>NC_134365.1:200052729-200360151 GCF_035582795.1 Mycteria americana
CCAAACTAAGGTGGATACCATAATATCTTACGTGATGTTTTCAGGGGTATCTCTCTTATGTTTTACTTACCTTGACTGCACCTCGTTGGGCAGTAAAACTCTAAACAGTACAACCTCGGTAGATCTTTGGCTGCTGCTGAAGTACAAATGAGAAGAAATTAGCTGTCTTCGGCTTGTACACAAGATAATTTCATTTTCCATCAAATAGTGCTCTTGTAAGAGACGCAGACAGATGATGGACCCTGGCTGCTGTTTATCATATGAAGTGCAACAACTCCTATGATGCAGCCCTCCCTCTCTGCTCTATCTATCTATTGATTCCCATCACATAATTAAATTGTGAACTCTGAAAGGGAAAGCCATCTTTCATTTCAAGTACTGATCAGGGTCTAGCCCACCAGGGCTCTGAGCCCTTATTAGATCTCTGGTAATACTGCAATGTAAATAGTGAGGGAGCTGCATCTGCCTGCTCACTAGCCCCAAGACTCCACGCTTGCCTAATGCAGGGGATCTTATATATCCAATAACACAATAGCCGGAGTGACAGATCATTACAGTGCTATTGTGCCAGAAGTGTTGTTATGAGTATAAAGGATTGAGCCGGTTATTAATCATCTCAAAGCGTTTTACACGGGCGCAAACATAAATCACAGCACTCCATCCAGTTGGGTAATTACATTCTGCCACAATAAATTCCTTCTAAAATTTCTACCAATAACAGTATTTTTCACTTCCAGTCCTAAACTTTGCGCTTTGCTGCTTTACACCACTAAATAGCTGATGTATCTCTCTTCTGAGGTGATCAATTGCCTTCTATGGAAATTCAGATGTACACAGAGCTGCACTATATTCTTTATGTAGCCATCAGAGAACTCTATAAAGCCCTTTCTTCATATTAAATTATGTATAAATGCACAATTTTCTTACTCTAAAGAAAACACGTTAATGACAGAGCTCTTTAGGCAGCCTTTTTGAATGCCAAAATAGTAAACACTGGCTCCTAATTCATACTTATCCCATGATGCCATCAAATCCAAAAGCAGCCAGGAAAGAGAGAAAATACTTTAATCTCCCCTTGATGCACCTTTCAAAATCTTAACACAATTTGGACAGTTCTGATTATAAAACAGCAATGTCATTCGCAACTGACTATTTATTATTTAGTATACAGGGCTGTGTAGCTGTGCATTCCTTTATAATACATGAAGGGAGCTTTCAATTAGTAAAGCAGGGAAGATCTGGCCCCTTAGACAGGCACGCCTGAGGATGTTTGAAAAGCCTTGCTGAACCGCAGTTTCTGAAGATCTGCGCCGCTATTCATAGCTACCACTTAGGATTTGTTCCTCAGAGAGAGCACTTCCCCCTAACCACAGTAAAGTGTTTGCGTCCAAATGAAAATGACATATTGGAGCACGCCGTGCTGGTGGCAGTGCAGGTAATTTCCTTTATTAAAAAAAAAATAATAAAAATCACTTGCCAGTAATCTTACGTAAGCCCCAATGCACTCTTTAAATCAGCTTCCAAAGAGAGGATAAATGGACCATCTTTTCGAAACAATGTCTTGAAATTATGTATAACACCTGATATCATCAGTTTCGCAGCTATCTTTGGAAGCTTCTCTGGTTTAGCAGCAAACTAAAGAGATAAGCAAACACATACTAGGATCTGCATCGTTGCTTGGAAACAATCAGTTTGGGAATGGCATAATCCTATTAGTCTAAAGAAGACCAAAATTTTAATAGACTTCATGCAATTCAGATGCAAACTCTTCTTCTCAAATCAAATTTTACTACACATATATAACAGTTTTCCTCTTTTTTTTTTTCTTCCTCCCTACTAAAGGGCATACATAAATGCCTCATGGCATCGCAACAATGAATAACGATGTGCTAAACCTTTATTGATTTGCTTGGCATTCTCATAGACTCTCCACTCCCAAAACACATGCATTGAATTATACACTCATGTTTGCAGTATAAAAAATACATTACATTCAAAAGAGAAGATTGAAGAGCTGAAAGGACCGCTAATGGAATACAGAGGTCTGGATTATTCAAGCTGGGCTTGGCGCAAGAGCATGTCTGGGAGCACAGGAGGGATGCTCACACCACAATTTTAGGCAACTCCGTTAGTTAGCATGTCTGATTAGAGTCCTGCTATTGTCAATGGAGAAACAGCAGCATCTCCTGTAACTGAGCCAGAGCAGGGGTCTAACTTACTGCCCTACTCTTTCTCCGTTGAGTACAGAAGGAGCCCAGCTACCTAAAAAGATCACTGAAGTTGAGCAGAGCAGCCTCAGGCCTACTCTGATGTATTTTCAGCTGTCTCAGGAGTCAGGTCGGCACCCTGGGACTGCTGCAGCGGGGGGAAGCCCTGTGCTCATGCTGCAGTGCCAGCCTGGAGGGTGCTGGAGCATGACTCGGTTCCTCAGCTCCAAGGTGTAGATAGTTCTGGCAGTGACTCATGAAGATAACTTTCCAAATTCAAAGTGGTGCAGAGCATCAAGAAAAAAATAGAGGATGAAGCCTGTAGTCTTCCATGGCTAGAATTCCATTTTCAGAAGTACTGAACTACGCACTGAAATCCATCTTTATTCAGAGGAGCTCTCATTTACACGCTGAACTCCCATCTGCTTCAGTGGAGCAGAAACTTGGGTAAAGTGTACAGACACAAGTGCTTTCCCAGTGAGAATGCCTCCCGCCTCGTGGTCATGGCTGCTGGCTTCAACCCAGCCAAGAGCAATAGTCATCTAACCTTAATTGTATCACTGTGAAATTAGGTTATTGGCCGTGGGCAGCTCCTTCTGAACAGATGTCAGGATGAGAGCCCCTACGACAGCCCAGGTTCGTTTCATACCTGGTCAGCAGCAAGGCAAAGGATGGGAACAGCCTCACGAACAGACCTGCTTTTTCACCCCAAGACACTTCTTTTCAAGGCAGGGTTGACACACGCAGGGCAGGAATAATGCTGAGGCACCTACTGACATTGCCTGGTCTGAACTCCATTCTCTCAGGCTGTCAAGCAAGCCTGCACTTTCAACAGGTACAATATTCCTATTAAAAGCATGAATTGTAAAAGTACAAATGGGAGATGATTCTCAAAGGGCATTTTTATAGCCAGCAGAAAGCTTTATGCCAATTGCTTAAAAAGGCTTTGAAAGTTTTCCAAGACAGCACAACACAAGCCCAGATCATTCCTGCCGGTTTAGCTTCATAATTGCCTTCCCTTTCAATACTTATTTTTGTCTTCAGCCGAGTGCCTCCCTCCCTGCTTCCCAAGTCTCCTCTCACTGCCAGCATCCTTCAGAAAGGGCTGAATAGAGCTTCCCTTTCCACCCCACGGACATGACCTGGCTGTGCCACAGGTCGCCGTGGGCAGAAGCACAAGGTGCACTTACCCAGCTGTGCCCAAAAATATTTCCAGCTTTCCCAGCATGAAGTATTAGGGAGAAAGCCCAGCTCTCGGGTGCAGCGCAGCTGGCTGCCAACTCCTGAAACCTGGAGCGGTCCCACAGCATTTGGCAATTTCTGCTTTGCCAACACAACGCTCAGGAAGCTTAACTTATTCTGTCACCAAGAATTACGTGACTAGCCAAGAAGAGGAAATATTTGTGTTTCAGCCAGCCCCTCCGAGTGTTGGGTTTTAATGAGACAGGTTTCTGCAAGTAACTTGAATAAAAGATCATACCCTGAACTCTAGCGCAAGTTCCTGGAGTTTCCCAGAAGCCTTTTTTCACCTGCGTAACATCTGTTCTCAGCCAGTTCTGAAGATCCCATTAATTTTTAAGTGCTGTATTTGGATCAGAATTTTTCTAACCTCCTTTGCTGCCATTTCTGTACACATTGCAGAAGACCTAGTCTGACCTGAGCTCTCTGAGTCTGTCCTAGAGACCTTTACTTCTTTATTACCCATTCTGCTGGTGTCTAGACCTCCTGGGCACTTGTATTTCCACTTCGAGATCTCCAGTGGTGCTGTCCTCACTCCTACATCCAAGCACTGAGAATTTTTTGAGCTAGCTGCTTCAGAAATGCAAATCAGTGGATGAGAAGATAATAACCTTTTTTCATTTGTGTTCCTTAACTACTTTTTCTGTTAGTAAAAAAATCTGCTTTTTTTCCTTGTCTTTTCTACACTTTCAGCACTTGAATAGTTAGTCTACTTCTTAATTCTTCCTCTTTGGATTTTTTTATATATCTCTAACACAATTTTATCTTAGAAAGATTTCCCAGGTTCTTCAGTGTCTAACCATGAGATTCTTCCTTATTAATATGTTATCGTTAGCTGGCTGTTATGATATATACCTATGTGGGATACAGCTCTTTGTGCACCTGACTGGTCCTGATGGTCAGGTTTTGCTGGGGAGATGTCAACACAGCCTGAGAATGGTAATGGTAAAGTAGTTCAACACCCATTTTTATTTTCTTCTCTGGCTTTTCATAGCCAAAATCTGCAAGGGCCTTTCTACTCTGAAGCTGTACCCCTCCCCTAGGCCCCATCCCATATATCTGCAAGGAGTAGGGGCGTCTTTCAACTCTGCATGGGATCAGAGCTCTTTTCTTTGCTCACCCCTCAAAGGAGCCTGGGTTTGGGATGGCTGTGGATGCAGTTCTCATGGAAATGTCTGCAGTCATCGCAGCACACATTTTGGGAATCCGAGGCCACCACAGGCAGCAGAGGCTGACATCAGCAAGGAGACACAGGTGAGCCAGCGGCATGGAGCCCAGCTGGGTGAAAAGGGGAACAGCCAAGGAATTGAGCCTGGTATTACCAAGGGAAAAATGGCCTTTCCAGTAAGGCTGGAGGGAGCAGATCGTGGCAGAAAGCGAGCATCCACGTGCTGAGGAGTTAAGAGCTTGCCTGTTTGTCACAAAGCACGATGAAGCTGAGGATGAAGAACGAGACACAAGCGCTAAGCTTTCCTGAGAGGCTTAAACATTTCAAGTACCAGCACCCATAGTCCTGCAGCCCTGTAAATACAGCACTGCCACTGCTCGTAACGGCCGTTGTGTGCGGTGCTGAGTTTGCAGGGTCTCAGGACTGACGTTCATCAGGCTTTTTTTTCCTGAGCTTGTCTTAACCTGCCTAGAGCTTTGTTTTAAGCCTGGTTAGCTGTATCTGCATTTTTGTCTAATGACCAGGCGGCTATGCTTGATTTGTTTTCCTTTTGCTTATTTTTGCATGCTATAACCATAATGTTTACATTGACAGTAGCAACAAATAGCTCTTCCACGCAGAATGAAACCTTCGTGCCTAACACAACGAGGTGGTGTAGAAGAAGGCAGGCTGGGTATGATAGCAGGGCCCTTGAACGCCGGGACACAGGACACAGCGTAAAGGCATGGGGTGATAAGAAAGAGGGCAGAGGCTGACATGGCAGAGCCCAGGGCTGTAAACAGCTCACCAACGGTCAATTAAAGAAATGAAGACCTGGGAGCTGGACAAAGCATGTTTCAGGGGTAGCAAACAGAGCAAAGAACAAATATCTGACATAGGTAAAAGGTACGATATATGTAAATTTCCTTGCAATGCAGAGTGGCAAATCAAGGTGTGAACCAAATTAGCAAATTTATAGAAATTACCCCAATTGGCTCCTACAGTGAGGAGGAAGAAACCATCAACCTGGTGAGGGACTCAGGGGTGTTGATGATGCCCCCCCTAGCCTGAAGCCATCAATCTGAGCACCCAGAAAGGCAGTGGAAGGGGGTGCAAAACACTGGAAAGAGGACCAGACACTAGGACTGGATATAACACATTTAGCTGTATTATTATTATTATTGAAATTTTTTCTGTAGAAGTATTCTTTGCTCTTTTTATTTCTTTTCTATAATAATTAGATCTGGATTAATAAGAATTCTTTGATTAGATAATTTAGATTTCAGTTATGCTAACAGCAAATTCTTAGCTCCACATATGAAGTGTGTTTCCTTTTTGTCCATAACAAGATTTTGAGCTTAACACGTTCAATAAATTCCTGATGCTTTGGGGACTGAGACAATTTCTGATTTCTCTCTCTGTTAACAGCTACACACACCAGACACCTGAAGCCACTAACACTCTCACCGTTCTCCCAGAGCAATGTGAGCAAGAGCAGGAAGGAGACGCTCATCAGTCGCAGAGCATCCATTACAGCCGCGCAGCGGGAGTAGCAGCTTGACTGAGGCCCTGCATAACCGCGCGAGTATAAAGGATTTCTAATTCCTGTAAGAAACATTACTCTTTCACATGACTCTGCAGTGCACGCAGATAATTCCCACTGACTCCTAGCAGCTCTATGCTATGTGTTTTCATGTGCTCTCCCTGCTTTTCTGAGTACGACAGAACGAGATCCTGAAAAACGTGAGATCATCCCCAGCATCTTTGTTTCTGCACTGTGGCGAAGGGGCTGTAGTGCTCTATCAAGGCAGTCTTCAGCCAAGCATCGCAGAGCAGAAGAAAGCCCCAGCTGATATCGGACGTGTAGGATCCATTATACTGGTTTCTCGCCCACAGAGGCAGAGTCAGCTCTTAAGTATGCTTGTTTTATGGTCATTTTGCCAGAGGAGAGCAATTTAAAGCAGGTGCAGCATCACCAAGAAATGAGGCCACTGACCTGGAGTTTCAAAGGGATTTGAGCATCTAGACGGAAGTACAGCCTTGCTGAAACTACCCCACACTCCTCGAGATACTCCTCCCTCTATTACTGACTACTTGGAATTGCTTTTCCCCTAATTATTTCAGCGCTTCCAACATTTGCTTGGACATTTCCAGATCTCTGCTGACGTGGATGAATTTAGGAGACAAAATGCCAGCATCTCCTCCTATAACCATCGAGATAATCCACTGAATTTCCAAAGCTGCTACCTGCAACTCTCACTCAATATCAGGAGCTCCAGTGGGAATTCAGTGCTTCTGAAAGTCCAGCAAGGAAAAAAAAAACCACAGGCTAGAGACAAACTGGAGGGGATATTGGTGAATGAAATGGAAGAATAACTCTCTGAGAGATACAGTACCCCCTGGAGAAGAGGATGCCCAATCTGGCTGCTGCATGGATTTTTAGATTGCTTTTGAAAAAAATATGAGTACATTTTTAAAAAGTTTTCATTGGCCAATTAGCACCTAAATCCTTTGCAGAAGAAGTGATTTAAAGAGAAATTTGAGTGAGGGAAGGACAGTCGTTGAGGACAGGGGAGCAATCCCCTATGCACAGTGTATATGCCCTTACGATGTGCATGCATTTTCCTTGCGTTTCCCAACTTTCTCTCTGCCCTATAATTTAAGGTTGCATGTTCTGATAGTAAACATCTCACAGCTGCAGAAAGGAAGTCACAGACAGCCTGTAATTTACTGCCAAACATCACTCGGAAGAAGTTTGCAATTTGTGATAATGGTATTGTTCCTTCAATTCTGTTCTTGTAGCTCATTCTTCATTACACACAACGCTTTACAAAGCCTTCTGTGTTTAGCAGCATTAGCCCCTCAAGCAAGAGATTACAGTAAGAATATTTAAAATTTTATTACTGCAGCTATTTTTTTAAGTCCCTAGTGGCGGTAAGTACAAGGTATGAGTGGGTTGTGCCAGGAAAAATAATTCTTGTTTGTATCAGGCAACAAATAAGCCCCACATGTCTAATACAATTTGACATAATAAACCGTCAGTGCAATTAGCCCTTAGATTAGTAATTTTATAATTCAGCTGTTCAGCAATGACTCAAACCTGTTGTATGCCATCTTTCAAGTAACGATATAAATAGCTTTAGCAAGCAAAACAGAGACTTGCAATTTATTGTTTCAAAATGCACTTTTCCGTTCCAGATCTCTGATCTTTTTCCTGATAAAACTGTCTGAAGATGATTTGGATTAAATGGATGGGCTTCACCCAAAGCAATCTGAGGCTCAGCTAAGAGTGTATAATCTGTGTCAGCCCTGAATGGACTGGGAAAGCGTACCCTCGCCCAACAATAGGCCGTTTCTCTGCTAAAGAATTTGCACTTTACTGCTTTCCCAGGCAAGATATGCATATCTCTTACCTCTAAGGAGGGATGGGGTGTGCACAGAGAATCACTGCGCAGAATCACGCAGGCAGGATTCAAAGCAGACGGATTTGCTGTTTCTGTAGGCTAAAGGCTGAGGTCTGCTTCTAATTATGATGCTGGTCAAATCCACATAGGACTCAGATTTGTGAAATCCAAGGGCTTTGTTTGTTTTTTTTAATTTATTTTGATTTGTGGTATTGGTCTTGTTGAGTTTTCCCATCAATGACTCCTTCCAGAAACATTATGTAGAGTCACCAAGGGCCTCCTGAGGAAGGGGGAGCGCTCAGCTCTGCTGCAGAGCTATTATTCACAGACCACGTGCAATTGCTCAGGATCCGTGACACTGTACTTGGCTCCCAGATTATTTCTGCACTTCTGGATTGTATCAGTACCCAATGTGTCCTCTGGAGTGTTATATTTAAATGGTTAAGCTTTTCCTCTTCTGTGTTCCAGTATGCTTCTTTCTTTTCCCCAGCTGGGATACACCTTTCCTCTAGAGAAATAATATTCAGTGCCTCAAAATGTTCTTGTGCTGTGGAAATACACTGCTTCCTTTTCGAAGAGTCTCTGTTTTACCATAAAATATGATTTTACCCTCCGGGTTTATAAACCCACTTTATACTGTAGCCCATACTCCACTGCCTTATATCCCATGTCTTTCTTCTCACCTTAGTATGATGAGAAAGAGGGAGCCATGCAGGCTAGATTGCTCATCTACTTCATGGAGAACTGACCCAAACTGGTTGCTAATGGGTTGTACTCTTAAACGTGGCCTCTGTTCAACAGCTGAAAGTTTTTCTAACTCTGGTAATGTATATCAAAAGGAACAGGGCTCCTGAGAGGCCACCATGGTGGACTCTGCTTCAGTTGGTAAGACAGCAACAGGAGTACGAATGATCTACCATTTTCATACTAATCATTAGCTATATTTAACTGAACACCAGGTCAATAAAGGCTTGTGATCTGATAATTTAAGTGGAATGAACTTAGACTAGGCAGTCAAGTTGATATGGCATTTGTGAGGTTGGATTTATTTTTCAAGAACAATTTTGGTAAGGTTTTGTAAGCTAATGTGACCCTAATGAGGTTAAATGTAGAGGTGATATAATTAGAAGGTAGTTCATAGTTAATCAATGTTATAAAATTCTCTGAATGCTTTGGTGGATAGATCATTGTATTTAGTTTTAAATAAAAATACAAATAAGATCGGTTGAGAAAAAGTCATATTTTCAGAGCAATTCTTTGGCTGAATTTTTTTTTCAAAATGCATTACTGTCTTGTTCTGCCACAAGACCGTGCTTTGTGAGAGTGCTTAAAAAATCTACTAACAGAAAATGCTTGCTTTGCTTTGATTTCTTCTTAAAGAAATCTGTAGCCTCTGTCAGGAATTTTTGTGTGATTGGTCAGGAGTAAATCTAGCAGAAGCGTTACCCAGACCCTATCTCATTGCAATGTAACAGAAGTAAGAAGTGTACTCTGTGTGATTTTATTTTTCCTTTTTATTATTAATATTTACATCTTAAAGTCATTTCATAAACACAAATGTGCTTTAAAACACATGTGCTTTATTGTACTTCTACCATATCCTAAAATAGAACTTTTACTTTGGTTCCTTCAGGGAATGGTGTCTGTAATTTTCAGGGATTCATGGCACATGCAGCCGTGTAGGTATCTTTGGGCAGCAAGGTCTGTTTTGGCAGCCCTTATATTCTAGCTATTGCCCAGCTTTCCTCAGTTAGCAAAGAGCTCCGTAGCAGCAGGGATCGCCAGAAGACATCATGGAACCTGTATGAACAACACATTAAACACCGGTTGCAGAATAATTACTGGCTTTACTTTCATCTTTGTGTGACTGGCCACGTGCAGTCTCCTTCTAGTGACCAGCAAGCCATGACCTCCATCTCCTGTGTGAATGCAGATTGCAGCTGTAGGATGAGACACAAGCTCTCGGTGGAACAGACTGACCCCCAGAATGGCACTGTGCGCATTTCTGAGACTGGGCTGCACGTGGGAGAGTTTTCGGATGACCTTGCTTCACAGGGCTGCTGACTTGTGGGAGCATGACTGAGAACGTGGTGTGACGTGATTAGATGGGGTGATACTTCAGGTTTGCTGTTAACAGTGGGAGACATTTCAGCTACTAGTCCCTAGAGGAGAAGAGAGGCTGGAAAAGATGTTGCTTCTGCTTGCTGAGGACAGGTTTCCACCAGAACTCGGCATTAAGAGATACCAGCCCTAAGAATAGCATTTTCCAGATATTTTCTGAGTCCTTAGGGACCCAATCTCATCTCAGGGTGAAGGCTCCCTCACATCTCTCCTCTCTTTGTTAAGTGTTTGTGATACCTGCAGATTAGCACCTCGCCCTCATGTTGCCAGGCTCATCTGAGCCCACCTCAAGAGTAAACACAGACACTGCTGGTAAGACAAAACCCCATTGACCCACCAAGAGATAAGGTCAGGTTTCTGTTAGAAGATTGCAACCTAAATTGCCAGCAAAGCATAAATACAGCTTTAATCTCAGCCCTGCAACACAATGTGTCTGTTTGCTTAGGCTCTCTTACCTAGGACATATCTCTGCTCTCAGAAGAAAGGGCTGAAGGCACCATCCTGCCATCAGGGTGCCATCATCTTCTGTCCAGAAGCAGAGACCTCTTCCCCAGCATGGAGCTGGTTTATAGACCTTAGGAGTGGAGTCAGAGGTAAAAGGGCAAATGCTGAGGAGAGTATTTAGGAGTCAGACTGGAAATGAGAACCACTTAAATATCTACAGAACATCTTTCCTCTGGTCTCTGGACAGGATAACATAACATTGCTGTTATATACTTTTCCTGTAATTGATCACAGAAAAAAATTGTGAAGCTATATGGTTTGCTGCATACTTGCAGCTAAGATGTCCATTTAAATATTGCCTTATTTCCATCCTTCTCCCTCCAGCAAATGTCACAATCAGCACAGCAGAGCTTCTGAAGGTCTTGTTTTCCTCTGATAGCATGAAGCAGCCCAAAGAATATCAATGGGCTGTGGCTAGAAAGCATCACTAGGAGGAGAATTAGCCCGGTTGAATAAACATGGGTCGGCTTTGGCTAACACCTCAGGGTGAAATCTCTAGGTCACTTTGGCTGAAAGTGACGGTATGAAATGGGTCAGACATCCAGGCCTCGGCTCCCCCTGTTTTCCAGGCTCTAAAGTCAGTCTTCACAGGCAAAGCAAGCAGGGAATGTTTTCCTGCTGACCCAGTGGGGTGAACGGGCTCCGGGAGGGCAGAGGGGAGTGCTGAGCCTGCGGAGGAGGAGGATGGAGACAACCATCCTCCGGGAGGATGGGCCAGTGGAGAGAAGGCAGAAAGGGAGCAGAGTGTAGTTGCAGTGACAGTGGGCTCCTGCGGCCCCATCCAACCGCACTCCGGTTCCCTGCACAGCTGATAGAGAGGAATAATCGTGTTTTGAAAAGGCTGGTTTTAAAAGACACAATAAATTTCCTGACTGACACCTCCCTGGTAAATGTGTATAAATTCCCTTGGATAACACGCCGCTCGGAGAATTACAGGCTCTGAGTGCCTGGGTAAGTTTTACTGCTTTGGTTTCCGTAGGCTGGCTAATGGCTGTGAAATTCCCTCCCAGCTCTTAGGTTGAACACTGCATCCGCAATTTAAAAGCACTCACATGTTTACCCCTATGTTAGATAAAAGAAAAAGGCTACATGGGCTAGATGGTATGTTATACTCCTTGATGCAGCTAGAGGGATACCAGAAAGCCTGGTCCATCAGCAAGGCTGTAACCTTAAGTGAACAAATACACAGAATAGCTTTTCCAGCAAAAAGCAGCTTTGAGCACCAGGAAAAATAAAGTCCTAATTCTGCAAAGATATTATCAGCAGCCACTGCAGCACCTATTGTTTCTATTCATAAGCTCCCTCCTCTATCTTTGCCTCTTTTACTGCATCAGTTTCAGGCTACTGAGAAATTCCTCAGTTCCCAAATCAAGCTCAAGCTACTGTAACCCCTGGGTGCACTTGAAAGCAGCTGATTCTGATTTGTTTTTTGCTCTATTATCTCAAGTTTCCTCCCTTGACCTCTTGAAGAGGTACCATTCAAACACTCTGAAAAGAAGCTCTGACTTGCTAGTTACATAAACTTTCAAACAAAAGGCATGAATAATTAGATCACCCAATTTTGTGCAGTAGCAGAAGCCTTATTAACAGAAAGCAAGGCTAGAAAGACAGCTTTTTCTTAACCAAAGCAAAACTACAGTGCTCTGAGGCTGTAATGATGAGAAAACTTGGACCGTACTTATCTACTGCAGCCTTATAAATGACATAATGGAGTTAATTAATGGACTCCAGAGAGTCGTCTTGGTTCATCTTTGTCTACAAATACATTTAACTAAAAACTTTTCTATCACTGACCTGAACTCTCTTTTAGGGACCAATTCTGCTTTGCATTTTCTATGGAGACAAACACCCTGCACATACATAGACTAAAATAGCTGTACGGCAAACCAGCATCATCTAGGGTCATAGGGAGTTCACTCCGCACAGAGTAACAACTTGGTGTTCCTGTCTGCTAGCGATGGCAATATATCACAGGTCGGACAACACTAGAAGTTACACCCATTTGCAGAAAGTGAAGCTAAATCTCAGACAATGACGGCAATGGTCACTTGGTTGTTAGACAATGGCTGTTACAGCTAAACAAGTGACCGTGAGCTCCAGGCAGATTATGGCTCCTCCAGACACGGCCGTTGTTCAGTTACCACAAAAGCCAGTGACCTGCTCCTCCACATGGTGCTACCCTACTTACTGGGCTACGTGGCCATCACAGGTAGTGAACAGCGTCTCTTGATGTTTCTCTGGGGACATAAAGCAAGTTGTATCTTTATGACTCTCTCCATAGAGACAACATCAAGAGAAGCTGATGCAGTCCGTAGGAGATACGGACTTAGCTATTGGCCAGATCACAGCCACAGTTTGGGGCTGTGAAAGGCTCAAACAGCTTCATTTAGAAGAATGTCCTCTCCCATGGGAAACGAAGAGACTGGAGGCAAGGAAAACCATCCTGGAGAGCTCAGCTCATCTGGAAGGGCCCCAGTGGCCTTGCACTGACACAGCGTGGTGTCTTCAGAGGGTTTGAAGAGCGTGTTTCGTTCTGGTCTTGCATCCCTGCAGACATAGCCAGACTTCTTTGGTGTATTCTGTGTGAAAGCTGTGGGTGCACAAAAGGATGAGTTTGTATCCCCCAGGCGTTTGCAGGGACACAGAGTGTGTTAGCGTGGGCAGGATGGTCTAGGAGTGGGACATCTGGGTGTTCCCCTGCAAGGATCCGCCTCTGAGCAAGGTGCTTTTATAGTCAAGGCAGTCTCTGGCTCTTGAGGACAATTTTACTCCTCTTAAAGTAGACATTTAGCTTAGCTAAGTCGGATGCTTGGCAGTTGCAAAGTATGTGTCTACGCTGTTGGTTTTGGTCTGGATCACGAGTGAGTTTTTGAAGCGATTCTCCTGATCAGCCCCATGGAGCTTTCCATGGATACTGAGAACAGCCTGACTACTCCTCCCAGCATCCTCCTCCGTATTTTAGGGGGAGCTTCAGGCAATCAAACAATTGTCAATTTTCAAAGCTTGACAAAGCAGCTGTTTCACTCCCAGAAGGAGGTACACTTTGCTCTTCATGAGCAACAGCCCTGAAGCCTGATGGATGAAGTCTGACCATGACAACAAAGGAGAATCTGGACCAGGGTGGCAGTGGCAGATGAGGTGAGGATGGATTTAAGCCCCTGTGCACCCCATGGCTCTTGAGCAAATGCAGGGCTGACTCTTTCCTCACGGAGATGAGATGAAGGCCAGGGTCACCAGAGCCCCAGTCCAGCTGACAGACTATTGAGCAGCTCCCATCATTCCTTAACTGGGCCAAGGGCACAGCTGGGAGGGAGAATTCAATCTAAACACTATGGATTGGTGAGAAAGTATTGACTTCTCATTCCCTTTTATTTCTGGGTAGAAATTTGTCACATGCACCCCTCTCTTTTTTGGTGGAAAAGGTAGTTTCAGTGGATATGCCCCTGAAAATAAAAATGAAAATATTTTCATGAAAAGAAAATTAATTTCTTTAGGCTCAGAATTTCACTGGCAATTAATCTACAGCTAATAAGAAGGTCAATGTTAAAAGGCAATGGATGTTGAATTCTAGATTTGTTTGTCTGTGTGGGTGGTGGGGAGGTCCTCCTTCTCCCTCTTTGCCAGAGGGAGATGGAGATGCACTCTACGTGAGTGCTCTGCCTGCCTGCACCGAAGGGTCAGTCACCCTCGTTTCCTCCATCAAAACGATTCAACTTTCTGCAAAAAGACAAAGCACTGCCTGACTGAAGCAGGCTCTGCCGCCTCTCACTGAACCATGCTGCTCTGTGCCGGTCCTCTCCGGGGCTTGGACCAGTAATTCCATCTTGGCCGTGTGCCTTGGAAAATGATGTTTTTCTGAGAGAGAAACGTGGTGCTTCTGTCAACTCCCAGACAGCCCTAGCCATGGCCCACATCCTCCTGGCTCTTCAGTGAGCCCCTTGAACACATCCATGTGTTGTCCCTTCTCATGTGTGCTGACTGTAAGCACCTTAGCATAGGGAGCAACTCTTTATTTGATATGCGTACAGCGCTTAACGTGATGAAGTTTAGGGTATTTTAATTTTGTTTCTTTTTTTTTTTTTTTTTCAGAAGGGACCCTAGAAAGAAATACAAGAAGAAATACAGGAAGAAAGCAGAAGATGATGTTACATGCCATCTGATACAAGCTCTTATTCTGTGGCATCATAATTAATATGTTTTGCTGAATTTTAAAAAGATGTGAATTTTCTCAGCTGGCCGTGGAAATGGAATACAAATGTGAAGTCAGTATGCGCTAAAGATTTGTAACCTGACCCAGCCAGGTCATGGAATGCCAAGATTTTTCTAGTCACCTAAATCAAGGAATTGTGTGAGCCATGGGGCTAATAAATCCTGATGTCCTGCGTCCTTCTTCTGCATAAGTCTCTACTGTCTAATGAGGGGACAGTTGTTAGTTTTTCCTTCCAGAAAGGAAGGAAATTCACTCAAACCACTTGAGACCGCTTTGTCCCTGGTTCCTGAGATAACCTGGCAGGGGCAGGACTTGCGATCTGCCCCAGGAGCTCCCCGGCGGAGCCAAGGGAAGCCAGTGCACTGGCTATAGTAGTACTGGAGTACCTCTGAGGAAGTCTGGAAGTGCTGTTTGCGATGTAGGGCTTTTTCCTTCAGTCACTTTGTCTTGCCTAGAGGAACCACCAGCTCTTTGGAAAAGCAATTGTGCTTTTGTAAAGTGTCTAACATAAAGGAGTTCTGACCTAGGCAGGTGCTTACTAGAGGAAGAAGGTGATCCTACCTTTTGAGAAACTTGCTGCTAGGCTGCTCACTCAGCCACTTGAGAAAGTACTAGAAAAGTACTTTCTAGCGAGGTACTGGAAGTGGAGCTGCCGTGGTGATGCTGGCTTTTCGCTCTAGAGAACAAGTCCTCACAACTCAGACTTCCTGGCCATAAAGGGAAGGCAAGTCCAGGTATTTCCTTTCCTTATTTGTTCCCAGCATGATGAAGCAGAAACTTCTCGTGACCTAGTGAGACTCCTGCAGGGAGATGGCAACCATTTGGAGAGCAATCTGATGAACTGAACAGATTAACAGCACGTTCTGCAAAGGACATGGGAGTGTCCTGGTAAGCTGCTTCTCTCTGAGGGCCTTTGAAGGATCTTGCCTAGAGTCCCCCCTTTTTTGGCAAAATATAGTTACAGTTCCTGTTCCCTTGTCCTGCCTTGAGAAAGAGCCAGAGGAAATGCCAGTCACTCTCCTGCACTCCAGACGTCCCATCTGATGTCCTGCCTGGAGAGTGGTTGTTCCTGGACCCTTCCTGGAGCTGCTCAGTTCCTGCTCTCGCAGAAGCAAGGGAGATGGAGCAGCACTGGAGAACTGCTGCAAAAGTCTCCCTTGACTGACGAGTCAATGAATACTGAACTACTTACCTTTCCCGAGGGGTCACCACTTGCGACAGCCAAAGAGCTCAGGGAATACTTGTAGCTGATGGCTCTCTCAGAAGAGATTAGACTTGTCTAACTCTTACCTCAGGGAAAGAGCAAGCTGAGGCCACACTGTCACTGCTGGTTATTTCCATCTGTCCTGCTGCCCTGGTCAGCCTCATTTGCTGTTTTTCTTCATTGTTCTTTTTTAAGGTGTAACAGATGAGTTGTGAAGTGTTGTGGGTGACGTCCTGGTGTCTCTGGCCTGCTGCCACTTCCATTACACCATGGAGGAGCTGCAGGGTTGTGTGAAGCCCCTGGAAGAAATCTGTTTGTCTTCATTACCCCAAGCAAACTTGCTACCAGCTATGGTGCAGTGATCTCTGCTTCGTGCTTCAATGTGATGCCCTCTGAGAGCTGGGAGAAGGGATCCCTCCCTCTCCTGCTGGTACTCAGTGTTGAACTGGAGGGCCACAACATTATCGTTGCCTCATCTCTCACTGCCCACAGCCTGCTGCATGCTGCGACCTACAGACACAAGCTTCCTCGGGATGGGAACGTGGGGAAGACCAAGCCTACCAGAGACCTGCTCCACCCTGTCCTCCCAGTCCCACCCTCGAGTGCTTCGCCGCTCCCATCCCTCTCGCTGGAGGCCAGCCCACAGGCTTCACCCCAGCAGGAGACTTTCTTGTTTCGTACCTGATACCTGCCCGTTGACTTTCTGTGGCATCTCTTGATTCCCTATTGCCCTTCTCCCACCCACCGAAGGCCTGGCAGCCCCATAGCCTTGCCCAGCAGAGATGCTGAGGGGTTTCCGCTGTAGCCTCTTGTAGCAGGCTGCTCTCCTGCCCTCTGCCCTGTCCCTTGGGGCTTGGGAGGCCATGCAGACCATGAGCCACGCAGACAACAGCAAGCTCGAGCAAGCTTTTTTTGTGGCTGTAAACTTTCACTGCAAGCACTGGGGCACAGTGGGAGGAGAGGTGGCTGCCCCGTGTTGAACACTTCAGTCTGTTCTCAGGCTGTCGCAGAAACTTCTGAACTTGGCCGAGTTCAGGCCCTTTCCAGCTTCAAACAGTCTTGGCAAAAACAATGTCTCGGGAGATTGATGTGGGCTGGAAGAAAAAGGCAGTTGATGTAATTCTGCTCCTTAACCTCCTGCGACAAGGCTTGGAGAGAGAAAAAAAAAAAGGTGTGATGGGAAGAGGAGGAGGAGGTGGGAAATAGCTCAGCACTTTAATGAAGCCTTTTCAAAATGTCTCACACCTTGTCCCTGAATTCAAATCTCTTCCAGAAATGAACACTGAGGAGCACAGTGCCGTTGTTCGAGACAGCCGGGGGTGATAATGCAAGATACCCACACCGGTATGTACTTTTTGGTTGATCTTTTCTTCCCCTTCTTTTGTTCAAGAAACATGATTCAAAAGGCCAAAGTATGCACTTCAGACCTTGGGGAAAACGTTCCTTCCCTTGGAGGAGGAAGGCTGGTTTTGTGACAAAACTCATTTTTTTTCTTCTGTGGGGCTATTAGAAACTGGCTTTACAGAGAATAATATTTGAAATAGTTTGTTGGAAGTGATTGCAGCCCTTTTTGTATTGGAACACACTGGCATACCTGAAATTCTCCTTTGGGCATAGCAGCCTTCCCTAGACCCACTGACAACCTCCTGGGATAAACCCACGGAAAGGACATCACGCTCCTGGGATGAGGCATCCTGAGCTATCCCCTTCTTCTTTCCTCTGCCAGGCCTCTGCGCCCACCATGGCCCACCTTTTCCACTGGCACCCACCGCTCAGGACAGGGCTACGGGTCCCCCAGAAAATCCACAGGGAATCATCTCCCTCTTATGGTGCGATCTCGTACTACACTTGGGTGCTCCTCTCCCAGCTCCCCAGCATTTGCTGCTCCAACGGGTGCCTGGAAATGCCGAGCAAAGAGGCGGCAGCTCGCCCGCCTGCGGGAGCAGGCAGGGGCAGGCAGGAGACATGCCAGCAACACCTTTGCCAGAAAGAAGGGCTCTGAAGTGGGATGGGCTGGAAATTAGAAGAGGGTATAACTACTAGAAGGGAAACTGAGAGCAGGAAGGTGATGACAAGGTTGTTCGGTTTATGAGTGAAATCGGAGGAGGCGATGGCCCATGGCTGCTGAGGACTGGAACCAGTGAGGCAGAGCTCCCAGCCGGTCCTTCACACGTCAAATCCAAAAGTATTCCTTTGCCCTGAAGCTGTGCTGGGGCATGTGGTCCCTCCTCTGGGAGAAGGATGCCAGGGGTGTGAGCGGCACAGGCCCGTTTGCCCATCAGACAGGTGAGCACTAACCTGGCAGGACTCAGCGCTGAGGCTGGTGGCATTGCCTTCACCACTTTGTCTAAACTCTTACAAATTCCGTACATCTCTTCTTGGCAGAGTCGCTCTGTCTGGTAGAGCTTGTTCTTACAGCAAGGGGCTGCAGCTGGGGAGCAGGGAGGGCAAGAGCCGGGCAGGCTGCCCTGCAGCCCCAGCCCTACCCCCTCGTGATCACCACGGTAGACCTTGTACATCTCCACCTGATGTCTGCTCAGGGAAGAAGGTGTCAACCAAACTTGCCAAAACAATCCTTAGAGCTGCAGGAAATGTACAGAAGGCCAGGTCAGGGCTGGCCCACTGGGGCATGCCTGTGTCACCCCATGGAGACCCAACCGCCTGGTTGGGAAGCATGCAGCTCCCAGCTGGCTGGGGAAGCAGCTCTCCTCCTGCAGCACCCAGCTGGGAGGGAAGCTGGCACGTGCCCCGGTCCTGCCTAGGGCCCCTTGCCTGGAAGACAGGGCTGCCAACGTGCTCTGGTGGTGCACACCCAGAGCCTCCAGCGTGGCATTCCAGACCAGCCTTGCACAGAGGCTGATCCTGGTTTTTATCATCACTGATAAACAGGAAACCTTCCTGGAGCCATTTCTGCTATGTCCGTGCATCAGTCTTAAAAGAGGAAAGCAGGAGCTTCCCTGTGCTCAGGTGACTGTGTTGTTCGCAGAGCTCAGGGCAACTGGGGTGGCCTCACTTCATGATAAACATTCAGAGAGAAAAGCCAGCCTAGATTAACAAGAATTCACAGTGAGACTGGCCACATTAATTTAAACGACCAAGCTATCCCCTTTTTGCTCTTCACACTTCGTGATTTTCATAAACCTCACAAGTGCTTGACTGATCGCTTTTAAGCTAGACAATTTGTGTCCAGTTAACGCCAGCAGCATCCAAAACGGCGGTGCGAGAGCGGTGCTCTGCAGCAGTCCAGGGGCACACGCAGGTGCCGGGGCCGCACACGCACCGGGGCGCATCCCCTTCGCAGCTCATGGCAGAGGTACTGCCCCTGCTCTCCGCTTCCCACCTCCCAGCCACATCTCCTGCAGCTCAGCTAACGTGACAGCTAATTAAATACACTAATGGCCGGGTGCTCGTCCTTTGAGATGGGACCCGGGAGTTATCCAGGGGTTGCTTCTGCTTCTGAGCAGTGCCGCTGGCTGGTGCTGGACTTCACAGGCTGCTCCCTCGTCTGCAAATTTTGCCCCCGGATTAAATCACCTTGATGTGACTCATGATCAGCAGCAGTGAGGGGGAAATCCCAAGTGCACTGGAAGCCGGGTTTATATTTTGGCCATGCTCATCCCTTTGCAATCCCAACCTGAAGAGTGGCTGAGTGCTCCAGTGCTGTTCATTTTGTTGGGTTACATCCTTACAGTGAGAAGGCTCCTGACCTTGCTCAACGAATCAGCAATAAAGCTAATGTATTTCAACGGATATCCCAATATAGGTGAGGTCTTCTATTTACAAGTTTCCCCTAAATATTTCCCTTTTTGCAAAAATGAAAGCTGCAGTTCTCATGTAATGGCATGAATTTACAGGCTAGGAAAAGCAGCCTAGCTCCCAACTTCCCACTGACACAGGGAACGGGTCAGGAATAACTCACTTCCAAACTGCTCAGGTACCTTCTCTAGTGCTGCCGGGAGAAACCGCACACGGTTAGCCCTCCTGCACCAGCCATGCTGCTCTCTAGGGGAAATCCCTGCACCCAGAGACCCGTTAATCACCACAAAACCAAGGCAGAAAGCAGGAGATAGGTGTCTGTAAATCCTCCATCCTCATTTGCAAGGAATTCTCCAGGCTCCCAGTCCTGCTCAGTAAAAGACCAGCATTCACTGCAACGTGTGTCCTGCAGAAGAAAGGCCCCTTGCCGCCTGCCGTCCCCACCTGCCCTTCGGGGGGAGTTTAAACGGGGCCTCTCACTTAGCCTCTCGCCTGTTTGGTTTAACAGGGTACATCCCTAATTCCATTCAAATTGTAGGAAAAATGGGGGGGAAAAAAAAAAGAATCTGAGAATTTATTTGCTCTTCTGGAGTAACAGTCTCTGACTAATGTTACCTACAGATGCAATGGTTGAAATGTTACCTACAGATGCAATGGTTGAAAATGAAACAGAGATTGTGGAATTGAGTGGATAGTCATGGTACAGCACGCAGAGGTAGACATGTCCTACTGAAGTTGTAGTTTAACACAGAAAGTACAGGGAAAAAAAGCTCAACAGAGGAACAAGAAGGGTACCTACTGCTAGGGAAGGTGATGATGGAGAGGGAGGAAAAATACCTGTAAAGACATTTGTGAAAATCACGAAGTATTTTGTTCACATTCAATGTCCTGTCCATGCTCCCAGTGCACAGATGTCACGGGAGGTCCCTGTCGCACCTGGAAGGAGCATTTGGACCATTAAGATTTCTTTGTGTGGCCGACTCCTCCACAGTGGGCTTCTAATGGGCCGCAGTGGCGGGAGCCGCTCGCGGCGCACCGGGAGCTGCCGGCGGCACGCTGCCTCTCCCAGCGCCGGCTGCTTCGGGCCGTGGCAGCAGCCACGTGGCATTGCTTCTGGTCACCGACTGGGTGACATTTCGTTCAGTATAAATTGCAAATGTTACAAATGAATGAACAGTTTGAAATTCATAGTCATAAATTGGAAGGCCAGGGGGGCCATTACCGTCAGCCGCTCTGACCTCCTGTATAACACCGGCCGTAAAACCACAGCCGGGAAGTCCTGCATTTGTGCCCGAGCAGGAGTGAATCTGTGAGAAAGACACTCTGTCTTGATTAAAATCCCAATATGACAGAGAGCTCATATATCCTGGCTGGGATCTCCAAAAGGCTAATTATTCTCGCAGAATTCATACCTTATTCTCGCTTTGGATTTGCTCCTCTCCACAGGGTTCATTACCTGCATTAATTACTCTCAAAGCTCTCCTGCAAAAACCAAACTGGATATTTCATTGTACCCACTGGTGTTTGACCGCCTTAGGGACTATTGCTGTTTGGGGACTAGATTCACAAATCACCCTGAGCAAACAAGTAGGGGCATGGGATCACCTGCAGGTTTTGGAAATACCAAAATATATTTTATACAAATGATTCGCTGAGCTCTCACCTAAACGGGGTCAAGCGGATTCCTGTGCTCCCAGTAAGGGCGTACAGGGAAAAGCGAGAAGGAGAGGGTGAGATGAGTGAGAGGACTGACCCAGGGCTGATTAAGGAGAAAACTGGAGGCAGTGTGCCAAGCCTCACCAGGAACTGAGGACTAAAAAAAGCCAAAAAAAAAAAAAAAAGCCACATTTTAGGAAGCGCGAGTGCTCTGGGAAAGATGAAGAAAAGGGGGTTGAAAAGGAGGTGCCAGGCGGAGGGATGCCTGTGCCGGGTGCGGGGCTGGACTGAAAGCCGGGAAGATGCTTTCAGCCGCCGTGCTGGGAGCAGGCAGGCGCAGGAGGCAGCTGCCGGCCTCCGAGGCACCGGAGAGCGTAAGAGGGCAGGGGACCGGCTAGTTTCTCCATGTTCACACCAGCACAAAACCTGACCTCCCATTCCCATGGCAACCCTAACCCGGCTGCATCGCGCCGAGGCAGATGAAGACATAAATTTAACAGCAAAGCCAGTCATCTCAGAGCCTCGGCGCGCACGATGCCGCTGAGTTCGGGTTGCTGGGGGAACCATAACTTTTTAATCATGCTGCATTAAGGGTTATATTACTCTGCATATTTATAAGGGTTGGTTTATTCAGATCCATTGAGAGAGAGAGAGAGAGATTTGCCGTTTTTACTGTGTCTTTCATATTACCCCAGGTTTTTCCCTCGCTTTGTACTGCACCGGCGCTGGTGCGGGCAACCAGGGTACCGCTGCTGAGGGCAAATGGGGTGCAAAATAGTCACAGCGTGTGCAAGCAAAATAGCAAACAGAGATGCTAAAGAGAGAACTGCAAAGTATCCGAAGGAGGGAGTTCATCGAGGCGGTAGATCAGTGCTTGATACAATTCATAATATTTCTGTGGATTTTGAGTGAAAAGGCAGCTGGGACAAACGTTAGGAGGATGTTTTACATAAATGGCAGCTACAAGCATTTCAACAACCAAAAAGAATGACAACCAAAGGGGAAAAAAAAAGCTCAATGAGCTTTTGGAGTCTGGAAAGACTGAGGAACAAACGCAACCAAGAAGAGAAGTTTTCTGCCCTCCAGGGCCTTCGTGCACCCTTATTATTCCCCCTCCTGGCCTGTACAGCCTCGCTCAAAAACCTTTTTGGAAAGCTTTTGGAAAAACATTGACACTAGTCTTTGTTTGCATCAGCTGGAAAAAATGTACTTTCCAAAACATTTGGAAAGGCACAAAAATGACCTAAAGAAACCCTTGGAGGTTGTCCTGGGCTCAGGGCTCAGACAGACTTGTTCCTTAGGATTTAGCTGCAGTGCTTTAACATTTCCCTCCAAACTGTACACTTTCACCCCACTGACTTGAGTATATTTGGGCTTCTTGCTGAGCTGCTCGGCCCGTTGGACTGGCTGGAGTGGGAGGTGTGGGACGCCAGGGCCAGGCATCTCCTCCTTCGTCCCTGGAGAGGACCAAGCGGGGTGCTGGGAGGCTGCGTGCAGCCCACGTGGGGTGAGCGATTTGGCTGCCCTTGCCGAACCTTACACACAGATGAGCTCATCGCCAACGAAAGTCCCTTCTGAAAGTAGCAGGAAAAACAAAAACTGTCAGCTTTGTGCCACGTGCTTTGGACAATCCCTTCCAGTGCTGCAGTCATCACGAGCTCCATCCCAGACAAGCTGAGCCTCTGGCTGTGCCTCAGCCCAGGCTTTTGGTGCCAGCCCCATCTGTGGCGGTGATGCGTCGGAATAGAAACAAGACCTATAGCTCCCTCAGTACGACTTCCAGCACTGGCTGCTGGGTCTTTGAGAGGGCTGTAGGCACCAGAAACACGGGGGCCTCCGCAGGGGCTGAGAAGAGCTGGTTGTTTATTCCAGTGAAATGAATATTGGAGGGAGAAGGAAGAAACAGGAGCTGGTACCACGTGTACCACGGTGGATTGCACAGGTTGGGGTGCTCTCACTGCTCACGTTTGTCCTCTCCTCCATCTCCTCTCCTTTCCACCCCTGCCAACTCTTGCCACAGCTCCCCAGCCCCTTCCCGCTCCCTCCAGCGATGCCCACGCTCTTGGTGGTGCCGGCAGCAGGAGCCATGGTAGCAGCAGCAGGTGCCCCGGGGGCTCTGGCACCTTTGCCTCTCTTGTCCCCTTCTCTAACGCTGCCGGCTCGGTGTCTGTTCTCACTCACTTTGCTCCAGTGCTGATTTTTCAGTTTTTGAAGATTTTGGGCTTTGACCGTCAGGGCGATGAACGGGCAAAGGCATCTCACATCAAAAGGCTCCAGCTGTGCTGGCGAGCTGCTGCGCTGCGGGACTGGGGGGGATGAGCGCAGCGTGTTTCTCTGCACGTGGGTTTGCCAGGCTGCAGCCGCAGGGCGACCTTCACGTGGTGGGCCAGGGACAGCTGCCCCTGACCGCGTGAGACTGCATGTCGTAGAGCAGCAGTCACCCTTGGTCAGACCAAGTGTCCGTCCGACCCCACGGCTTGTCCCTACCAGCAGCAGATGCCACGGGAGGAGGGTGAGGACAGGGTGCACCCATTGCAGCACCTCCCCAACCTCTCCTCCCCACCTCTGGGGACCCAAGGGACCTCCTGGGCCAGAGTTAATGTCTCTGTAGGCAGTAGCCTTTAAATGATTTTCCTTTCATGTTTTTTTCCTGCCACGTTTTGAATCTGTGGCCAGCACTGACAGCCTCCTGTGGCAGAGCTCCATTGCGTAACGACTCGCTGTGTGAAGCACCTCTCCGATTTGAAGCTGCTGCCTCCTGCTTTTGCTCCGTGCCTCCAAGGTGTTGGCTGGGAAGAGGCGGTGAACGGTCATGGCCTATTTGCCATCCCCAGGCCTCCTCTGTCACCTCGTCCTTCAGCTAGCCTGAAAAACCCTATCTTTTTTCCTGATGGTGCAACCGCTCTGTACCTTCGACTGCCCCTGCACCCACCCCTGCCCCTTCTCCTCCTTGCTGAGGGCCAGGGGGAGCAGAGCATCATGCGGCAGCCCAGCTGCAGGCACGCCGTGGCTCTCCATAGTGCCTCGATGAGCATCAGGGAGGAAAATCATCCCCGAGGGGCTTCCCCGCAGGTGTGGCATGGCACTGCAAACCCTGGCGCTGAGCGAGCCGGTGGGTACCTGCTGCTGCTTGCCCCGAGTGCTGGGCAGGAGATTACTATGGATGCATTTCACGGTAACGCCTCTGAGCTGCCGGGTGCCCTCGCGTCAGTAAAGCAATGCAGCACAGTAGCCTGGCGCACACACCGCCTGAAGCAGGACACTGGGGGTTTAAAATAATGTCATTCCATAAAGCTTTCTGGCTTTATGGGGCAGGCTGCCGCACTTGCCTGTTGGTGCAGGGGCTGAGAGCCTGTACCTGGCCCAGGCTGGCACCTCCGGCTGCCCGCAGTGAGCCGCCGGTGCCGGATTGCCGCACAGCTGTGCCGGCCGCTAGCGCTGGGCCGGGGGCAACGCTCACACCTTATCCCAAAGCCCTTTGCACCGTCGCTGTCAATGCTGTGATGGCTTTTTTTTTCAGTGCCCTTCTCTTCTCCGTACAGCCAGTAACTTAGAAGCACAGAAGATATTTTTAGACCTAACTTTGAAGTGCTTCAGTTCTGCAATCGGGTGACTCAGCTGCCAGTGCTATTTACTTTAGTTTTACATTCAAACTGGGCAATTATAGCCCTGAACAGCTATTTAGAGACCATATTTCCTTGTCTTGCTGTCACATAGTTTGCATGCGGCATAGCCTGTAAAGAAGCACTTTGCACACCCAGGTACGTGTCTAAAGGTCTTCCAAAGCAGGTGGAGAATAAAGCCCTGGCCCGTCACACCTCTTTCCTCTGGCTGCTTGTAAACTCACCTTTCTGAGCCCTTCGTAACACCATGTCCTGGTTTCAGCTGGGATAGAGTTAATTTTCTTTCTAGTAACTGGCATAGCGCTGTGTTTTGGATTTAGGATGAGAATAAAGTGGATAACACAGGGATGTTTTCGTTATTGCTGAGCAGGGCTTACACAGAGTCCAGGCCTTTTCTGCCTCTCACCCCACCCCACCAGCGAGGAGGCTGGGGGTGCACAAGAGGTTGGGAGGGGACACAGCTGGGACAGCTGACCCCAGCTGACCGAAGGGATATCCCACACCATATGGCGTCATGCTCAGTATATAAACTAGGGTAAAAGCTGGCCGGGGGGCCGCTGCTCAGGAACTGGCTGGGCATCGGTCAGCGGGTGGTGAGCAATTGCATTGTGCATCACTTGTTTTGTATATTCTTTTATCATTATTATTATTTTCCCTTTTTTTTCTGTCCTATTAAATTGTCTTTATCCCAACCCACGAGTTTTAACTTTTTTTTTTTCTCGATTGTCTCCCCCATCCCACTGGGTGGGAAGGAGAGAACGGCTGTGTGATGCTTAGCTGCTTGCGGGGTTAAACCACAACACACCACCTTATTTCAAGATGATGTGGCACACTCTGCCAGAGATGCTCCCCAAGATGACAGCTCACAAAGGATTGCTGCAGGATTTGGGTCATGGCTGGAGCATAAGGTGGCATTTTCTCCCTAATGAAAGTCTCTCTCACAGCTTTTACCTTTCGGAGGAAGAGATCTCCACAGCTCACAGAGCCATTTGTACTCATTTAATGATGCTCAGGACATGTATCCCAGGGAAGGGTTCCGCCTGAGCTCCCTGTTTACTTCAAGCCCACTTATTTATAACGTCCTTTCCTCCAGTTCTTGAATCCTTCACCTGCACGAACATCTCCTTTAGATCATCTTTATTGAATACAGTTAAGTGTAGCTCATGGGGTTATTGAATTACGGGCATGAACTTACCAAAATGAGATAAATCACTCATATATTAGCCTCTCTCTATTAAACACATTTCACCCTGAGGCATTTTTCCATAGAACAGATACTATATATCAAGCATTTGAATACTCGAAGTAGCAAACGGGGGCTTCTCCCCACGAGAAGGCACGTGACGGGAATGCAGCAGCCCTCTCTGAAGGAAGCTTTACTGCCTAAAATATTTATTAGAAATAGCATCCTCTGTGTGAGGCTTGAACGGCAAGAGCTTGAGATGGAGTTTGAGCTACATTTGCTCGTATGGGATTCTCTTCCATGGGGCGCAGTATGAAGCGGCGATGTGCGCTGGCCACGGCGAGGTGCCACGCTGCAGTGTCACCTCCGGTCCCGACACCTGCCTCTGCCCAGCCCTGGCACGGGAGGGCAATGCCCTCCCTGGGGACACTGACCGACGCGCCCCTGCCAGGCACCAGCCTTGCCCCCGCAAACCACCAGCTGTGAGGGAGGTGTTTTTTTGTCTTCGTGAGCTATTGGAGCTTGATTTGGGCGGGGGGGCAGCACTGGGAAACAGTGATGCCGTTCGGGGATGCGAAGGGGACTGGGCTGCGTGCTCAGCCCCCGGCACGGTGGGGAGCAGCGGGCCCTGGTGCTGCCCAGCCCCAAACCACGCCGCCTCCTCGCCCACCCTGAGGCACCCTCGGACTCATGCACCTCCAGAGCATCTCCAGACCACTGGTTTGCCTTCTCCTCCAGTTGCTTTTCATTCTGGCACTCCTTTTAACTTCTCTTACTTCACCTTTGGCATTTTCACAGTCAACATCACATATACATATTTCCTTCCCTGCCTTGTGGTTTGACACATCTTGGGGTTTTGGTGGATTTTTGTTCCCTCTTACAAACACCCTGAGTTGGAAGCCTGAGGGGGTTTGGTGGTGGTTTATTTGGGGATCCTGATCCCAAACCACATCTGCTGACTCTAAACCATTGATGCTGTAAGGTCACTGGCAGACCTTCAGCCCAAGGTCTGTGAGATGAAGGCACAAAATCTCTCCCCGTGACTTCGCTGGGGGTGTGCACACTCTCTCCTGCCAGTGTTGGTCTTCTGCAGGGAAAGCGATGCAAAACCGCCTCCCCTTTTGTGCATTTCTGCCAGGTACAGAACTTGAGGGGAACCATCAGCGGCCTCTGGCATCGCTCCTGCAATTAGAGAAGAGGGCTGATGCTTTTAGCTTGTTGTTCAGCCTGCTGAAAAATGGCCAAAATCTCTGCAGAAATCCTCTTTTGCTAAATGCTCCCATTTTCTGTTATTTTCTGTAAAGCCGAAGTTTGAATTATTTTCAGATAAAAAGATTCACTGCAATACAAAGAAGGGGGAAAAAATATATACATATATACAATAATCTGCCCTGATACATCACCATGAAGATTAGTAACCTTTCAGGAACAGGCACATTCACTGGAGCATTGCTGGATCCTTGCTCCTTATGCACAGGATTTTGTTCTGAATAGCTCTTGGATATTAATTAAAACTTTATAAATAATTAGCATAATCAGTATTTTAAATCCTGGCATTGTTAAGGATTACACAAGGATTGTTAAGGGTCGACACAGGTGTATTTGTAACCTCAAGGAACATAAACTACCCTATTTAGATACTACTATTTAAGTAAGTTGCCTCTCTCAAGGAAAATAATTTTTACAATCAATTAATTAGGTTTCCAGCCAGTGGAAACAGTTTTCAGTGTGGATGTTTAACTTTTTTTTCTGGGAATGCCTTTAATTAAGGAATAAACTGTACATTTGGTAACAGTGATGACATCTATATATTATATTTAGTGTCTTCTGTCCGCGAAAGGGGCTTTCCTGCCCTGTTTTGCAATGTTCTGCAAAACACTGTGGTGGAAACAAAAGCTGCACCACCCCTTCTCCTGCCTGTGCCCCTGCACCCTTCAGGACCCCCCCCAAACACACCAAACCCCACGAGCGGCACTTCTGGCTGCAGCACCCCTGGGCCATACACAGCGGGACCAGCCGCTGCCCGTCGGCACGCACGTACGACGTGCTGAAAACAAACCGGGGTGGGAGCTCCCCTTTCATGGCCTTTTTGTTCAAACTGCAGGTTTATGACATGTTATACCCACTTTGACTTCCAAACCCAGGCTCCAGCTTGGATTTTCCCCGTTCCTTTGAGGTATGTGCATGTTGCCGGTTGACAGACGCTGCGTGGTGCAGCATGGGTTACTTCATTAAAACACAAACCTCTGTGATACCATTTCTTCTCGTTCCAAGTGAATTGGATTTCATATTTTAAATGAAATCCACTTTTAAATTTCTGTTAAAAAACCCCAAATAGACAAATATGACAAACAAACTTTCATGCTTGTGTTTTATGTTGATCCATTTTCACTGTCTTAGCTCCCAGTGGAAGCTAAAATCGCTCTTAGAGCCATCTCCCACTCTGTAATATTTTAACCAAAATCTTACATCTCATGTAAACGTGACCAAGGTCGCAGTTTGTCAGAGCAGCGGTTTGGCACCTGTGTCACCGCTTTTCCCAGCGACTGCATCTCACTGTACACGCGTTCGGGGTGCTGCACTCATCAGAATTTGCCAGGCAAGGGCATAGCAATAAATCCCCGTGGGGGCTGAGAATGGGATGGCAGCTCCCAGCAAACACTTAACTTCAAGCAACACAGGCCACCAGGTGCTCTGTAAGGCAGCTGTACTCCATCAGGTGGTCTCCTCCTTTAGTCCCCATTTGGGCAATTCGATCTGCCTTTGGGTGTCCACGTGCTCTTCAGCTATTCAGTCAGGGAAGAGGAGGTTTTCTGGCAGATTGGCCCTTCTGACAATGGGTCCCTGCAGCATTTCGAGCCATCGCCATCCCGCTGAGCCCCAGAGCGCAGATCAGCCAGCACGACTCACCAGCACCTCGCTGTCTGCGGCTGCTGCCTTTCCTCCTCCCCTCAGACCCGACCAGCAACGCCTGTACCTCCCAGGGAGTCGGAGAAGCGTGTGATTGCAAATGACAGCCTCACCTCTTCACCCGCGGAGCGAGGGTTGGATGAGATCTGATCAAGCAGCTGCTCGTCGGCCCCGGGCGCCCACTGCCCCTTGCTCAGGAGGCACAGGCTGCTCGGCGTCAGAAGTCCCCACAGGGCTCTCCCAGCAGAGCCCCCACGGCAACTGGGGGGATTTTCAAACCAGCTGGTTTTGTCTGGCGTGCAAATAAATTGCATAGATACCTTACATACCTGCATGGCTGGTGTAGTGGAACATGTATTAGGAGCTTATATAGGGATTTCTAAGTTCCTGGGCTGGGACATCATACTCCTCTCACCTTTTCCTGATCTTCTGAATCAGGAATGGGGCAGAGAGCCCGGGCAAAGCCTGAAGCCTGTGCACAGAGGACATCAGGAGTGCCCGAGCTGCGTATGAGCTGCCTGCACTGAGGTGAGCACACCTCAAAGCGCACAGCCACCGTGGTGATCATTCCTGGCACCCAAACACAGAATTTATCCCCAAAGAATCCTTCTCCACAGCTTGCTGGGTATCTCCGGATTCTGATCTACAGGAGACACGGCTGAAGCAGATGCAAAGTATGCCAAACAATGGATTCTATTGTCTTCCCTACCCAGTTAATGGGAAGAACTCACTAAGGCAGAGCTTGGCTGGTGTAGGAAGCCTTACAGGTCCCTACGTATATTTGAGAAACACTATAAACAGCGAAAGAATTTTAATTTAAAAAGTTGATTGATAAGAATAGCTCTGTGCACACCCTGCCAGCATCTTGTGGGAAGACCAGCCAGTGGATACGAAAGGCAACCCTGCATAAACTGGAAACACAAATGTCAGATTTTGGCAGTGACTCGGAGAAGGAATGAGCTCCCATTAAAGATGGGAGTGCTATTTACACCTCACAGGGTAAGACAATACCTCTTTGCCTTCTCATAGAGTGCCTTTGGGAATGGCGTGACGGGGCCTTCCATAAGCATCTGCTCAGGGCTTTTCAGCTCTAATCTCAGCACTCCTGGAGGTGCTCTCCTGAGACAAATCCCTACTTCATCTCCCTCCCTTCCTCAGCCAGCTGGTTGCATTTCTTATGTAGCTGGTGGGGTGGCAGAAGGGTTGCTGCTCTTCACACACTGTGGGTGAAGCATTGTACAAATCCAAAGCTCCCACAAATACTGAACAAAGGCTTGCTCTGAGCGCACGGCAGCTTTCCCACATCCCAGGCTGAGGAAACAGAAACATTTCCCGAAGCGCATGCTGTAAAGGTTATCCTCGGTGTTTCTGTGGGCATGGGGTTATGTGCCAAGATGTGCCGCACTGCTTAAATATCAAGCCCTCCTGCACTAGCCCTTTCTCCATCTCCCCTGGCTCAGGTGGAGCACCCAGCCCACCTACGTAGGACCAGAAATGCAAAGGGATAATTAAACTCAGTGTGAGGGCCAAGGAAAGACACCCTAATCCTGGCAGGCTGAAAAGTGCTTTTCAGGATCTTCTGACGTGGGAGCTTTCAGAGCAGTGACGGAGCTTGTCCAGATCCCCGTCCTGGGTTGGAGCTGGTGTGCATCACCCCAGGGCAATGCCTTCGTTAACACCAGTGCTAGTGCCAAGCTCTACAGCACAGGATCCCTTTAACTAAAGACAGTCCTCTGGAGATGGCTCCCCTCTGCCATCGCTGAAGCCAACCGCCAAGATAAAGGCTGCTGAAAATCCTGGAGGAGAGGAACTTACCGCAAGAGTCCAGGTGGAAGAAGCAGCTTTGTTTCTGTTTTGCTTTCAAAAGGTAAGCACCTTTTTCTCTACCTCTCCTACTGCTAGAGCACAGTTTGTACATCCCATCATTCAGATGTCTGACGTTATTTCACAAAGTGTTCTTCATCCATAGCTGTGACAAGTAAATTACACTGAATCAAGCTCATCTACCTTGGTCTCGAGGGACGCTGGCTATTAAACTGTCTCCGAACTGGCATCCTGAAGCCCTGTCACCACTCAGCCTGGAGGAGGATGCTGAGGCGGCTGCGCTACCAACAAAAAAGGGCTGCTCTGTTCAGGGGTGTAACTAAAATAGCGTGTAGGGAGCACCGCATTACTCGGTCCTTCTGCAGAAAATAGGCTCGACTTACAATGGCAACAACCTTTAGTCCAAATGGCAGGTCTGCAACTTCACCACTGGCTCCGAGAAATAATCTATGCCTTTCCTTCTGATACACAATAACCACCAATGAGAGACCCTGCAGGGTCCATCCCGCCTCCATTATCCCACTCGGTGGCAGTCAAACTGCCTAACCGTGCCCATAAAATCATCAACAGCCGCCATACATGAAAGGCAGAGATCGAGCAGCTTGCCTTTTAGTGAAGCCAGGATGGGCTTGGGAGAGATACAACAGGAGCTGCTTATTGTTCAGAGCAATTTTAGAAAGAAATCGATGGGCACAGGGGAACAGCACAAGTAATTTCTTCACATAAAACCTTCACGTGCAACTGACTCCAACCCTTGTTCTCACTAACGGCCACCTCTGCTGGGGTCTGAATGGACAAGGGACATACAACAAGGTGAAAATGATAGGAACGGCTTCCAAGATCCTTTTTGACAGAGCCTAAGGCTGTTTCACATGACACGGCTAACTCCTGCATGCTTCACTCACACCCCACTCATGCTTTGCTGTCGTCTTCTTGTTTCAGTTGGCAAAGGAGAGTTGAGTTGACACCACTTTCTATAAAATAACATCCTAATGATCAGTCTCACAGAAATGTGCTGCTCCATGTGGTGGAGAAAGCTTTGTGCAAAGCCACCACATATATTGCATATATTGCATACATTTATTATTGCATACATCCTGCATATATTGCATACATTTATGTCATAAAATCATGGTGTGGTATTAGATACCAAGATAAGAACGCAGTAGCTGATGAGACACTTGGGACTTGGGCTGCTGATGGCCCTCAGCAAAGAAACACGGAGGAACTTGCTCTTTTCTTTTGGAAGAGCCCATCTAGCACAAATGAGATGCCAAGGACTGCGATACTGTTTGAACTGGCAATGGCACATACCTGCCACCCGCGTTAAGTATCTCCCCTAAGAAAGCAAAGCATGGAAACATAAACCCCATAAAAATTAAGCATTGCACCCAGGAAGTAAAAAGGAATTTGGAGAGATGCGTTTGCTCGCTCCTCTCCCGCTCAGGCCTACCACCCTAGCTGCTTGAGGAGTTTGCCACCTGCAGATGAATCACCCCAGACCCAGAAGAGACTCTGCCCAGCAGTGGCTTCAGAATGAAGGAAAAAGGAAGCTGAAAGAAAACCTGACCTAACACCAGCCTACCCCTCAGCTGGGCATTGCTTGCACGCTGCCACGGGCAATTCAGCGAGTGTTTTCCAATTTGTATATCCACACAGGAAAGGAGAGGACAGAACCAGTTTCACGTCCTTCCTCAGACTGCTCCTCCCCACCACTAATGCTGAAACCCTCTTTAAAAGGGGTCATTGCAAAAGTTATTTATTTCATCTTAAAGAAGCTCGGTTCTTATCAGGTACAATAAATTCAGAGCTGCCACAAGCTAGGCTTGCTGGGAGTGCCAAGGTGAAAGTGCAGTAGCATCTTTATCCTCACAATCAGGTTAAGCTTGTAGCCCATTTTCAACATAAGCCTACTCCAGAAAAACAATTTGTTCTTTAATCAGAGCAACAAAGACAGGCTCCCAGACTTCAGCTGTTTAAAATACACCGAGATTGGTCCAGATAATCGTTGGTGAAAAATGAAAAGCTTTGAAGTTCTTGAATCCAGTAACAAAAGCTGAGCCAGGCGAGCAGAGAGGCACGGCTCTCACGCCGGCTGCTGCACGCCAAGCTGCCACCTCCCTCTCGGGAATTTGCAACTCTCCTATTAAATGTTCTCAAAGGTACTTTCTTCCTCCTCCCCTTTCTGTAACCCTCATGTAAAAAGCCCCCCAGAGCAAAACAGGGACAGGATTAATTTCCCTTTTTTTTTTTTTTTTTAAACAGTTCAGGCAAGTAATTTAGAGCCTTGCCCTCAGTATTCCTAAAACCACTATTAAAAAACTTGTTTGATGCAAAAGACCGTTTATAATCGTTGTGAATATGACAAGAATAACCTTATCTGCAACAGAAACATACCCTGTCTTGAAGGTATCAGAGGTTATACCAAGCAGGGAAAAACCTTTTCTTTCCACAGTTCTAGAGAAAACCCCAAATTCCTCCTCCCAAAAGACCAGCTGACTCAGACATCAGAACAAGTCAAATATTAAGATTTGACTTCACTGTAGGATCTGAGTTTGTCGAGATAATCTGCAATACATCTAGTAAAAATGGAGTAGAATGAATGAAATTACTGCAAATGGAGTAGCAGACTATTTAGAACTAAATGTAGTTTATAATTTAGGTTTATTATCATTAGTTGATAAGCTGCATCTTCATCTCAAATACCTTCTGATAGGAAAATTAAATTCAAGCACAAACTAATGGCAGGAGTTCTTTTTGTCAGTTGGATGCATTTCCCTTTGCAAAAATGAAATTAAAGCCAGCCTGCTACTTTTAAACGAAGCATTGGAGACATCACCATATACTGGTATCAAATAAGGTTTGCATTAATATGAATAATATTAACTATTATGCATCAATATGAATATGCATCAATAAGAGAGCAAAAAATCTAGGCCCATAGTACTTTAGCCAAAGGAAAGTTACTCTTGTCACCATTTCAGTACCTGGGAAGAGTCTGGAGATACTAAACAGGCAAGTTCAAAGCCTATGTATAAATTAAGGAAAGGACGAAAAAAGGCTTTCACTTGTAAAACAAACCAATAAGAAGTTTAAGGCACTCCCAGCTATATATTTATTTGTGTTCCAGAAACTGAGGAAAGCCAGATTTTGACACCACTTATGTCAAAATGAAGAGGGTATCACACAGTATTACTAAAGCGGCATAAATTTTGCACTCAGATTTGTTTTTCTTTAGTTTTAAGTCTCCTGAATAGTTAAACCTCTACTCCACTCAGGTAATTTTATCTTCACCTCAAACATGGTTTGCATTTCAGGCTGGCTACCAATTTGTTTTTTCTTTTGCCCCCTGTCAGCGGCTCAGTGCATTTGAATGGATCACACTAGTTGATAGTCACACTACATGAAGCGCTTGCAGAAAAAAATCCTGCATATATTGCATACATTTATGTCATAAAATCATGGTGTGGTATTAGATACCAAGATAAGAACGAGTCACGGAAACCTTAGACGAATACTCAGACAGGAACGTCTCTAGATTTTGTAGATGAAAAGGAGCTGTCTGATCTATGAAACGCAGCTAGTAATAAACCTACGTTCAGTGTATCTCCAGCTGATCAGCTACATGTGCGCAACAGGGGTAATGACATTTGACGAAGGCATTGTATTTTTTTCTGCTATTTAAAAAAAAAAAAAAATCCTTCTCGGCAGTTAATGGAAGCCTGCCCACTTGCAAGAAAAATTCCTGTCAGATACTGTTTCTCAGGACACAATCCGATATAGATGTATGATGGGGGAGCGGGGTGTTGTCGCTGATAAAAAGGAATACAGGCAAAGGTCATATGCAGATTTATGAAAAATAAATTTATTACATAACACCTTGTTTTAACAATGTTTGATTTCTTTTTTATTCAGAATACTTGCGTCATTCATGTAAAATAGTTTGATACAGTACATTGTATGTAAGTTTCTCCTCATAAATTCTAAGGCTCTCCTAACACCTTGATCCTCTGCTGTAGGAATGGCACCCCTAAACAACGTGCGAACATTTAAAAAAATAATTAACTGAACAAAATTTAAAATCCACTACACCAAGCTGGTTCTCAAAAATCATGACGAAATATCTGAATGGATGCCGCACCTTTTTAGGAAATATCATTCATGCTTTTTTAATCCCAAAGCATGCTCACAAATCATTAACACCAACAGGAAAAAAAATAAAACACTGTCTATGACAATCATTTTAGTTTGTTTGCTGAACCAAACATGTTTATATCAATGACAACATACTTATTTTACTATCAAATAGCAGCTTTAATACCAGTCAAGTCATAGATTTAAAAACAAAACCAAAAACTTATGTTGGAAATTAATCTTTGGGACATTTGTAATTGCTGGAAAAAAATGCAAACATTTTCATGTTCTTAAAAAAAATCTCATCGTCGCAATCGTGTCTGTCATAAAACATTGATCTAGGTGGAAAATGAACCAACCCACAAAAGTCACTAAAAATAAACGTCTATCAAAATTGTCTCAGAGTCACGGTTAGTTTGCTTTTTTGCCATGGTAACATATACTGTATGCTTCAAGTACCAGTTCAAAGATGTTGTGTACTATTGGTCAGATAAAGTTGTTACATCAAGAGAATTCACCACATACGACAACAAAAATGCTTGCCCCTAGCACATTTCACAGCTTCAACTGCTACAGACTGTCACTGAAAAAAATGCATCGGTCAGTCTGAACCATGTCAAGTAAACTATGGAAGTAGCATATCCACAACACAAACTGTGCTAGCACTTTCTTTCCAAGTCTAACCCCAAAACCAGGTACAATTTGGGAGCCACTACTCCGCTCTGTGGAAGGGGGTGGATCGTGGCGATCGGACAGGTTGGAGGTGTGGTTGTACAGTACATTCTCGTGGCCCAAGCCGGGTTCCAGGCAGGCAGCTGTGCGGCCGGTCCTGCAGCATTAGCAACAGTGCATTGACGTTATTGGGATGCAGCTCAGTACCGATGTGTCTGATGCGAGTACTGTGGCGGCTGCTGGGAGGTAGTTGAATATCCCATGCTGCTCTGTGGCTGTGATGTGCTTGGTCCGGGGTTGGGGTAGGCAGCATGGGGGTTGGAACGCTGCAGAGGGGTAAAAGCAGAGGAAATGCAATCCTTTGTAGCAGGTACACTGCGAGACAATTTCATCTACCGATTTATTTCTTCAAGGGGTACTGAACACACACAGTCTCAAAGCAGCTGCACCGCCAGGCTTCTTTTCACTTACTCTGATTACCGCAGGTGCAGGTATGAACATCAGGAGTACCAGATTAGAAAGTGACAGTTGCCACCCTTCTGTTATCCATCCTAATTACCTCCTGTGACTCTACACCCATCATAGTCAAACCTCCAGCCAACCCTCCAGATGGCTACAGTACACCTGCACGTTCCACGAGGCTACCACCGCTCACAGCAGGGGTCTTCTCCACTTGCTCCCTTCCCCTACCGAGAAGGTATGTTGGGGTGGAGGTCTTACTGCTGATAAGCCGCTCTGCATTATTCCGGAGATTTTCCTATACAAAGGATAAGCTTGCCACCCTTTTGTGTGACCTAGGAGTAAAGGCTGAGAGCACTGTGATTATTTAGGCTAAGGCGTCATCTAGCAGCAGCCTTACCAATACTTGAAAGAGAGTTAAAGACAACAGCCGCACGCTTCTCAGTGGAACCAGGTATTTCAGGGGGAAATGGCCACAGATTGTGGCTTGCGAGGTTCAGGTTGTACGTTGCGGGGGTGGGGGGGGAGGGAAATCACTAAGAGACCAGTACAGTGCTAGAAGAACTTGCCCAGAGAGGCTGTGAAGTCTCCATCTATGGAGTTTTTTAAGCCTCAGCTAAATAAAGCCATGGCTGACCTGATTTAGCATTAGCAACAGTCCTGCTTCAAGTGGGAGAATGGGCTAGATGGTCTCCAGAGGCCCCTTTCAACCACCATTTCTACAATTATTTATTGAGTGGAGCGTTCATCATTGCAAGAAGCTCTGAACAAAACAGCAACTGCCTACTTCAATTTTAACCTAAAAGTCAGTTATTTACACATCATGCGTTATAAAGGAGAAAAGGACTGCATCTGAGATTTTCAATCTAAGCATATGACCACTTAGTAGCATTTAACATTTCATTAAATTAACATAATTTCAGTACATTACTGTGCTGTTTTACATTTATGTTAAGGTTTACACACAGACAAGTTTTGCAGTGTTTATAAACTGCTGTGTAACTTCTGAACTCTTGATATTGCAAAATGTATTAGGATTTTTAGAAAAAGCTGTGTCTAGTAAAGGTCTGGAAACTTCTCTTAGGGTGAATGTTCCAGGACTAGGGTATTGCTACTGACACCTGAATACACAAAACTATGGTGAGCCAACATCCTGAAAAAGTAAAATACAAAATCTGTAAAGCTGTTTTAAAGTCGCAACATAAAATAACAACTCCATTTTTCCTGCCATTCAGCATTTAGAACGGAAGCTATAATCAGGATGCTGAGATGGTGGCAGAAATGAAAAGGCAAACTCTACTTGTTACCGTATGCTCACAGGACTGGGCTAATTCTCTAGGGGTGTATAGTGTAAAGGGGAAGAAATGGCTGGACCGGCACGTAATGCCAGTGGGAACAAGCCAGCACTGCTGAACTGCACCGTTAACACAGTGACTGAACTTGTGTGACATTTGCCTTCACTCTTGAGAGATGGACTAAGTCACTCGCCAACACAAGTGTCACAGTTCTGGGTCACCCTTCTCCATGTAACAAATATAGGATGTACTTCAGAGAGCAAAAACCCCTGAATATTCTTTTTGCCCAAGCGTGGCTCCTGTATGTAGGAAACTATCACAAGTTTAACCGTTTAAAAACTGACCATTCACGTCAGTTGTAAACACTTTCTGCATCCTGACTTCTAAAGCAGATCTTATTTTAAGATGGAGGCAATTAAAAATCATCAGATTCTTTCATGACACCCAGCACATGTTTAAGAACAAATGTAAATATACAAACCTTTCTAAACACCGTTAAGCACCCAGAGGGCTATCACAAGCAAAAGCTCAGAGTAGTGGAATTGCTCCAGCCTGTTTAGTCACATTGCCTTTGCAAGTGTCACATTGCAGATTTAGACGAGAAGGCAAGGAAGTCTGTGTGCCATGTGTCTACTATTTTTATGCATGGCAGAAAAGGATACAAGGTCAACTTGCTCTGCAGAGTGTAATTTGACTTCTGAGTGGATGGAGAAACTGTCTTAGTGTGCCTTGCCCAGGAGATGGCAATCCTTCTTCACATGCTTTATATGGGGAATTTGAGCAAATTAAATGAAGAACAAAGGAACAGGTGTTTGATTAAAACAGAGGGCTGTATTGTAATATTTGTTTGCAGTCTCCCCAGGTTGCAGGATCAGAAGCAAAAAATGTGAGGAATTTTCAGGGAGACCTGAAACCACCAACAGGCAGCTTTTAACTGCTTTTGTTCTAGTGCCAGCAAGTTCAGGTCTCCTCCCTTTGATTACCATGTTTTCCAGATACCTTAATCAGAACAAATCTACCTACTGCCTTCTTGCAAGACTGGGGGGGAAGATGGTTTGGTTTTTTTTTTTGAAAACCAGGTGTTTTGCCTCCTAGAGAGACAGCTAAAAGATTAGTCAGGAGCAGTCAAGTTACCAATAAGAGCTCCTGAGATAGCAAAGTAGCAGTTATCACTATCTCAAGGCAAAAGTATTCTGAAATTATGTTTATTGACAAGGGCTGCCCCCAGCTACAAGCCTGGGATGGATATGTGAGAGTACAAAAGTTTTGATGAGCATGAGCTGAAAACAAACCAACATCAACTCCTGCCGAGGCAATTTGAGTCTTCTGACTTCTCAACTAGCAAACCTCAGCTCTTGCTCACAGAAGTGGAAGCTGAAGTTTGTTCAAAATGCCAAGTTGCAGCAGCAAAATGAGGTGAAGGGCATGTAAATAGGGCATGTAAATGGGGCTCCCTAACACGGTACATGCAACCTCTGCATCAGTCTCCTTAGGTATGTGACTCCACATGAGGGGAAGATTAAGCGAGTTACAGCTGCATTTGCCTTCTTAAAAATACACACACAGAACAGAAGTGGTAGAAAGAGCCAGCTAAAAGGCCAAAACAGCAATCGACTGCAGCTTGCCAAATTGAAAGGAGGAAGCTCCTGTAAGAGAGTGCTGGGTAATGCATAATCCAATTAAAAGAAAGATGATGTTTATACTTCGTTTATACGAGGCACCCCACGCTGCAGCTCTGTAGTTAAGGCTGACCACTGTTTCAAACAGCTCTAAAAATTTACATCGTTCAAGGGGAATGACTTGAAAACCGATATGCTATTGATGTCCTGGGATAAGCTGAGCAAAGGCACTTGGGGACTATATGAAGGGTCTCACAATAAAGCTCCTGAAAATGACCTTATTTTACATTTTTTAGTACTTTCAAGTTTTGGCCAATGCTGGAAATATACAGGTTTATACAAGGATGAGGGTAATGCCCCCAGGCAGCCTTTGAGGACATCTGGTAGTCTCAAGAACAAACTCTGAAATGCAAGATTTCAAAACCTATTGGTGTTTACGGAGAAACAGGATCAAACCGTGAAAAGCATGTTGACAGCAGCAGTTTTACTGACGCTGTTCTTTAACTCTCCCCAAGTTCTGCTACAGAATATAACCATAGCTAAGTGAGTTTCAAATATTAGGGTTTCAGATTTAGATATTAATCTTTAAAAAACTGAAAACATTGCCAGTAATTTCTGACTTTCCTATCTTTTGATTCCATCCAAGACTCTCTTCCAATTGGCCTTCTGTATTATGCATTCCATGTGAACAAGTATGTAATAGTTCCTGCAGGCTAACATTTCCACCAGCATGCTTCCTTTTGGAATCTTCTATTCCCTAGGATTCCAAAATATGCCACCTAACCTCTCCTATGCATGTAATTTGAAAAGTCTTCCTTGCTCCCTCTTTTGTAATTTCTTAGCTTGCATTAACTAAAGGTTCTGTCCTTAACTCTCTTCTCCTCCGTCTCCAGGAGTAACCTCATCCAAACCCACAAATTCAGGTATCAGTCCCTGGGATGACTCTGAGATATTCTTCTGCTCCAGACTCTTCTGATTTCCTAACGTTTGATCACAACTTCAAATGCAGGAAGGCTAGAACACAGTTTTCAAATTTTCCTCAAGCTTTTTTCCTACACTCCTCCTCCTCTTCCTCACTCATTGATTGCCACCACCTCACGTGTCTCTTCAGATCTGTAATACTAGGCTTACTCAACCCAGAATCTCTGTTGGTCTTCAAACACAGATTATGACAACATCATGTCAAGTCTTTCTGTTTGTCATCCAAAATACTGCTTTCCCATCCATTTGCCCAATTAAAACTCTTGTTCAGATTCTTATTTCACAGCTTGTTAATTGCAATATCCTTTGCCTCCTACCATTGCAGGCTCGTGCAAATAAGGAATGGTATTTTTAGGTCATACAGAGTGCAGCACAACAGGCTTTTGGTTCACAATCAGCATTCCCTAATATGAAGGTCATAAATTAATAACTGTAATAATATTTGATCCTAATTTCCTTAGAACTGCTAACTTAAAAAGCACCAGCATATCAATTTACAGGCAAACTGTCAACTAATGCATTTCAAAAAACATCTGAAAGATGCAAAAACACTATATACCAGTTAATACAATGACATTTACAGAATTACTTTTTTAGCTTAAAGAAACACTGTTGCAAACATGAGAACCAAATACACAATAGATGAATAAAACAAATACCTGATAGTCTGAGGTCATAATAAGTCCACCTGAGGTAGTGGTAGGAGGAACAACTCGCACTTTTTTCAGTGGGGGTCCCTGCGTGTGACTGTTGTCTTGGTTTCCTGGATGACCAGTTCCATTAGTATGGTTATTGCCCTGCTGCTGCTGCTGGTTCTTCTCAATTGTTTAAACACAAAGAAAAATTTCAACTCAAAAGCAGTACGTGAAATAACATGAAAACAGGAAATAGTGTGAAAGCCAGTGAAGCATGATGATACTGTTCTTCCAGTACTTACTTTGTCTCCTTTATCATCTGGTTCTTCTTCTGTTAAAAATTCTCGTTTTGGGTAAGGGATTTGACAACCTGCAAAAACACTGCCCCCCAAAAAAGTCTATTTATCACTGCATTAGAACAGAAGGGTTAGACCTGTAAGATTCATACTTCATCCATGCTATTTTCAAGTTGCCTGAGCCACAGCCTAATACCTGTAACTAATGGAGTTTTCCCTGTCTTACTTTCATCATATTCTAAACTTAGTAAACCTATTCACATTTATTTTTAATCTTCAGTTGCCTCTCATACGCTCATTTAAACTCCTAATAGTTTTCACAGTTTCTGGTAACTGGTGACCAGACTGGTGGCTGGAAAGGCACACCACCTGTTAGATATCTGCAAGGGCACAAAGAGCTATCTTAATCCAGCTATCGTGTAATTCACAATCTCAGGACTAACTAAAAATACTCCTGGAAACTCCACTGACTATTAATAAAGCCACCTGGAACGATGTTTAAAAATAACTAGAAATTTCATCTGCCAATTCATGTCTCATGGTCCACATGAATTTGCTACTGCTAGTGCAAGCTAATATTTACCTGCCCTTAATCAGCAGAATGTATTTATAATAAAGTCTCTGTACACCTGTTAGCATTACTCATTGTGCATTCACATTAAAATGCCAACCTAAAGTTGAGAAAAAAGCCAAACACTGTCCTAAAAGCGGTTTCTGTAAAAGCAAATCATTCAAATGACAACATTAAATCAGAGAGACAGGTCAGGAGCTGTTATAAGTAATGCAGTAAGTTTCACTGAAATAATTTTTAATTAATTGCTTATAAATACACATACCATATTTTATAAGTTCTTCCCTAGATAATGGTAGAGAATCATACACAGGATGTACTAACAGCTTTCCTAAAAAGGTGTACAATCATGCTCTCTGGCTAGTGTTTTGGGAGGGGGCCTTAATTTTTAATGAAATCATTCACTGTCCCTAAATTTTCTTCCTTTTGTAAATCTCCCTGCGCAAACAAAAAAGAGGAGTGGCTACAGAAAACGGATTTAAGTTGTTAAGGATGACAGCACAGAGACACAGAGTTGACTTCCCCCACCCACAGAATTTACAACAAAGGCTAAGACAGAAAAATGTAAACTAATTAGAGAGTGTCATCTGGCATTCTGGAGCAGGGAAGTGGACCTGCAGGCACTTAGCAGTTGTCTACAAAGATCTGTAGCATGCATAATCAACCTGTCAGTGAATAACAAGATTAGTGCTGCGACTAATAGGATCAAAGTTCCATAAAACAAGAGATTAATAAGAATGCGACTTAATTTTAAAAACCACAAATGGCATTTTAGTGGTTATAGCTTTCTTTGGTTGTTAGACAGTAAATATTTAGCTCAATATTCACAAACATATTTATAGCAGAGAGAAAGCACACATTTCTAAAGCATCTCTGGATGTACTGATAGGTTAATAAACTGACCACTTACTCTGATGTGGGAAGAGGATCTTCTAAGAAATAGGGATCCTGCATAGCCTGTTCTGAGGTAATTCTCTTTATTGGATCCATAGTGAGCAATTTCTGAAGCTGCAAAAATAAAAGATAAAAAGCTCTGCGTTACCAAAACCATTTACAGAAACTTCACTGTATTAGTCCTGAAAGACGATCTGATACAAATGTGTAACCATAAACAGCATAACCACGTTCTTCTCTCTTGTTAAAATAGTAACTTCATTTCCCATCGAAAAACACCTATTTTACTGGCAAAGCTCAGGACACTCAGTTAGTTCCAGTCACAAATGTTCTAACAAAAACATTCAAAGAGTTTCCATGACATACCAGCAGCTTTAATTGTAGAATCACAGAATGGTTTGGGCTGGAAAGGACCTTTAAAGGTCACCTAGTCCAACACCCCTGCAATGAGCAGGGACGTCTTCAACCAGATCAGGTTGCTCAGAGCCCTGTCCAACCTGACCTTGAATGTTTCCAGAGATGGGGCATCTACCAGCTCTCTGGGCAACCTGTGCCAGTGTTCCACCACCCTCACTGTAAAAAATTTCTTCCTTATATCTAGTCTAAATCCACCCTCTCTTAGTTTAAAACCATTACCCTTTGTCCTATTGCTAGAGGCCCTGCTAAAAAGTTTGTCCCCATCTTTCTTGTAAGCCCCATTTAAGTATTGAAAGGCTGCAATAAGGTCTCCCAGGAGCCTTCTCTTCTCCAGGCTGAACAACCCCAACCCTCTCAGCCTGTCCTCATAGGAGAGGTGCTCCAGCCCTCTGATCGTTTTTGTGGCCCAACTCTGGACCTGCTCCAACAGGTCCATGTCTTTCCTGTACTGAGGGCTCCAGAGCTGGACGCAGTACTCCAGGTGAGGTCTCACCAGAGTAGAGGGGCAGAACCACCTCCCTCGACCTGCTGGCCACGCTTCTTTTGATGCAGCCCAGGATACGGTTGGCTTTCTGTGCCGCGAGCACACATTTCGGGATGTGATTCAGTAGGCATGGAGGTGTTGGGTTGATGACTGGACTAGATGATCTTAGAGGTCTTTTCCAACCTTAATGATTCTATGATTCTTCTATGATTGTCGGTTCATGTCCAGCTTTTTATCCACCAGTACCCCCAAGTCCTTCTCTCTTTAATGGTCTGCTCACTTCCCACAAGACGACGCAATGTGCACATATTTAGCCTGGTTTCTTCAACTACACTGCACTTAACAGGAAGCAACATCATATACATTTAAAATCAAATAATCCTTAGCAATTAATAAACAAAAGTGATTCCATGTCCATTAATGCTCATTATTCAGTATTGTCATATTAGTACCTCTCTATTGTCATCCATAGTATTTTAAAGATGTTATATGAATTCAGTCCTTAGAAAAATCTTTATGCTGTAAAAGAAAGTCGTAATCAATACGTTCAAAAAAACCCACCTGGCCAGATAACTTTTTATTACCCACTCCAGTGTGTGCTTGTTTATTCTGACAAATACGGACTCTCAGACACATCTGTGTGCTACATGCTGCTCATGCTGCTCAAAAGAGCAGTTGTCCAAAATCTTGAATTTTAGTTGATGTTTTTGCATGACATGATGCAAAATACTCTAGAGAAGTCTAATAAGCTGCCTCCTCCATGAGCACATCAAGTCTGAGCTGTGGTGCTGTCACGCTATCAGTGTAAGACCTCAGCCTTTGTCTTTGTAACAACTGATGAATTGGGTATCAACTACATGAAAAAAAAAAAATCTTTCCAAAATGCCTGTGTTGGTTAAAGACGATGAAGACAACCACAAAGTATAAATAAGCAGAAGACAAGGCAAAGTATAATGTTTTACAAAATAGTTGAACTCAGTTCAACTAAAAATCCAGCAAAACCTTACCCTTGAGAAAGTACCTCTTACTCTCACTGGGAAGTGTTAACAGAGGGCTAAGCAGCACGCTAGGTATTTGCTGCCTGATGCCCAACTTCAAAAAAAAAAAGCATATAAGATGTTTCAGTAACAGAGAGCAGAGCAAAAATCCGAAGGTAATATACAAATGAAAATCTAAGAAAATAAAATTGACCTAACCAAAGCAAAGTGAAAAATTTGTATAAAAAGAGTTACAAACATTGCTACTTAGATGGACATGCTATGAGAAATGCTTAGGGTACATAGCGAGGAACTCCTCTTGAGTAACTTCAAATACCAATAACAGACATGAAGTCTAAATTCAGCACAATGTTACGGATTGAAAGGTAATTCTAAAAACCGTTTTTCCTGTTTATACTGTTTTTACTTTTCCACTCTCATTTTACACCTATGTAAGCATTTCAGAAGCTGGCTGGACTTTACACATTTGTCACTGCGGCATCTGAACAGTGATTTTTAATTAAAAAAAACCACATTAGAAGCATTATGCTGTCTCCATGGGTCTGAAGATTTTTCTCCATTTTAGGAACAGCAGACCAGAGTGATTTTATTTAACTCTAGCACTGAATTGCAGTGATGTATTCTAAAAGTAAGTGTTTCTTATTCAAAAGGAGGTCTGGTGTACGTGCATATACTTCTCCCCATCCACCCAACAGTTTTGTGGAATATGGCTGTGCTGGACAAGCATATACAGGCAAAATGAGATAACCTTCAGATACTACACAGAAAAAGGAAAATAGTGCGTCCTCGCATTTCACCATAGAATACAGTGACCAAGGCAAAACGACACCATGACTTATTGTCAAAGACAATGATCTTTAAAAGAAATGCTACGCTTTCAACCTATAGCTTTTTTTTTTTTTAAATCATGGATCTAACAAGATATGCAGAAACTACATATGCAAATAATATTCATTTTATATTTGCTATTCATACTTTTCATGGGATTAAATTCACCTTTTTATAAAGATCCGGTGTCATGATCTATGTCTGAACTGGTCATCTCCTTTCACTAGCTATTAAGCAAGGATACACAACCTCCACGCTGCAGACAGCTAAAGTTAGGAAAGTACATTTTCTCTCCTCAGCCTTCAGTTTTAATGGCATGGTTAAGAACATAATAAATATGTATTACCACCATCAATCCAGTTTTGGTTTTCACATCGTCAACAAGGACTCACAATAAGTTATTTCAGCTCTCTGAGTCTGCATGTAGTCTTTGTAGAATATCAGTTTGAAAAGAACAATTCTTGTTCTCTCAAACAGCTCAAAAAGCAATCCCAGGAGCCAGAAAAAGGGAAGGCAAAAAATGAGAAAGAATTGCCAACATGCTGAAATACATCATAATCAAAAAACATTGCAAAATTCTGGAATAATTTCTGGCAATTAGGTTATAAAGCTGTCCATGACATGCTGACAAGATGTGAGCAAGCTTGGTCATAATCAGCAACAGAAAACAGAAACCACAAGAAAAGTTTAATGATTGTGCAACCATTATTACACAGGGGATCAAAACTCCCATTTTGCCCCCTTGTTCGGGTGCCAGCACAGAAGTGAATCTTCCACTTATTATTACAAATATTTTCTATTTTAAAAACTGTTCAATTAAAAGATCACCTGGCTGGATGACATAACAAAAATGCAGTAAACTTTATATATCAGCAATGCATGGGACAACCACTACAGTTGATATGGACCGAAGTAACCAAATGGAAGATGAAACATCACAATTAACCAGGAGTAGCAGCTGCATACCCATTTTCTAGGCCCTAAACAAAGGGGGGGGGGGGGGGGGGAGAGATATCAGGAAAGTGAAAGTGGAAAAAACGTAAGTTGTGAAAGCAGGAAGGAGCCAAAGTCGTCCCATGTTAACATATCAGTTCTGCATGTGAAAAGGCATGATGTGCATGAATGTCAGTAGAGATGGAAAAAAATCTGGTTAATTCAAGTTCAGAAATCAAAACATTTCATTTTTGGCAACGACAACAATCTCTGGATTTACTAGTCCTGGAATTATTAGTTCTGGCATATTTTACAACAGTAGATGCAAACAGGTTTTTTGTCTGTTCTGATGCAGAGAGTAAAAGGGCTGTGAGACAGCTTGTGGAAGAGGAAGATCTTGGAGTATCTCTGGAAGAACTGGTACCAAGGCACCTTCCGATTTTGACAGCACCTGAACAGTGTTTTAAGATGTTAGTTTGGGGTTGTTAGACCAGGGTTTTTAAATGGGATCTGATTTTCAGTGAATAGTTCTGACAGCAGTTAGCAGAAAACTGAGAAGATTCTATTAGAGCTAATTAACTATGAATTTCACAGTACTTCCCTCACAATCCGTATCTGTGGGAGGTACAAAAGAACATGGCTACATCTACACTACTAAATACCCTGCTTTTCAGCTTGCGTGACACTGACTGAGACTGTCCAAATTCCACGAAGCTCACTCTCTTGCTGTCAGTTTTGTCGAGGGAAAGAGGGTAGAGGTCCAAAGCGGAACGAGTGGGTGAGGTAGCAGTTGAGCAGCGTGTTCAGTCAGGGGTCTACACTCAAACTCCCCTTCTGGTCCTCTTGTTCAGTACTAACAGATACGACCAGGGATGGAAGGGTGGTAGTAGCCTGGTAAAGGACACCATTCCTTGATTTTGCATTTGAATGTAACCACTGCTTTTTGGTATAAATACAAACAAGCTGAACAAAAATGCTGAATACATTCAGACAGTTATCAGCCTGTTGTGATACCGCACAGAGAAGAGAAAATGCTGTAGTAAGTATTTTAAGCTGTTCTCATGTGATTATTTTGTGTCTAGTTTTGTTGTTCTATTGAAAACAATTTCTAAACTTGCGAGACTGGGAGAGCGGATGAGAAATTTCAGGTTGGTTTGGCCAGAGCTCGTAAGAGAAGCTAGTTCATTCAGAGAAAGTCTTTTTATGGACCATCAAGATGTACAGCAAAGCCTGAACTACTCACTTTTACCTGAGCTTGGTGTTAAACTCGCAGACTGGAGTGGCAAGAAAGAAATAGTTGAGGAATCGAGGGAGGGGAAAAGCACTTACATTACTTGAAGATGAAGTCACTGGCCATGTTATACAGGTTGTTGCATGGAAAAGGTTTTTATCTCAGATTGCCTAGGTATGATATGAAAATCTAATGCGACTGATTTTGATAGGAGGAACTGACTGAGTTTTCTCACTATTCACCACTAGTGACGATCAAGCATGTTTGTTCTCAAAGAAGGTGGAGTTAAAAAGGTAAGTACTGATGCACACGCAGTTGCATAATTTTATGGAACACCGGCCGAGCGTGGCTGATGAGAAAGAGCTGAAAATTCCCTCAATTTGCTTAAGAGTCCAAGGATTAGTTTTTACATCCAAACCCCATTCTATGCAAATAATCACATTCAACTGATACTTCATGTTCATTGTTTTTTGCTTGTTGAATTACTTAATATAATTTTCAGAAATATTATTTAGGCTTTGATAGGAATACGAGATATTATCTACTTGCTATGTCAAATATATCTTTTTTTAGAGTGTATATTCTCATACTAAAACTTAAGAACATCTTGATAAATACTAAAAATGCATTTATGAAGCCCTGTTATACATAGCTACATGGTAAAAACTGGATTAATTATGGGCAAAATGTGATGGACTGTTTTGCCTGTGCATAGCAGGCACTTCAGTTCTTCACATATCAACATAAACTTTTTATGCATTACATATAAATATACAGACTGCTCAGCAGCTTCCAATTCTGCTCGGATACAAAACCCCATCAAAAATCCAAAATCTCTACCAGAGAGGACTAGTTTCCTTGCTTATGTAAACATCTCTAGTATTTCACCAGCTTTAGAGAGCAAAGACACTTGACAGTAAATGATGCATAATGGTACAACCGCCATGTAACTTCTTGCATCAGTACTTGATTCAGCTGGTTATACTTTTGTTTTTAATCTGAACCTTGAATATACATTCTGTGTTAGACCAGTTGCAGTAAAACTCATCTGCTTGGAAACCCCCATTCAAAAATGGTCATGCAGTATGCCACAAGAAGAATATTGCCTCAGAGCTGCTCTGACTGAAGGATAAATTCCAAAATTTATATGGAGGAAAAAGTACTGAACAGAAAAAAGGTGGCTGCTTAAAAACCCTTGGGTCTGATCATCAGAGAAGGTACTGCTTCCAATGACTTGAACAAAAGCTGCATGGTCCTCAGACACCCAGGGCTCTTAACCGTCTTCCCTTTTCTTCAATTTATTCCTCTCATCTCCAAGATCAAAAAGCTTCCTGTTTTCTTCCCTCACTCCTGTTCCCCCCAATAATATATTTACCTTATAATTCTAGCCTGAAAACATTTAATCTGAGTTGGAAACATCAAGATAAGGAGAATGTCCATTCAGAGAGACCAGACATACTTAAATTCTTTCTCCTCCATATATAAAGTTTATTTTAGAAACTTGATGTTCTTTAAAACACAACAGAAAAGGCCCAATACAGTAACATCTGAAACAATGTGATACAGCCACTTCTAGGGCTGAGCAAGTGTATCATTTTAACTGGAGTCTTAACTAAAAAAGTTAGATGTTATACAGATAAGCCAATTTTTGGAAGAGTACTAGGAAGTTTTCAGAAGAAAGCTACAAAGGATTGGTGCACCAGGAAGGCATACTGAAATTTTCCAAACTAAATGTTCAATTTTTTTTGTTTGTTTTAAACAAAAGTGCCTAAGACATAAACTTAATAATGAATATGTAAACAATTATGCATTTAGGATTATTTTTAAAATAAAAAATAGGCTGTTAAAAGTGTGCAAAGCAGTAAAATGGGTAAGAGTTGCAGCAACATTGCAAATATAACTACAAGCTTAACATGACTTAAAGACAAAACTTCTGATGTACTCAATACAGAAACTAACCCACTGTGACTCACAGAATCATTTTATCCATGTGAGAAGATAAAGTGGTTTTGCAATTTTCAGATTGCAGAGTATCAGTTATTCCTAACTTTATTTATAAAATAAGGTATAATATTTATAAAATAAAGTTAGTAACAGAATACTTGATGCCAGCTCAACTCTCAACTTGAACACCTGTAACTTATATAAGGGGGTTCATTTTTTTATGCATGCAAGAACTTACCAAGTGGAATGCCTTACTATCTGGTTTAACTTTATGTTTTTCCATATATTTGATAAGGCTGCAGTTGGTATACCTAGAGAAGGAAAAAAATGTGACATTTCTAATATGCAAATCTGATACGGCAAAGCTATAGTAGCCATGAAACATTGATAAGAATATTTTAGTCTCTATTGCTAATGCACTAAGCAGGGAAAAACCACAACTACCAACACCAGAGATTGCTTAAAAATCATTCAGACACTACAGAAATGCATCCGTTTCCGTCACACGCTTGTAAAAACACATCACGTCCACGTAAAAAGCACACTTTTAACCCGCATGCAGACACCGAACTATCACTTGGTTTTAAACTGCCTTTTAGCAATTTCACTACTATACAGTTTCATTCTGTGTATTTCTAATGCCAGTAAACATGGAGATAAATACTAAGCCCATCTTAACACTCTCCTGCAATGTACAGGTTGCTACAAGAACATCCATGTATTCACTTTTTTGAAGAGGAGCTCAGAAATAAAGTTTCTAAATGGTTACGATAGCATGGCAGATGCAAGAAATGTATACAACAGTACAGCCCCAAATCCCTCAGCATGGAAACAAGGCAACAGGGCAGGGGCTTAAGTGCAGGTATTAGACTCTGGCAATGCAACAGCAAAACTGAAAGGTATTCTTTTCTTTTGCCTTCATAAGCTACCCTAGAGACCAAACCTGACAATTATACCCACTGTTTGCTGGAAACAGTATAAGGTTACCAGATCCCTTTCATGCAGCTATCACGGAAAAATCATTTCCAGTACTGCAGATTTGGAAACAGCTGTGACAAACGGTGCTTAGCAATCTTCAGAGCTGTGGGGGGTCTTACTGGCATCACCCGGTTCACACCTGCCACCTTACCATTTACAGTCTCATCTCTGGCTACTCTTCTGATTCACACCACCTCAACAGGCCAAGTTCACCATTATGAAACAACTTTATTTTTCTTTTTTTCACAATATAAGTCATAACCATTTCATAGTCCTTGTTTGGCATCTACATAGAAAACAACCTGAGCTACAAGAAATTTAGGATAGGAGACTTACGTGTTTCTCCGGAAATCTTTCATTAAAGTTGAATGTTCAGGCATCTTTTTTATGTCTTCCCAATCTTTATCTGCAAAATCAATATTTATTAATAATTTTTTTTCTCCCCCCCCCTCCCCCAGGTAAAACAAAGACTTTCCAAGTATCTCCGTAGCCCTGAATTTTTTTTTTTTAGTCTGCTTCGCTAACCTTGCAGTTACTTATTTCTTTGTACTCCTTGGCTCATATTCCTTCATCACCTCTTCACAATAAATCTTCACAATACCAACACCTAAGAGGTTCCAGTTGTGTGCTGATTAACTCAAGAACTTTAAAAAAACAGCTGGCAGCTACACTGAAGATCACCATATGCCCAAAAGAAAAACATGTCAGCCACTGTACTTGCACCCTTCAGGACTGTTATTTAATTTATTCAGGCACAGTCGTGATCCCAGGACAGGAGTACAGAAGACTCCTGCAAACGCTGTCTCCTTCTAAGGCATTTTCCATTCTGACAGCACTGTCTTTAGTTACAGGAAAATGCCCAGGGTACTGTGTAAACTCCTGCTGTATCAACATAAAAGAAATACTGTTAGCCAACAAAAGGTTAAGAAAAAGTAACATTTGCACAGTCGAATTAAAGAATATTTCATCTCAATTTCTCTGTGTAGACAAAGCCTGAAATGGATTTAAAAATAAAACAAAAAAATCACTGACAGCACCTAGCCTCAAATGTATTATGCTCTGTAACTCCTGAAAAGGCCCTGTAGGCAAGTAGTTTGATTCAAGTCAAATCTTTACTATGTCTTATCACAATTGCAGAACACTGGGATCTTAAAAATTATTAAGTGAATAAAGAAATCACAGATTAATTATGTAATTATTATTTCTTTAAATAAAAGATTCTCCTCTTTCCCTATCCCCTATCACAAAGACATGTGAAACTGTTTCAAATATGGCAAGTGTCAATTAAAAAGCAAAAAATTTGCTGCAATTAAATGAAAAATAATATTTCTCGGTAAGAACCAAAGACCTTCAAAAATCAAATGCAGACCATTAGAAAGGATTATTTAAACGAATCAGAAAACAATAATGAGAGTATCGTCTATTTATGTAACCTACACAAAGACAATGTGAAACCCAAATGAAGAAAAGTGTAAGAAAAGGGTAAAATTCTAGGCTAAAAGCAGAAAAGGACAGTATTGCTTAAAGATGCAAAATTAAGGGAGATTTTCAAGAAAATAAAAGTACTTAAGATGCAAAGGCAACACTTCCAGGAATCTCATACACCAGTACAGAAGCAATGAAGTACATACAGGACAAAACAAAATCAAAGGGAAAAATAAGAGTGAATTTAATAACAAAATTCTATAACCACGCAAACATAAAGACCACAAAATTCATGTGATAGGAAGAAGAAAGTCCACCAGAACAATAAAGAAAAAGATTATTAATAGTGAATGGACAACAGCAGGGAACACAAGCAGTGATGGGAAAGATGATCAAAAAGTAAAAATAAGGCCCCTGTTATTCTGACATCTGCGATCATGTGAACACTAGAAGACAAAGCACTGACCAAAAAGACTCAAGACAGCCTGCAGAAAAACAAGATATGACCAACGCTGAGGGGAAAATGCAACAAGTGATACCCACATTGTAACTTGTTTTGGTTCACGCAACCATTTCTTTGTTCCGTTTTGGAATAAAGAAATTTTCTCCATGTCACAAGCTTTCTACCAGGGGAAAAAAAATGAAATACCCTCCCCTACTTCCAAATGCTATGTTTAATTTAGCATGAGTTAAACATCTGCATAATATTCACTAAATGCATAGATTTTTGCTTGGTTTCATACAATCATCAGTCGCTTTCCAAATCTATAATCAGTACTGAAGAAACACAGAAATATTCCTTCTGATTTTTAATCGTCCACCATTAAATATGATCTTTTAAAATTATAAAACATTGGTACATGTATACGCAAAGATAACCCTATTATTAATAATAGGAAAAATACCTAATATGACCATTAGATTCTAGATTTATAACTCTTTAAATAAAGATTGTGTTTGAACAGCTTTGTGGCTTTGATCAGATGCCACCTTCATATGCAAAGAAAGCAATACAGATAATCTTTTCTTTGAACAGCAGTGATAAAAAAAAAAATATAGTATGTACCTGCAGGAAATCCCATTACATTGAATATTCTGTCCAGCTGGTCATGGTGATAAGGATTACTAGTTTTGATATCCTCTTGTCGACAATGGAATATTGGCTCTGATGTTAGCAGCTCTGCAAATATACACCCTATGGCCCAAATATCTTTAAAAAAGGAGAACAGAAAACAAAAAAAATCAAATTAATCTTTCCAAAAGCATCTTGGTGAGGTAGAATGTTAGTTTTTAGCTTATCAGAGATAAGGTCCCTGCATTGAAAATTTCAAGTTTCTATTGCAGAAGTGCAAGACTTCCTCAACTTTTCCTTTTACCTACAGATAGAGGTACACAATTCAGTAACTACATAGGAGCTGAGAGAGTATCATACAACTTTTTGTGTGGTTTTTAAAGTGTAGTTATCATTTATTGCTGTAAAAAATTAATCTGATTAATTAAAAAAACAAAAGGAAACTATTTGGGTAACTGTCCACACATAAAATACAAACAAAGAACAGCCAACCAACATCTTGCCCATCCGCTGCCATACTGTCCCCGCCAAGAAATGAGCCCTCTCTGATCAGCCACTGGGTTTGATAAGTATTAAACGACCCAAAAAATACAAGTTGAAAAGCAGTGATATTGGAATAAGCCAAATGCTATCTATAAAGCCTTGCAGAAAGAGAGGAACAAGAAAATTGCTCCATGCCCACATACCTCACCCCTTTTTTTGATAACATTCATTAAAAAAAAAAAAAAAAAAAAGAAAAAAGAAAAAAAAAAAGCCCTTTCTGTTTTAACGGTTGTGTCCTAATCTGCAAAATGAGATAGCCTGAATTTTCCCAGTTGTTTTCCCGATCTTTTTTCTAGTACAGACAAATGCAATTTTTAACTTACATAAAGTAATGCTACACTGAACCTTGAATGAACAAGAAAAGGTCACAAACAAGGACAAAAGCAAATGATGCAGAGAGCATAACCCCACTACTCAGTGTTTGTCTACAGCCAGTTTTTATCTATGCTGAAAAAAAATTATGTACTAAAGGCTAAGACCATCCGTGCAGTTTCACATGCTGCGAGCAGAAGAAAATGCCAGTAAAGTGAAGGAACGTGTGAATACAACAAAAAAAAGGAAGCAGTTAAAAGGAACATATAAAGAAATGTATCTAATCTATGAAAGAAATATAGATTTAACAGAAAAGTAAATGAAATTTAAGTCATAAACGATACAATTTCTGACAAAACCACTGACACGATCGTAAAAAAATAATGGCAAAGGTCTGAGGAAAGAATTTCAGGTTATAGAAACAACGTGTATGCCGACATACAACCTCCATGTTTGTGCAAAGTAAGTAGAGTGTTGCAGGGGAAGTTATTTCTCCAACAATGGTTACCAGGCTTTAACATATCGTTCAAACCAGCCAGCAAGAGAAAAACTTCCCAGTCCTCTTTCCTACAGTCTCTCTCCCTTCCATGGCAAAGCTGTTCACATCCACTAAAGGTGAACCTCCCTCCAGCCTGCTACAGGGCTGTTCCCCCTGTCCTACAGCCACAGCACACAACTCTCCTGCCATCGACGATCCCTTACCCCCACACTGGCAAGAGCAGAGACCGGCAGAGTGAAGTCAACTGCACCCTGCCAAAGCTGTTAAAATTCAGACCGGTAAGTATGAATTAAGTGGCGAGGAGGATGCAGCATTAAGCTGATGTAACTAATGCCATCCTCACAGCGTCCGTGTTCTCTGAGGCTTCGGTTTTTCTGGATGTGCCTGATGCAGCATCACAGCTTACCCTGTTGCGTGACCCTGATCACATCTCTCTACTTCAAGCAATTCCTGTTCACACTTGTGCTTTGAAAAAGACACGGAGAAAGGCTAAAATGCAGCTTATTTTTACAGTTTAGTTTCAGTGCAGCCAATACATTCTCCATTCTGCACATTCCTTATTTAATGTATTTATTACACTAGGTAAAAACCTCTGCAATAAAATGAATGCACTGTGCCTCATCATCATCATATGGATTCTACTAATAGTTCGAAGATGCATCTGTATTTTGTATAACCTCTAACAGCATTTATGAAAATCTTGTGTGAAAGCCATATAAAATTATATTGCATCGCAGGGCATTTGGAGCCAAAATCCAGAAATATTTCATTCCTATATCTAGCCAGGGACCATAGTAAACTAAACAACGTGTCAAAAGTTTAGTATTTCCTCAAGAATCAGTAACGTACCTTTAACTCAGCTACTGTCCTTTGTACTATTTATCAATGCTTCAATATTTGGGTACACTTAGCATAAAGAACAAAATAGTAATTTTTTTATCCAATTTACTTACCAATAGCTTTGGTATAATGCCTTGCTCCAAGAAGCAACTCTGGAGCTCGGTACCAGAACGTTACAACTACTGGATCCAAGTCTGCTAAAGGCTTCAGAGGTGAATTAAATAATCGGGCAAAGCCCATGTCAGCTGCAAAATTCAAAGAGAGATGCTTTAAACTTTTAGGAAAACTACCAACTATATTTTTTTTTAAACGAACTGATTGAGTTTACTTGTTAGCGCTACCATCACTGTGCTAAATAAAACACAAACGCAGACTGTAGCAGATATGAATTCTGTGAGTAGATTTTCTTAAAGCTTTTGTAGAAGTTACTGGATGTCATCACCTATAAAGTATATCATTATAAATCATTACTAACATGAGCCATTTAGAACAAAGAATTAACCATTGTTCTGAAAAAGCGCATCAACTCACTTCTCTCAGGACACTGGTAAATCCTGACTCATTTTACCTGATATTCTCCGGTAAAATATTCCATTATTACAGGATGGTCTTTCAAGAAGCAGCATTTTAAATGTGAGCAAAATGCAAGTTCTGCAAAGGTTAGAATGATTTATAATACATACATGCACATCACAAAAGCTCCCTCCTCATGAAGTTAGCTGTAGCAAGATTTCCTTCACACAAAAAAAGCAACTAAGCCTACAGCATCTGCCTCCCTGCTGATTTTCTGTCAAGACACATTTCCAGTATCAAGATACCAGTACTAAATACCATTTAGGCTATGATTTTAAAATTCCGTTTGGGGGCATTATATCATTAAAAACTGCTTTTTAGAATTGGTGGTATACAGCTGTCTGAACTACCAAATATAAGTGATACAGGAAAAAAATGGGCAGAGACTAAAACATGCACCTTCTCCCACCAAATCGCCTTCCCGACCCACCACTCCCCAAATCCCAAGAAAGAGGGACTCTGTGGTGCAGGGATATACACATGCTGAGAAAGACTCGAATGAAATGAGATGAGTAGCCATTCTGAGGGAAAAGGACCTACACCCTATAGCCCACTGATTGAGGGAACACTGCAGTGTAAATATGGGTCTCTAACTTGACTACACAATCCTTAGTATTTTTTTTCATATGCATTCCTATTTATGATCATTTTAATGCATTTAAAAAGATAAACATTTTACAGTTTTCTACATTAAAATATCGATTACTCAAGATATGATCAAGTCACTAGTAAGTATGAAAAATAAGGAAAATTGTTGGCAGAAAGTAAATTTATGACTCAAAATGACACAAAAAGCCTATAAAAATTATTTTAAGTTAAATACCAGTTATGTATTTTTTAGAAAAATTAGTTACACTGGAAAAGTGGAAGCCCTTGGTATGGGTATAACTTCTGCATTTTTTTCCTGCTGTGGTAATATCTTAAGAAAATAAGAAAAAAAAATTCTACATTTTGATAACACACTTCGAAATCCAGGGTCCCCCTCCCTCTTCCCCCGCTGGGAACGGATGGCTCAGAGGACTGGTGGTCCGATACAGAATCTTTCACCTGTCCATTAACACAGTGTGACTAAATTTAGTTGTGCTCTAATTTATTCCCAAATTAATTCAAAACTATCAATTAAGAAATAAATGGGTGGTCTATGTGCAATTACTAGCAAGTAGTTGTGTACAGCAAATATCACCACCACAGTTGAACGTGCCCAGAGGATGACCTACGTTCTCAATTTTGGAAGCAACCGCTCTGTGAAGAATAAGGTAATAGGAAGAAATTTTCCCTTCCGCTGTCCGTGCTGTACCTGTTTTGTACGGAGAAGACCTCAATCTCTACTGTCAACCTTAAACCTCGGAAGGGCATTAAAAACTTTCAGGGTAGGATCTGCAGAAGTGTTCAGCCCTGGCCCGTCTGCTCCTCGGATTTCCAAGGGCGAGGGAAGGACTAGAGCAGCACTGAACGCTCCAAGAAAATCCTACCCTGAATCATTATACTACTGATTAACAATATAGTTCAGATAAACAAAACAGTAAGAGTACAGAGCAACAATGCAGAAGAATAATCTCATAAAGAAAGCCAGAGGGAAGTGAAAAAGATGAACTAGCTTTAAAAAAACCCTTCCAAACAGGGCTGCATTACCATAACAAATATAAGTAGGCTGTGCATTAGCAGTCTGCTGTCAAAGCACTGCCACACTAACGCACAGCATGGTATAGCTTATTACTGTTAGACTACAGTTAATTTTTATTTATTTATTTACTTTAATTTAAAACAACTGAAGTTCTACAAATTATCCTCTCACTGTGAATAGTAACTCCCACCAGAAAATGTTACAATAGTGGGGAAAGTGTTGGGTCCTTCCTAGCCCGGTACACCCCAGTTTGAGCATTTAGCAGTAGTTCTCACTAAGCATTTTGGCTGGATTACTGTGTTTTCTGGACTTTAAGATCCCTTGCGTTTATCTCCAAGGGACCTGTCTACCCTTTCAAGAACATTTTGTAGGCTAGATGCCACCTTTGATTCCATTATAAAATTTAAGGTTTGTAATAATGAGTAGTTCCCTATTTAGATTTTATAAGCAGCAGCAAGATAATGTCATGGCATTACAGGGGTAAATGGAGGAAATTTTAAAATCCCATGTCTTTCTCCTCCTTTCCCCTAGCTAGCTCTCATCTTTATTCCCATATCAAAATCCCCCACCCCACACAAACACCCCCTTAAACAACATATAACGACATTTTCCACTTTTCATTGATGAGGCTACAGCATTTCATCAGCAGAACTGGTGCATGGGGCTAATATCAAGAAGCCAGTCACTCAGAAAACAGCATTTAGGCAATGTGCCCAGGCACATACTAGTATTACAGTGACTACTTTAGGTGGTACGACTGCACCTTCAGAACATTCTAACTTAAATGCTACACTGGGACTTATCAAAGATATAAACATACCAATTTTTACTCTTCCTCGCTCAGGACCTTCACCCATAACTAAAATATTAGCAGGTTTCTGTGGAAAAAAAAATAAATATACAATACATATACCACGATAAACCTAAACATTAGTCTCTGAAAAGTTAGTTAAGCTTTGTTTTGCCAGTTTTAAACCAACTTTGTTTTGATAAAAATGACAAGTTTCTCTGTCACGGTAAAGCTGTGCAAGGACCCAGACACAGGCTCTCCCTGACTGCATCTTCCTCACGTTCCTTTTCGGCGCTTCTGCGCTCCAGCGCCGCGCTCCCTGACCGACACCCTGGTGTCTGTCCTCGACCCGCGTGAGCTGGCAGTCGCCAAGCCGCCAGGATTTCTACCAAAATTGCCCTAGATCTTTTGGCAGGAGGCAGTCCCGTTGCTGCCCACCACCCTGCACCCCCAGCACAGCTCTACCACATGGGAAGCCAGCTCTACCCACATGTTTGCCCAAGGTCGTTAGGCACGTTTGCAGACACATTTTGACACAAAAAAAACCCCTGAGTGAGATGCAGATTAAACATTACCATATCACTTTCTACTGGAGAGAAAAATCATCTAAATTATTCCTATTTACAAGTGTATACCAATTCAGACAGCTGCAAAACTGGAAAGCATTGCCTTTACATTATTTTTCTCTCCATCTTCCCTTTCTTTCTTTTACTAGGGAGGCGAGTTAAAGAATTGAGCTAGAGTTCAACTGGTTAGAAACCTACACCCCTCACTTCTTAATCCTACATTTTCTGCCATCCTGTTTCTCATAATCCAGTCTCGGCATCTGCAGTCAGAAGAAGATTCCTCAAATGCTAACACTGTTTATATAAATCAAACCTGCAGTGCTTGTTTTGCAGGGGAAAAAAGTCAGGAAATTCACAACTAAAGCTGAAAATTTATACTAGACTTGTTTTGAAATGGAGTGATTTACATACCCACTCATACTGTAAACCCTGGGCAAAACAGGGGCTCCTATTCAACTGTGAACTGTAAGAATTATAATAAGGCTGAGTTACAGCTCTTGCTGCGATTTCCCTGTTTAAATTGATCTGAAGAAAAAAGTACCCCAGCGAGACAGTTTAGGCTACCTAAAAGTTAATATAATAAAGCCTAATATCTTAGTGTGATTTACCAACCATGTATTCCGGGAAATTCTCAAGTCTTCCTGAATCTATCAGGCTCTGGTGTAAACACATTCAAAGAGACAAAAGACCACAATTTGATATCAATCTAGTAGTAATTCATATTGTGTAAAACAAGGTGCAAAAAATTAATAATCCAGCAAAAAATTTCCTTGAGAAACTGCATTACTACTGCTTATGAAAGGCTCCAACATGGATTTCTGAAACTGTACAATCCACATACAAAATATGTAAAAGGAATTTGAGATGTTGCACCTCTTCTCTGAGAGCAGGTTAAAGACGGAAGAAAATGTCATATCTTGACTGTGATCAAAGAGGCAAGATATATCCCATTATCTTTCCAACAGCAATAACAACAGATCCAACTTGTGCTGCATTAGTGATATGCAGAAGAACTTCTGTCCCATACCACCACCCCCCTTCCCTTTTTGTTTTCTTTAATAAAGGCATACACTCCAGGTAAGTATTGCTTCAACATAAAAAAAATGCAGTATGTGGACACATAGCTCACAAAGCACTCAATTTTGATTGTTTCTAGAAAAGTCCTAGAAATAAACAAGCAGCATAACTCTTTAAATTCAAGTTTAAAGCAATTCGAACTGCTAGGTAAGAAAACACATCATTTCACCACATAAACCATTCTATTGCTACGCTGTGACTCAAAGAGAAAATATGCATATCTTTTACAAAAGCTGCTTCAAGATATCTGGGATGTTAATAATTATTTTTATTATTTTTTATAATTAATTAATATTTTTGAGTAAACGATACGTTACACAGGCACTAAAATTTTTCAGATAAATAATACACTGACCTAAAGTATAATTTCTCCCCCTGTGTTTTCACAGGTTGATAATACTCTACAAAAGTGCTTGTAACATCCTCATGATGTTTTTACCTTAAAACATTTTACTATTCGGATTTGGATAGGGACAAGGAGCCATATTCACACAAAGACTCCATTATGCCAGATGATTAACCAGCACAGCACTGGGTAACAATTCCTGCCCAAAGATCTTCTACCCTAAGTTCAAGGTAGGTACAGATGAGAAGAGAAAGCACAAAGAGATGAGACAGTACTGGTTAGCAAAATAAGTAGCTACAGCTTGATTCACACTCAGATTTTTTTTCCTCTCAGGATTTACAGAAAACCTTTAAAAATACAGGCAATTTAGAAATCTGTGTAGGAGTCTTCTAAAGCCGCAAAATAAAAAAGCCTCCTCAGTCGATTCTGGAATAACCATTCACAGCAGTTCACCTCTTTCTAGAGTCAAAGGCCCTTCACTGAAACAGCTCTGTTTGAAACAAGATTCTTACTACAAACAAAAATATTGATATAGTCATATCACTGTAAAGAGATACATCATCACAGTTAAAGATTAAAAAAATTAAATTTATAATCCGACGTCTTATTCTGAAGGTTCCCATTCCTAGAATTATTGCATTAGTAGCCTGGAACAACATCATTAGTTGAAAGAATTTTCCAAACAAGACCATTAATCACTATTTAAATTCAATAGGGGAATATCTATCAGAAAGCAGTATAGGGACAGTATTGGCATTTCTAAAACATAAGCATTTTAAGGACACCCTGAAAAAAAATTAAAGTCCACTAACAAAAGTCAAAACGTGGGTCAGAGATCCTTGTTAGATATCTTTGACTCAAGTCCACCATCTGGAGAAAAGAACAACTCCCCAGATTTGTGTCTCTGGGCAACCCATTACATACTAGAAATCGATTTGCAAAGAAAAATAAGCAGTCATTAGAAACAGAAGGGAGAAATCTGGACAAACTTCGATTTAATTTGTTAAATTTCATTTTAATTTTAATTATCCAGAGAAAATGAAAGTTTAAAGTGCTTATTCAAATCACTTGCGCTGAGCAAGTGAAGAAAAATCTTTCAGCAATTTTTATATTGTGTTCTGAAAACACAATACTTCAAAACAGCTATCATTTTTTTTATAACTACAAACAATCAACTTTAAAAAGTCACTCATTTTTGTTCTAGTAGAGGCATATTTACTTTTGCTTTCAAGTAAAACAATTTGCTCATGCCAGACAAATGCAAATGAGAAAGCTGTTATGATCCTAAACCGAATGTGAAGAGCCATGCAGCGATGTGCAGCTGAGTCCTTTGGAGACCAACAAAACAACTTTCTGACAACTCCATACAACGAAATTTAAGAAAACTCACCCTTCCCCCCCAACAGCCCACCCCAGCAGCAGGGGAAAAATTCATTCTCATGGAAGAATGGCCTTGTGACCACGGCACAGCACTAGATCCTATCTTGTCCTAGCTCTGGCTTGGTAGGACTGACTCCTTGTGCGATTTCTAGACAAATCCTCATCTTGTGCATTTAATCACTGTTACTACTGAAGAGAGAACAAAGATCTTCACGGAAATATTTTTAGGTACTTCTAATTTAATTATTATTTGCAAAGCGCAAACAGAAATCCTAAGAAGCTGGCTAATTTCAAATAAAGGAGCTAAAACAACCAGAGGCCATACTGACAGGTTCATAGATCTACAGAGAACTTCAGGCAGTCACCTTCTTCCATCTGCCTGACCTGGCACGATACCGCTCTCCGTTCACCCTGATCCTCAAGTCTCTGATGATGAAGGCTGTACAATTCCCATGCAATCTTTTCTCTTTCACTCTTCTTCATTGCAGTGTTTTTCCTTTGCTTCTAACACAACAAATGAAGTTACTCCTATTACCTCTTCTCTTATACATCAGCAGAAAGAGTAGACAACCAGTCCTTCACTGCAAGGACTTCTGAAGATCTACATCTCTATTCAGTCCTATCGACTAGATTAAAAGAACTCTCTTCTGCTCAGTGTTTCCTAGTGAGTTATTTTTTCTAGTTGTATGATCATTCTTGTTGCTTCCCTCTAGCTGTTCTGCCTTGGGCCACCTATTTGCTTGAACTCCAGTGCTCCAAATTACACACTGCTCCTGCCGAGGCTTCACTAATGCTAAATGCATCAGAGGGATCGTTTTACATGCCTTGCACAGCATCTTCTGCTTTATACAGCCCCAGTATGGTATCTGGTTTTGCCTCACAGTGTAAGGCTATTGATTCATGTTAAGGTTACGAGCCATGCATTTTCTTCACATCTTTTCTGCAGAACTGCTACTTATTTTTTCTTTTCTTTTCTTTTTTTTTTTTAATCATTGTTCCATTTGAACAAACATTGCAGTCACATACTGCTTCTTAACATACACTGAAAATGTTTGTATTCATTCAGAGGGGAAACTCAGTCTTTAGAACTTACTTGGTTTTCTATTTTGAAGATAAAAATGAAAAAAACAATGAAAATTATACCAATCTATGTCTTGATGACATGTGATCATATGAAAAAAAGACAACATTCCTGTTGTGCACAGCAAGTTATTCATAGGAGCAGGAGATGATTACTTATTCTGTGTCAGCATACTAGATGTCTGGAAAACACAGGACATTTTCTCATGCTCCAGGAAAGGCATTCTGCTGTTGGGTCCTCCTTCCACTAAGTTTTACTCATCAAAGCAGTGAGGAAAAAAAAAAAAGGCATTTTTGGACAGCCTAGCCATTGTGATCTTTGATACTTATTACTTTTAGCATCAAACCAGGTCTGTAGGAACTATTAATCCACATATTTTTTGCTACTAGGCTGCTTCTGAACTCGTTAGTTTTCAAAGGTTAATTTTAAACATACCTATCAATGAGTAACCAAAATTCCTTTGAATTATGTATGATATTACAATGTAGATGGTACCTTTTCCCCCCATTTATTATCTGTTTGCAGTAGTCCCATGTATATTTATGAACAGACTTGCCCTCTTTATACCTCCATTTTAATGCACCTTTTAATAAGGTTTTATCATCATCCTAACCAATTTTCATTTGGACAATCCCATACTTAAGAGTATGGCTACTAAAACATTACTCAGCAGAGGGTTCACAGTGATGGGGTGAGTCACACCAGTGACTTTTGTTAACCGCTAATTGTGCATCGTTAATGGCTGTGCCACCAATTTTCAGAACCGACCGTCCCACTCATTTCTACCTGTGATGAGCCAAGATAATTGAAAAAAGTGTAACATTGGTTTTCATTTTAAAAAAGCAGTTTAACTTAAAAAGAACAATACTTAGCAAAGTACTTTTATCCCTAAATTATTTTGCTTTTGCAATCATGGCCTCAACAATTATTCTATTAAGATTCAGAATGAATGACTTCTTAACATTTTAGACTTCAAAGTATTATATTAAACAATACAGGAACAGATGCAAATGCACAACCCCACAATCATACCAAAAAAATTCAACAGCTGTATGTGAGCAAGTGCCTGAGAAGCACGAAACACAAATAAGTTAAAAATGTCGTGCTGTGAAGTTTGTAATTCAGTGGCATGAAAAAAAACCCACAAAGGTTTTGAAAGACAACTACAAGGGCTTACTAAGTTATAGCCTACTTGAAAGAGCACTTCCGTGACACAGGGGTAGAAATCTAAAATATTGATGTGGTTTATCACTTCCCAGTGAGGCCCTGTGACAAGTAAAACTGTGCAGCAAAAACCTACTAGCCTTCAGCTAGCCTTGCAAAATTCACACCCCATCTCAGGGTCTGTAACCTGCAAAACATTCAGGCTTTTAAGGTTTGTCTGAACAACCTTGATGATCTTCAGGTAATCACAACATACACCAAAACATTTCCTTATTATCAAGGTGGGATGCTCCCCTATTGCATTCTTAGAGATTGGAACCGATTTTTTTTTTTTTTAACATTTTATGGTTAAAGAAAATAATTCAATTCTCTTTCCACTTTAAACAAAACTGACTAATTCAATGCTGAATAGTACTCTAGCACAATGAAAGTGTTAATACAACCATATTCAAATGACAGTATCAGCACTTTTCTGGAGTTAATTGATTTCCTTGAATTCAAAGATGTGCATTCACAACTAAAATAATTAATTTCAGTCACATCTATTAACTGATTTGGGACTTTAAGATAAATTATCATCAAAAGACCACCACAAACCCTGGTGAAAACAATGGCTCCACAGAACCCAACATGTATTAAATCTAAATATTAAAGTCTTCTTTTTAAATTAACTTAAATTAATTTAAATTAATTTTAAAATACATGAATTGTGAAAAGCACTAGGAATTTTTTTTTTAAAAATCAATTTTAATTGAATACTTCCTATTAATTATCTTCTTATAAAGACCATCTCAGAGCTGTTTAAAAAAAAAAAAACAAACAAACAAACCAAGCTTCTAAATAAATTCTCATTAAAATCAGGAAGCGTTAAAATTACCAGTAACAAACAGCCAAATAAAAGCAAAAACCTAAATTATCAAAGCACACATGCTCAAAAATTTTTAAAGTACAGAAAGTATTTGGGTAGGATGAAAGATAGAGGGATGCCATACCTATGCCAGGGAAGCCTTCTGCTAGTTACCATCACCATATTTTATCTCTGTTTCAGCTGATGAAAGCTGTTGGCCTCACTATTACATTTTTATGCTCTGAACACACTCCAAGAATTTCTTTCAGTTGTTGTCACTCCATTACTGCCAACCTGGGGCAATGGAACTGACTAAAGCCTGTGCACAGCCTAATACACAGGCATTTCTATTACTTTCATTGGAACTGAATTAGAGTTGAAAGAAAAAAAATCTAGTTATACTTTTCAGGCCAACTCTCCCACTCCCTAAAAATGTACATCAGGACAAGCTGCAGGGCATGACTTTCTGTACTAAGTTCAAGGAAGGAAACATAGATATCATAGGCAAAAACATTATTATAGCAACTTTGCAGGAAAATGCTGCTATCATGTCAAATATCACGAACACATCACTCAAAAGTGTAATAACAAACTAAAACAAACAGTCTCACAGAAATAGATTTCCTGTGGGTTTTGCTACATGAGTGATTCTCCATAGGTCAGGACAACTCTGGATGCTGCGGACACATCGCAGCAGGATCAAATGCAAGAGGAGAGTGTGCACTGAAACTGGTTTTTAGGTACTGCGTTATTCCGGATAGAATTCCATCGCCTTTTTCAATTTTGAGTTCTGCCTCACAAGTGAGGATTTTGAATGGGTAATAAAACCACCAAGTACTGGTTTTGCTCACTCGTTGGAGCAGCTTCTGCAGGTTGACAGGCATCCAGTAACACTGTAATCTCATACTGTCTAATACTTTCACACAAAGGAAGAAAACTGCCTTATTTGCTCTTTGTTTTGCATGCAGTTGTGGTAGCCCATGCCATTTTCCTTGACAGCCCTATTTTATTTTTGTTTTTCAATTGAATAGTACTCTCATCTATTCCACTTCCATATCACCCTACCTAGATTGACCAATACAAAACTCCTCCTGTTCTGGATGAAGAAAAAATAAAAAAGGTAAAAGCCTATACAATTTATTACTATGCACTTTCCAGTGGTTGGTCGGGCTTTGTTTGCGCTTACTTGTTAAAGCACCTTTGTGCACAGAACACACACAGTATTTCAAACAATGCCCCAAAGAGTATGTTTTGTGTCACTCGTGTTCAGAGCAAGTCGGATAAAGCTGGGAGCTCGTACAGAGCAAGCTTTTACATGGGGTAAGTGTGCCCTATTTATAAGGTGAATTTTTCACGGGCTACTTTGAAACTGCTCAGATTTAGAGTTAATCAAAAGACTGTTTTCTTATCATCTTTTCCTCTATATTATGAGTAGAGACAATGCATATAGATAATTGCATTTTCTTTCTACAACAGGATGCAGACAAAACAATTATGGCTATTTCCTGTATTTGGAACAATTTACATTCCCATCTTCCACAGCAGTGATAACTTTGCCACAACCTTAACAAACTAAAGTACTAAAAAACCAACAAAACTAAACTGCAAACTGCATCTAAGTTTTTCTAAAATCATACTCTAGGGTTTTTACCAAATCCTACTACAGGGGTTTTAATTGACTAAGCTTTACTTCAAAGGTACATTTGTGATCAAAGAGCTTCTGGTCCCCCATACCTCTCTCATGTCAGAACCAGAAGTTATGTTGATACTTCTTCTGTCTGGCTAGTACAGCTCATCACCTCCACGATAGGAATTAGATCTGAAGTTTCCAGAATGCCTTTCCTCTGTAGCAGTCCTACCTCTATTTGTATTTATATACCTGGATACGAGAGTTATTCCAGCCAGTTTACCTACCACTACTGCATGACAATGCACTGAGATGACTGAGCTAGCCTTCAAACAGTGAAGGATTACTTACATTACTCTCTTTCCAGCACTATAATCAGGTATCTGGCCATCTTGGAAAGCCAGCACATTAAAAAACAGGCTGGTAACAAAAGAACAAGTTTAAAGCTACAGAGAAGAAAGAAATCTAGTATAGTCTGCCCATCAGTTACTGTATTTGCATCCCCAAAATTTCACCTAATTTGGGCAGGACTTTTGCTATTAAAAGATAAAACCAGATTCAAATTATTTTTAAAAAATCGTCATATATATATACACAGATAGATATAAAAATTATCTACGTATCAGGTATTCATATATGAATGATATTCTTCAATAGATTACACCTATATAATTCTCATTACATCATTCTACTTCAGTTATCAAGCTACTTAAATGCCCTGGAATTTAAAAAAGTCAAAATATTTCTAAGCTTGAAAAAAGCAATAGCAAAAGTATTTTACCAAAATTTTTACCAAATCCAAATGTGACAAAACAGCACCTGAAGGAATGAGCCCTCTTTATATAAAGAATGCTGGTTCTGCACGTGGGCATCCTGCTTTCTGAAAAGTGCAGAAATTCAAGACAGAATGATAGAGTAAACACACTTACTAGGAAGAAATCTCCTTTGCAGTATTCAAAAATCCTCAGCTACTGAAACTAGAAGAAAGCAGAATATTTTCTAATATTTCAATTAAAAAAATAGTTGTGAAATATAGAAAACTTCCAAGTCTTCTTTTTTGTTATGATGACAGCACAGAAATAAGTACTCAGGAAAAAGAACTGGGGGTGGAAAAAGAAGAGTACGGTCATCTGACCATCTTTCCATACATCCAAAGAGCTACATCCTGCTGCTTAAACCTGCTGAGTAAACCTTTCAAAATCTCTTAATAGTCCAATTTTCCTCACATAGTCAGAGATAAAGTGCCATATACACTGACACAAAATGTAAGTGGTATTGCTTTTGTAAGCAATATGGGGATCAAAAATATTCCCCCCAAAACACTTTTCCATATAAAAAACCACTTTTCTTCATTTTACACCTTATTAAAACATTCATCACAAAAATCCTTGACATTTTCTGTTTAAATGTGATACTACTTGGGAAACACCTATTCATTTTTCAAAACACTTTTTATATTACCTGTGTAATTTTCCTACCAAAAAAAATTTCAATTATTCAACTTTCTGCTTTGCTACATATTCCCCCTGCCCCCAATTTAATCAGGCTGCTATAGGATTCTCCATACTTTCATTCAGAGATCCTGCAGAAGAGATATTTATGTATAATTTTAAATGGGCAGTGCCTTTTTGAGCATTCTTCATAGTTAACAGGAGTTGTTAGTAAGTTTGGCTGATTTAATCTTATAGGCATAAAGATACTACAGTCCAATCAGCCCTTATTCTCTTGGGTGAAGGGGTAAAGGACACTTGTGAGGTTTCAATAATTCCAATAAAAAACAAAGATATGAAATATTTGTTAAAAGCCTTCACTGAAAAAAAAAGGGTTTTTTTAATCTTTTACATATTTTATGTATTATTAATTCACCTGTTCTCTTTTTCATAATGAAATCTTTCAGTCTGGAGCTTCTTAACAAGACGATGTGTTCTCTGATGGGTGCAGCTCTTGAAGCCCACATCCTCAGCACCTAAGTCCTACATCTTCCTCCTGTATTTCTCACTGCACATATTCCAGCTCCCTCCTATGCCTGCTTTTCCCACATCCAGAATCCTTAACCTCCTTTCCCACCTGCCATCTGTTTTTGATGATTTGTACAGGGCCAGCGGCGAGAGGCCTGCACTATGAATGACCAGTGACCTTCAGAGTGCAGACAAGCCCAACTGAAACGGCCCCGGCGCAACTCTCAATGTATTTCTCCCAGAACGCATGTCCTCCTCTATCTGACATCTGCTTTTCATGAAATTTGAAAGACTTTGACTGTTTTGATATCACATCATTTTACCAAACGTATCTGGAATTTGCTAACGGATATAAAAGTTACTTGGGGGAACTAGCACAAAAAAAAAAAGGCATGCCCAGGTAAGCTTTGTCTCCTTAAGCAGCCAGGCTACAGCCACACAGTATCAGTAGACCAACATAAAGGGTTTTTATTGTGGAACATGCAACAACCATTTGCATTTTTTCAGCTATTTTTCCTAGAGACTGTAGTAGCAATGCTATCATTTCTCCTTTCTAAAACTCTAAAGCACCACCTTGTTTTCAGTTTGGAAGTCAGTATGCAATATGCAGACAGATATGTTTCTGGTGCTGTTATTAAATATAGGTTCCACCAAGCAAGAACAAACTTCTCAAAAGCCACTGCAATGACATTAATTCTTGATGAAAGGCACTGAAAAGGCCTGCCTTGATTTGATACCCTGTAAGGTAAAGATGTAAATGGTTATAGCGATCAGTCCTGCAACATTCCATCAAGCACTCTAGGGGAAGGAGGAGAGAGACAACAAAAGCAGTACTCTTCACAACAGCATTTATAGCCGTATGAAGAAAACCTACAAGTTACTTTCAGCCTCAAACTTGCAGTTCCCCTTTTGCAACAGTTCTTCACTACCTGTTAACTGGTCTGAGATCACAGGTTAAAAATTATTTGATTTACAATGACATAGAAATACATAGAAGTGTCAGGAAAAAATACTCTGCTTCCATTGCTTCTTGTGTCTGACAATTCTGCAGCAGGTAAGTGAAAAATACCTCACTAAAATACCAATAATCATGTAATGTAACTTCATGTCTCCAAATACTCATCTGCGTTGTACTCATTTGTCCCTAAGACACATCTAGTGCTTAAATAAGCAGCCTTACTTTTTCCGTTTCTTTTTTGCACCTTGTACTTCTTTGATGTAGAAGTTTTCACTGACTACAGAACTCCACATTCAGAAACTTTACCTGCATTTCCTCTAGCCAATAACAGTCTAAGAGTAAGTCTGCCTAAGTTTGGTCACATTATTAGCTAGGTAAATTAGCAAAGCTCTTCTAATAATATATACATCGCTCCACCTTGATCTTCCGATTAAACTTCGAACAAAGACTATGTTTACTGTAGTTTCAAAACAAGATATGTTCATGAATAGAGCAAAAAAGTGTTGCCAGTATCATCATCAGTTGTAAGTGATAAGGTTGTGGGACTTAGCTTTAATCACTGCAGAGTATTAATTATTTTGAGAATTATTTATGAAAAAAAATACTGAGCTAAGAAGCAAGAAAGTTGTTGATAAACTAAACTTAGGTTCCAAAAAACAAAACAGAAGTCAGTACAGCAGACAAACCAATGTAGTCAGACCCTTTGGAAACACCTGCAGAAGATAATGAAAGGCTAAAAAAAAAAATTACTCATCTCTATGATACTCAGATAAGGTTGGACTTGACCATCAAGCAAATGGGGCTTTGAATAAAAGCAGTAGTCTCAGAGAGGTGGATTTGGAAAATGTTCTTGAAATTGTGAGATTTCTGACCTCTCCTTGCATCCCTATTTTCATTTGAATCAAGTTTATAAACAACCTTTTCACTTGCCATCAGAAAAACATCTACCAAAAGTTTCCCTATTCAGCACATCATCTTACTATAAATGGGAATCTAACAGTATCATGTGGTAAAAGATTATCAAGAACTTTTAGGATTGGTTTCCCATTTTTGCTAAACACCGGTTGCTTGGATAAAAATTATTTTCAGGTGTATCATCTCATACAGTATCATAAATCTTGGAGTTTTACTCTATCCTTTCACGATCCTTACTTAAAATTTGTTAAATGACCTTGCACTTGCTTATAAGATCTGAGGTTAAAGATGATCAACCTGTAAAAAGCTATGAAAGATTACATTCATATTCAAGAACTGCTTGAATGGAGGTGGCCTATGAATTAAAAAAATCTGTTCACTATCTGTAACGATGGCCAATTTACAAAATCACCAGGAAGTCTTGCAATGAAGACCCAAATACAACTGGAGAAGTAGACTGACCATTGTATTTTCATTTATCTTTTCCATTTTATTTCAGTGCTACCTTAAGCACAATAAGAATAGTATTCCAGCTAAGCAAAAAAAGACATAGGGCTAATCCAAGAGCGCTCTAAAAATATGAATCTCTGTAACACTTTAATTCTATAGAATTGACAAATTTTTTAAAGCTCTCAAGACTCTGGTACCTCTTTCTAGAGATACTGCAGTTACACAAGCATTTCATACCCAAAGTTGGTTACAATTTGATGATCCAGTAGTAATGTATCTTTCATTTTATGACCACACAGCTTCCAAAAAAACTTTTAGGGATACAACATCTTTTTTCCTCAGGAAAAGAAAATGGCACCATGTTCTCCCTCTCATCCTGCTGCAGTCAAGATATGTCGCAAAAATGCCCTCTTCACTGAAAGGTTTTGTATTTCACTGCTTTCTTCACATTGTTCCTTATTCCATATGAGGTATTTGATCTTTCATATTCTTCTTATGCTCCCACTTTCCCTCCCCCCCTCCCCCCCCGCCACTGATTTCTTACGAGCTGGATTTTAGATTTTGAAAAAGCAGTAATTGAAGTTTTCAAGACAGATCAAATGGTGAAGACATAACACATTCACAGAAAGGCTCAGGTTGGAAGGCACCTCTGGAAATCATCTGCCAACTTGTTGAGGGTGCACTCTGTCCCATTGTTCAGGTATTAACGACAATGTTCAACAGCACTGAAGCCAGTATCAGCCCTTGGGACACTCCACTAGTGACTGCTGTCCAGCTCACCTTTGTGGCACTGATCACAATCCTCGAGCCTATCAGCTCAGTCAGTTTTCAATCCACCTCCCTTCACTTACCTAGTCTATACTTCATTAGTTTGTCTACAAGGATGTTATGGGATGCAGTGTTGAAAGCCTTACTAAAGTCGAGATAGGCAACATCCACTGCTCTTCCCCCATCCATCAAGCCAGTCATTGAAGGCTTTCAGGTTGGCTAAGCATGATTTCCCCTTCATAAATCCATGCTGACTACTCCCAATCACCTTCATGTCTTTCAAATGTTTGGAAATAGCTTCCAGGAGGATTTGATCCATCACCTTCCCAGTGATCAAGGAGAGAGTGATTGGCATATAGTTTCCCAGATCCTCTTTCTTGCCCTTCTTGAAGATTGGAATGACATTTGTTTTTTTCCCCCTCAGGAACCTCCCGATTGCTACACCCTTTCAAAGAGAGTGACCTCACAATGATTTCCTTATATGAAGCAAATGATTTTATGTATCTCTATAGGCTTCTCTATTGTGAATTCGAAGATCTCTAAGCAGTATGCCTTCTACTTTTCTGATTGGAAGGCTGGGAGTACTGCAGCAATATACTCTGTATTTCTAGCTTCAAATCTGCATTTGTACAAAGTTGACAGACATTACTCAATCAAGAGCTTGACCTAACAGGCCATTGCCAACAACAATGTCCAAGAAGAAAGCAAGCCTAATGGATTCTCATTTGCACAGCAGTTCTTAAAAAAAAAAAAAAAAAAAAAAAAAAAGAAGTTTGGGGTTTTGTTGGGGTTTTTTTTTTTTTTTTTTTTTTTTTTTTAAGTCACTGGCATGTACATCAAATACTTACAGTCTCTTCTAATAATTTCTACACTTTGATTAGTTACTGGTTTGGAAGTTTAATCTAAAACATAATGAAAATGCTCAGAAAGGCAGGCAAGGGAGTAGTCATGTTCCCTGCAAATAGCAGCATTAAGAAACACTAGATAATGTTATTTTAACTACAGAATATTTAGAATTATAGTAAATTACAACTCACAGGAAAGCATGTTATTAAAGCCTATGCCAGAAAACAGGGTTCTGCCAGACATTGTTCTTTTGTGATCTCATGAAAGCACACACTTACATAATGACAAACACCTTGGAAACAAAAATCTTGGGAAATGCAACAGCTGACAACCAAAAGAGTCACTGGGTTTGGGTTGGTTTTGTTTTGTTTTTTCTTCTCCTTTGAAAGCAAATCACCCATAAGTCATTACAATACCTTTTTGGAAATAATGCCTATTATCTGTTTATAGACTTAAACAGGGTAGAAGACCACGCTGCTTTTAAAAGCTAACTTCTTTCGAATAATGTGCACAGCTTTTCCCACTATTTGTTAAGCATCCAGGTTCATTCCTTCAAATGACCACAGTTTTGTAAGCACTAGAACAGGACCGAAGGGCATTCCTGTATTTCTGAACTAATCCTTGAATACTGATGAGGGAGACATCCTTGGATTCAAGAGCTCTAATGTGGAAAATGGTAAATTGGCAGGATAAAAGTTCCATGTATTTAACTTTGCCTAAGCACATACTTTAAGTGATTCACAGCCAGAGCCTGGAAAGTGACTAAGATGTTGTCTCCAAAAAACCACCCTGGCAGTGGCTTCTCCTCATTTATTGTTAAAAGAACATCTTTAATGTTCCCACTAATCCCAAACCTGGCAGCAGGTATCCTTGGGAAGAGTCCAGGTCCCAGGAAGGTATGTTCCAACTGTATTAAAGCTTATCTGCCTGAAAGCTTATTAAAAAACAGTGCTCATCCCACAGCAGCAGTTTAGGTGAGCTGCCCACTAGGAACGTATTAAATAGGCTGCAGTATCCTGTGCTAGTGCTAGTTTGCAAATGGTCACATCCACAGCGACACAATCCCAGACTAACTTAGGCATGGATGTCACTGGCAAAGGCTAAGAGACTGTCATTCCTTTGGCAAGAGATAGGAGGAGGGGAATGGGAAGCAGGAGCCCAGCGCTGTGTTACCCGCTTCCATACCTGGCTTGCCAAGTGCCAATTCATCTGTTCAGCACCCACTCACACCATGCAGAAAGAAATAGGGCAGGGAATTTAGTCTGAAAATTTGGGAACCAAAAAAATGTTTCATCATAGTGTCTCAGCTGCAGCATGACAAGTAAGAGCTGTGAGATTTCCTCTGGTTTTCTTTTTTTTTTTGGGGGGGGGGGGGGGGGGGAAGGGGTGGGTGTGGGTGGGTGTGGTATGTTTTTAAGCATTGCTGCACCACATGAGCGCTTTAAATAGTTGCAGTGTAAAACCTATTATTAATTTAGTATTTTGTTAATATATTATTCATTTAAATTGCAGACTAATCTTACTGTCACCACACAAAACCAGTGGAGGGGCACTCATCTCTTAGCTGAGACTGGATCCTGACTCTGTGGACAGACCTACTACACACTAATATCAAATAAAGATGCACTTTTAAATGTTAGGAGACATGGCATATAAATTGCCGTAACATGCAAAGGGACCTCTGTTTTGAGCCTATTACTTGAAGAAATCTTCCAAGCACACTGCTAAGTCCATCCTCTCTTTCCTCATGCTATTAAGGAAGCAGATTGATGAAAATAGATATACAGCCAGTCTTCTGCTTATGCTTATTTTTAGTGTGGAATAAGCACTTTGAGTACAGGAAGAAGTCCAATAGCTGGATATCATAAAGTGGAAAAAATACTAGGAAAAGAAGTCAGCAAAATGCAGTATGTTTCAAGCAGGCTTGATAACTAAATTCAAAATATTATTAAAACTATAATTGATGCACTTTGTGGTAATTACATGAAGTGTTCTTATTTCCTTCCTGCTACAGTCAGAGCATGAATAAACAATCTGCTTTCAATTGCTCTCAGTCATGAAATTAAAAAAAGCTGAAGAATATGCAAGTCAAATAAATTTTAAAAAGACTGGCATTTATTTGTTGAAAAAATTTTACTGGTATGTTTCAAAGACTTATGGAAAAGGTAACTACTCAAGCATAGCACTATTCAAAGATAACAAATATAATCAACATCTCCCTTGCTGTGATGGAAATGGTGAATTGGCTTTCATGTAACCAGTGAAAGAAAAAAAACAGCAGAGAGAGTTAACTATTTAAATAGTTAGGTTATTGCTAAGATTTGTATGCATTTCCTTTGTAAAAGACGAACCAGGACTAGAAAAAACACAATAGACAATTGTTGTCTTCCTACAGTTTTTACTGTTTCATACAGAATATACTCACTTTATGCAAATCTTACATGAATTAAGATTCCTCGATTCCACCGTTATAAAGACAAACTGCAGTCTAAGTTTGTGTGGTTGTAATAGCCATTAAGTTTTACTGCCTGGTTTGTGGATGCTAGCAAAAACCAAGTTACCTTATGCCTTATTTTGTTTCCGATTACAAAAGTCAAGATCTCCAAAAACTCCAAAACATTACCTACCTAAAAGCTGATTTCATTAAGACATGTTAAAAAAAAGAAAACCCCAAAACCAGAAAATTGCACTTAGATGGAGGATAATTACTTTTCCAAGAGATGAGCTTTCTTACCCTTTAAAAAAAATCCTTATCCTGTGAGAGAGATGTAGCAAAGAACAGATTTTTCTACCAAAGTACTATATACTTTAGCTTCCTACCACCCCCAAGCACCATCATGCTTGTAATAGCTAGTATATGAAATGAAAGCAAGCATGTTACTTAAGCAACTCTGCGTGTGTACCTGTACACATCTAAATCTAGGGAAACAAAACATTTAGAAACTACAGCAACACCTATCATTCTAAAGGCACAGTAGGAGAAATAATAAATCTGTCCAGCCATCCAATCAGGAATTAAAATTGATGATTTAACATCGATATTCCTGAAGGCTGGTATTACAGGTATCCTGGAACAGAAACCCACATCTAAGACCAAGCATTAACGTCAGTTATTTTGCTTTGGATCAGAATATACGTGCTATTGAAGTCCCAACTTGCAAGCTTAACTTTGCACCAATATGCCCCTGTCTTGCTGAGACAAAACACCAGGTGGACTCCCATCTGTTACTCAGGCTATTCCCAGGGACCCTAATAAAAGGAAGAAAGTATCTAACACACAATTCTGTCTTTTCTCCTGCATGAAACACGTCTTCTAAATTCAGCTCAAACTGAACGGTTTCAAAACAACAAACGCAAAGGTTTCCACGGACAAGGCAGCACAGGCAGCCCCTGCACAGCTTGTATAGGATTCTCACCAACACGGCTTGACAAGGTTCCAGTGGGAAGACCTCTCAGACTCTGCCTCAAGCTTTTGGTCTCTTCCTCAGATTATCAAAAGATAGCCAATTGTGATGGTGGGTTTTCTGCTGGAAGAAAACTTCATGCTGGACTGAGACCACCAACTCATTTCACGTAGGTCACAAAATGAGATGGTAATAGTTTTTCACAGTTGCCAACTTAAACTGTATTTGAGCTACAGATGTAGATGTGAAAGGCTCTGTAATGAATTACCAATCTCCTGAGCCATCCAGTTAACAACAAGCATGTTTTCTTTTTAAACTCAAGTATGCTTAAGTTCATAAGTTTTCTGAAACTGGAGAAAGTAAAACATCAGAAAAATTTAGATTCTTGATGATAGGTAATTTGTTTTCTGTATGCCTCTTAAAAATATACTGAAGAGTACTATTGCAGGCAGAACATTAGAGTAAGACATTACATTTTGGTTTAAAACATGTATCTAAGTAGTAGTATGCACTATATATTTCTACATTATATTTTGCTCCACTATTTCATGAGTCATGACAAAGTCACCACAATTTTTTTACTTTTTCCCTCAGTGCTGCGGCTTTTGTTCCATTTCTAAAACCAGGAGCAAATTAGAAACAATATCCATACAATTATTTTAATGAAGCAAAACTTCCTTGTATTTCAGTTCTGAAAACATTATTTATCAAATAAAAATCTTTTCCCATCAGTTTAAACAGAGACTGGCACTCTGTAAAAGCATTTATTGGGCATGAAAATAGAAGACAAATAAATAGTCATTGACTATGTTTCCAGGAACACTATTAAAGCTATTTCAAAGACAAAAAGTGACTCTGGAAGAGTAATAAGGAAGTCAGACTTATTGCACCAAGCATGGAATAGCACTGGTAATACTGACTCATGGGAATGAAAGGTCAAACTAATGATACTCTCATGCACTAATGAAATTTCAGTAATTAGAAGCATCATATATAGATAGTATCATACTTTTATAGCATATTTTTTCAATTTACTTCTAAGAATAAGAGCTACAAGACAACTGGGTCAGGAAAACTACCCAATTTTAAGACAAGAGACAGAACCAGCTGAGCCAGGTATGGGCATATTTCAAAGGCAAATATATAAGAACTGGTGAGATTGACCAATTTAAAACATTTAATAGAATTTGCTGGTTAAGAAACACTAAATCAGGTTCAAAATGTTTTGCTTATACTGTAGTTTGGATAAACATTAGTTTATTTGCAGAAGCCTTCAAAAGTTGGCATGGCTATATTTCTGATAGATTATAAATACTGGGAGAAGATAACAGCCTTCAAAAGTTACCTTAAGTAAAACTTGGTTATTTCAGGGAGTTATTTTTTCAACAGTTCTTACAGCCAATCATCCTCTCCCCCACCTACACACATGCCGTATTTAGTTATTTATCTTGCCTGCAATGATACTACCAGAGGCATTTTCTGTACCTCAACTTGCCTGTTATTTAAATGAACACTTTTAAAAATAGTTTATTTAGAAAATAAAAAAAAGGATAACAGCCATCTGATATACTTTGCTGTCATAAGCATATCAGATCATAGCCAGCTTTTAAAATTCGCTCTACTAATCAAGGCTGTCCAACTGCAGTATAAAAATATGTATTTATTAGTACATGCCCTTAGCACAAAGGTTTTTGTTTCCCAGTGATTTTTCATAAAAAACAATCCTTGCCCTCAGTTGTCATCCCAGTGCTAAAACCCATTGCGGATCCACTTACCAAATCCCTGTGTAACACCCAGTTAGCATGCAGGTAGTGAATACCATCTAGGATCTGATATAACAGTGACTTCACCATTCCCCGAGGTAACTGAACTGGTTTCTTGTTTGCTTTAGAAGCCCTGTGAAACTTGATTATATGCTGTAAAGGGGAAAAAGAAATCAAAATAAAAAAGTGTAATGTTTTGATCTACAGCATTACACAAAAAGATTGCCAGCAATTCCTCACACAGACTTCTTTTTTTTAGAACCTTTCATCATTCATTTTCAAAACTAGAAACATGTGCCATAAGTACTAGAAAATTAATACTATAGAAGGTAAAGTGATCACTGTCCCAAGGAAACCTCTCAAAAATGAAATCAGTTGTTACTGTGGTTTAAGCCTGGCAGGCAGCTAAGCCCCACACACCCGCTCGCTCACTCTCCCACAGGGGGATGAGGAATATAAAACCAATGCAACTGTCAAAGCAAATTCCCTTTGCAGATCACTGATCTTTAACAGTTTGGAGGTTTTAGGGGTATTTTTGTTTGGGGGTTCTCTTTGTTAAGAGAGGCTGATACCTTGTATATCACAGCACAGAATTCAAAGTGCATCACCTAACTCCTATATTATTTTACTTTTAGGTTTTCCCCTACTGTAATAATGACACTGTAATATTCAACACCTAATGCCAGACAAATTCTTGCAAACTGTATTGGGAGCTTTAAACACTTAAGTTAGAAGCCCAGATTTATTCCTTCTTTATTTACTACACCCTTAAAGCACAGTACTCTCAAAACAGAATCTGTTGACAGAGCAAAGCTATAAATCTATCCATCTGAAAGTCAGCTACCAGCCAGTCACAGAAAAAACCTTTAACAATTTTAAGTATACACAGGCAATGACGTCTAGCAACAACGAGAAGTCCAAAAGGGTATGTTGTCTTAGCACTTGAGTGCCAGGTGCCACTAACTTCAACAGCATAAGGTGTGCCACAGTCATGGTAACCATTTCCTGTGTTTGTCTCCTTTTGAGAAAGAGGTAATTTCTAGAACAAACTTTTTTCACGCATTCACACTTCTTTTCTGTAATGGCTTACACTTGTGTGGTCAAAACAGCCCTGATCTTGTCCATCCAAAACCTGGCACCAAACTTCCATGGCATGTTCTTCCTGGAAGCTTTCATATTCCAGGTGCCAGCTAGGTACCCAACTACTCAAACCCCTTTGGGAAATTGCCTTTCCTCTCTTGCTGCAGCCCAGCTCCATACAGCTTGCCCTCCTTTGCTTCAGGCATCGAGCTTGGCTTTCCTGGGAGGAAAAGGCACATCCCTGCTCTGCCAAAGGTAAAAATGGAGCTGCACGGAGGAGAGAAACACTGATGAAAAAGTGACAGTCAATGCCCAGTCAGCCAAGCACCACGTGCACAAGCACCCCTAAGCCTGAGCCACAAGTTTCGCCTCCTCTCGCCTCCCATTTCCACTGACTCCAAAGCAAATGTTATTTTTCATGTAGTGGCCAGAGAGAAGTGAATCTTCAGAGACAGACAGAAAGACAGATGGCTCTCCTGGACCTTTTCGTTCCTGCTCTAATATACTCTGTGCCCTTTTCCCTGCCTTGTTTGAGACCTGCTGTGCTAGATATGCTCAGCACTGGAGGACTTGGTCCACAGCCGGCTCTCTGGAGCAGGGAGCCAGCCCAGTCAATGCAGCTAGGTCTCTTGCATCCAGATACAGTGAATAACTAGAAGCTGGTACAGCTGGGGAGTTCTGGAGTTTATACCGGTATGTGCATGTAAACATTAAGGTCAAAATTGAGGGTCATTCCTAAGTTACTGATATTCAAACCAGTGTTTCGTTAACAGAGGTGCTTCTGCAGTGATTCTGGTTAAGTACGAAGCAATGCAGAAATGTATAAACACAAACAAGGACAGGTCACTATTAGTCACAATCCTCCAAACAAATACAAAGCCTTGCAGCACATTTTGAAACAAAAAAAGCCTCACACGTTCCTAAACTTCTGCAACTTAGCATATCATAAATATGGGGGAGCAGTGAAAAAAAGCGCCTGTTTTTTCTCCACATTAAGAAAAAGATTTACTACATTTCCTCAAGATTTGTTTTGTTTTGTACATCGGCCTTAAGAATGTCTCAACATTTCAGCAGTTTGGTAATTTTTTTGCCTTAATTTTATTCTGGCAATGGAATCTCAATACCAACTATCGTAACTTCCAAGACATTAAATTGGGAGAAAATATCTTCGATTCAGCTTAGCTGACACACTAGTTCTTAGGCAAATGCTATTGAATTATTCCCAAATACAAGGAACACTATTTTCAAAAGACAGTAGTTTTAATTTGCTTTGTACATCTTAGCTGTCTAAACTACACGCAGAGGAAAAACCAACTCATGATTCATACTATGAAAGTCTTACATGAACACATACATCAAAATTTCCATCTCATTCCAAATTGCCTCTGTTGTACCCTTTGTATGAATCTTCTTAATATCTTTTAAGGTTAGTATTACAATACTTGTTCCATTGAGAGCAATGCTCAAAACGTATGTCAGATTTAATTTGAGGCAAACATACCTTTTTTCAGGGAAGTAAAGTTTGCATGGCATTTTGGATTCTTTACAACACTACTTGAATTTTTTTTTTTTTTAAAGCATTCCAAATGGATGTTAAGGTTACAAATATTAAGTTAACAGAGGAAAATGGTATATATCTTAAAACAAATTTACTTTGCCTTCAACATGTTTAAATTTTAAAGCTCTATCTTGTAATTAGGAATAAACAGCCTTCCTCCCAAATATTTGAAATTTCAGCATGAGTAAAAAGCTCTTCCCACTGAAACATATGAATTAAATTTCAGTTATATGCAGTGGCATTACTCTCCTTTCATGTATTCATAGATGACATGCAATGTAACTAAAACTCCAAACCGTCTTATTCAGCCAATAAGCTTGTCATTTTTCAAAGGGAATCCACCTGCATAATCAATTACATTTCCCTGCACCCTCCTTCAGCTGTAATGGAGGGTTATATCTGCATTTATTTAATTAGATTTTCTAGCTAGTGAGAGCTGAATGCAGATTTTTATCTTCTTAAAGAGGTCACAGATTAACTGTGTAGTGTGCTTACCCAACATTTTCCATTGCTTTTCCTTTAGTACTGAAAATGTTTCCAACAAACACGGGGCAAAAGGCTATACTGTTTTTAAACCAATGTGTCTTCCCTGACCTTGTCCCTTTTCTGCAACTAAAACTCTACGCCTGGTACCTACAAGCAATTCACCTTACCCAGAGGTCATGCTCAGCGTAGTCAAAGAGAAGCCACACTTTCCTGTCAGCATGAGAAAGAAACACCTTTTGCAGAGAAATGACATTTGGATGCTTGAGCTCCCGCAGCAACTGCAAAATAAAGAAAGTCCACAACAGTTATATCCATACATCCAAAGCTGTGAAAGGGCTGGAAAGATGAATACTTTAATAGTCTTTGCTACATATTCTACAATACAAACAAGAAAAGTTGAAATCTGCAAGTCATGGAAACCAGCACATATTTTTTTAATGAAAGAACCAGTCATTAGTTTGAAACCAAAGCTGAAAGCAGGTCATAACCCCCTTAGGGCATTCACTGCCTATTCATTCCTAAAAGTTGATGTCTATGTAAACCTCACTATTATCCAGGATCAAGAAGACTCCACAAACAGCCAGCTGTGGCATCTGCCCTTTCCCGTAGGCTGTAATCTTTGATAGAGCCATTTGGGGTATCCAATTTTCTCCTGACTCCCAATTATCTGAAACCCCTGCATTTTGGTTGCAGCCATTCAAGGCTGAATGGGATGACTCATTTAGAGCCTGTCAATGCAGTCAGCTAAACGAAGATGTGGTTTGTAAGATGGAGTCAGCTGATCTACAAGGTCAGCACCACCTACAGAAAAAGGTCTGACTCCCTCCCACAACATACATTACACCAGTTATGTCACTCACAGAAGCCATCCATGAAACTGCTCCCAGTTCAGGAAAAAACTAACCCAGGCACACAAAGGCGTTAAATCTTCTGCTGAGTTCCTGAGCTGGACTGACTCACGGCACTAACAGCAGACCCAGCACTAGCGAAGGGAGCAAGAACTTCTTTCAGCAGCAGTGAGCCATTAAACCAGCTCAGCTGCTTTAGAATCTATAGCTTTAACCACCACCAAAAGGAAAACATAGCTGGGAGATAGCACAAAAACTGAATGCAGACAGCATCAGTCTATTTGAGCTCTATTGGTCATGTTACAATTATACTGTACTCACACAAATGCTAAGAAAGAAACAAAAACTTTATCTAAGCACACTATTGTCAAGCGTGGCTACCCAAGACTAGATGAATTCTTGCCAGCTCAGTCTGCCAGAAATGATATTTTTAATAAAAGGAATGGCTAGGGTTTTTTTAAAAGCCAAGGACAATTTGAACTACTATTTGAATACAGAATAGAAAAATTAACATTTTATTTGTGAGTCTATTTTCAATAAAATACAATTTTCTTGCTACATAATAGAGGAAACAAGAAAATTCATTCCTTTCTAGTGATACCTTTGTCACATCTGGTAACATTTGAGCTGCTACTGAGATAGTAAAATAGGAGTGGATATCTGCATGTGTTTGTTTCCTTCTTTTCTATTTCGTTTGAGACAGACTCCTATCCCTACTCACTGACCCGAGTCTTCAGTGTGGCCTTTCTTGAGCAAGAGGACCTAGCCCACAGAGCTTTTATCTCAAGTATGAGATCAAACAGGGAGACAGAGGGTTGAGGAGACAATGCAACATTACAAATCAATGCAGAAGGTAGTCGTTTCAGCATGTTAAACCCTCTTAAGATTTGTAAAAGCATTACATAGAGGAATTTTAAGGCAGGATCTGCAAGAAGTGTGGAATTCTATAAATGCCTATAATTCCTACAAAACATAAGATCAGCATGGGGAAAACCAAGAAATGCTTATTTGCAATTTTTTACCAGTTACAGGTGGGGACCATCTGTGGTAGGTTGACCCCAGCCAGCAGCTAAGCCCCACACAGCCATTTGCTCATCCCCCTCAGTCAGATGGGAGAGGGAGCGCAAAAAAAGCAAGAATATTTGTGGGTAAGGATAAGACTTTAATAAGTGAAGGAAAGAGGAATTAAAAAAAACCAAAAAAACAAACAAACCACACACAACTGATGCAAAGGCATTCACTCACCACTTCCCACAAGCAGACCCATGCCCAGCCAGTCTCCGAGCAAAGGTTATCTCCCTAAAGGGAGAAGGGGCAGAGTGGGAAAGAGAGAAAGCCTGGACACTGTGCAAGCACTGCTCAGCAACAGCCAAAGCACTGGTGGGTTATCAACACTGCTTTAGTTGCAAATTCAAAACACAACACCATGTGGGCTGCGATGGAGAAGATTAACTGCATCCCAGCCAGACCCAGTACAGCATCAAAGACCATCGGTGGGAGTCAGCCTCTTAATAGCAAACGAGGTTATAGGGTTTAAGGATACACTGCATCAGTCCCTATAGTGAAGGACTTTTTGTTGAATCAATATAAATTCACAGCTTAATTTTATGCTAAACATTTTGATTAATTAACTGTACCCAGGAGATTGCATGACAGTTCAGCAACTATGTGTCCATACCAAAATTCTATCACATTTCCTGTGGCCAGATGAAACACTTGTACCAGACAACAGACTATTCCTCGATGAAAGGCAGATACTAGTCAGGGCTCTAGAAAACAATGTAATTTTCCCCTTCCTGTCCCATTTTAAGTCCGTCCTACTCCTTGCTCCCCAGGTATCAGCTATCACTCACTTTAAAAACCCAACCTCTCCACATCAAATGTGATGTACCTCAGAGGACACACAGAGAACCCATCACCAAAGCTGGTCCAGAACATGACACAAAGATGAGAAACTTGGAGTAATGCAGCAGAAGGGTTCCCTGTCTGTATAGCAAGGCAACATGGACATAATTCTCCTTTGTTTGTGCTAGGGGTAGTCAATCCTGTGGACTTTGAGATTCACAACATTCCTCCTGGTCTGCTAGATCAGAGGCTCACAGAATCACAGAATCACAGAATCATATAGGTTGGAAAAGACCTTTAAGATCATTGAGTCCAACCATAAACCTAACACTGCCAAAAACCACCACTACACCATGTCTCTAAGTACCTCATCCAAACGTCCTTTAAATACCTCCAGGGATGGCGACTCAACCACTTCCCTGGGCAGTCTGTTCCAATGCTTGATAACCCTCTCGGTGAAGAAAAATTTCCTAATATCCAGTCTAAACCTCCCCTGGCGCAACTTGAGGCCATTTCCTCTTGTCCTATCACTTGTTACCTGGGAGAAGAGACTGACCCCCACCTCTCTACAACCTCCTTTCAGGTAGTTGTAGAGAGCGATGAGGTCTCCCCTCAGCCTCCTTTTCTCCAGGCTAAACAGTCCCAGCTCCCTCAGCCGCTCCTCATAAGACTTCTGCTCCAGACCCTTCACCAGCTTCGTTGCCCTTCTCTGGACACGCTCCAGCACCTCAATGTCCCTCTTGTAGTGGGGGGCCCAAAACTGAACACAGTATTCGAGGTGTGGCCTCACCAGTGCCGAGTACAGGGGCACAATCACTTCCCTAGTCCTGCTGGCTCCTGCTCTTCCGTGTTGCCAAATCCTGCCAGCAGCAAGGTACAAGTAATTGAGCGTGCATTTCCTGCAGGCACACACAAAGTTGTGTCCACACACAATACAGACATGACCAGCCACACAGGTATCAACAGAGGCAGAACAACATCTTCTTTGCAGCCATCCACATAAAACTTGAAAAACACAACTGGCCTGGATCCCATTTCTCTACTCTGCCTAAGCAGGCTTAAAGTTCACATACATGCACGTGTATTCACAGGTCCCTCAGACTCCCATGCAGACCCTACCTCTGTTCAGAATCCAAGCCCAGACATTGTGCCCTTTCATCCAGGTTCCAGCTCCAACATCGGGCCTCTCCAGATTTTAGTCTCCTCCTGCTTGCTGGTTCTGCATGCTTGAAGTTCATTAGCAGATCACACACACGAACACTCACACAGCTCTCCCTGGTAGCTCATCTCCTTCCCTTTCCTACCTTTTATCCTTCCTCTAAACATCCCACAGTAAGTTTTACACGGTCCCAGCAGCCCCCACAATTACCCCATAAAACCTCTATCCTCCTGTAAGATCCATAGCAATCTGCTTTCCCTTCTCGTCCGTTAGAAAGCCCTGGTTGAATCTCTTCAAGGATATACCCGAGAGGTTCCTTTTGTGGCCCGTCACCAGTGTTTTAAGAGTTCTGGCCTTTGTTACTGTCACTGATAGAAGCTGTTATGGTTTGTGCATCTGTGTCCTCAGTTTATCATTCTTGCTGTTTTTTGCCTTTTATGCTGAATAGCCATTAACTACATATTCTTTCAGTCTGCTTAAAACAACTGATGGGTTTGGTCAAAGCCAGACAGCCGCAAGCACCCCAGTGAATAGGATGGCTAATATACATCAGCAAAACCATCAGAATAAGGAAATGATCGCTGCAGTGGTGACAGATGATCCCTGAATCACTGTCTTGGAAAGGCTGAAACGCTCCACAACAGTGATAATGCAGAGCAGCAAATGCAAACACTGTCTGAAGGATAGAAAGAGCTCATGCAGATGATAACACATCACATGGGCTGTAAACAGCATTTCCAGCAACCTCACTCTCCATGAACCAGGCCTCTCTAGCCCATATGCCACATGCCTTTCCTACCATATGACTTGCCTCGTGTCCAGCAGCTGACAGAGTTCACTGAAGACAAAGTAGACTGCAAGAAACATGGATTGACTATCAGTACCATGCCTGCTAATGATAAAGGCTATTTTTTGGCCTAGTGACTCTGGTATCTAATTGCTTCTGTCTATCCTAGTTCATTTCTATAGAACACAAAGAGAAAGTAGACAAAAAAACTATGCATTTGGCTCTCAGTAAATTACCTTCATTTTCATTTGCATATCACATGATGATTCAAATCCATTTCTACAACCAGAAAGGTTTCCCTTACATTAGTTGGTCTGGGTGCCCCTTATAAAGAAGGAAGATCCAATTCAAAGAAATAGAAATCAGCAAGTGATGAAGATGCTGACACATCTGGTTTGACTTGAGTGTTACAACCCCATGTTGTCCCTGGCTGGTCTGCCCTTGCTTTCATAAATATTGTTCAAGACATAACAAGGGAAACAGCATCCCTGCATGGAAGTCATGGGCTCACACTAAGGTTCCTCCATCTCCCTCTTCAAATGCAGAAATACTCATTCCACAGCCATGGGGCAGCTGGGGGACAGCAAATAAAAGTGTCCTAATGATGCATAAAATTTGTAAATTGCTTCACAAACAAGGACAAAGTGGGGTAAGACAGGATGTTACTAAATAATCAACAGCAGCATTAAGGCAGCCTGGCAAACTGCTGCATGACTAAGGCAAATCTTTTCTTGCACAGGGATGCTAACAATAATTACCTTTCACATCAAATATGAGCTGAACTCAGCACAAGTCTTGATGAACATGATCTCCTTCCTCCAGTGACATTCCCACATTTCCCATACAGCTCCCCACCGCTACTGACACTTCTCATGAGCCAAGACACTGCACTCTTTGCATGAGTGAGGTTTTCTAGCTTTACTGCAAATGTCATTCCACCCCCCACTCTTGATGCATGCTACTATACACAGTCCGCAGGCAATGTAACCTGCTAAGTGTTGCAATACCACCATGCTTACTTCTATAATCGAGCACAGACTCATTTGCTTGAGCAATTGGCCAGATGACCTGGCCTAGAAGGAGTTTCTCTGATGTCTTGTCTCAGGACATTAGCTATTTTAGAAAAGGCAACTCCTTGCTCTCACTGCCTTCCTATGAGTGCTATGCAACACGTTTCTCCCAACGCTTAGGACAGTCAGAAAACTGGCTAGACACAAAGCCATAGGCAATATCAAGCAAAACATTCACTTAAGCGAAAGCACTATTATGTCGTCTTGCTAGTTTGATGGTGTAAATTCAAAATCTAATCATCCTCTCATGCTTCAAAAAGGCTCACATCAGTTCCACCAAGTGATCCAGTGACAAACTAATCATATATTAATAGCCACGCCATGGCCTTAAGACGGAAAATGGGCGAATAGGGACTTGGAACAGAAAGCAGATTGTGGTCGATGGAGAAAAAGGTGATTTTCAGACCAGAAGACAACTGACAAAGATGTAGTCATCCTGTAACAGATAAGATACCAGTGGAACTGCTGCTATAACAGATGAGTATAGGCAGTAGTGAGACATTACCTGAATCGCTATGCGCAATTCTGGCCAACTGCAACAGGGCAAAGAAAGCCCAAGCCTACACCCAGGGGAAGGGAGAGCCTACTGCACAATGGGAAACCAGCAAGCCAAGCCAAAATCCTTACAGCCTGCCAAAACAAAGCCAGAGAAAGAAACAGTGTCTCTCGCTCTTTAAAATGAAAGCGGGAGAGAAGAGCTATTCTAACTAACAGACAATATTACCATAAGTACAAATGGGTATGAACTAGTCATAATTAATTTTGGCTTAAAGGCTGAATAATGTTTATAGAGTCATTACTAGAATGAGACTCAGGAACTGCCTTCAGAGATTTTTCTTTTCCTGACAAGTTTAACTTGTAGTTTGCTAAATTTCTGAAGGTGCGTTTTGCTTGTCTGCAAGAGCAGGAGCGGGATATGATGACTCCAGAGGTGTCATTCAATTCTATATTCATAAAATAAATTTCTAAAAAAAAAAAAAATTCAAATCACTACTCTTAGTCTCTTCTGAACAACTGGAGCTCCACTCAAGTACTTTAACCTTGTTATTTAAACTAAAACCCAAATTTTATTACACAAGGTCTTAAATACCAAGCTGGCTTAGCTGCTATCCAGTAGATTCAAGATCTGTTTGTTTCAATGTAAATACAATTTTACAGTTTTATATTCTCATCAGTCAGATATTCCACAGTACTAAAAAAGAACAAAATACCTACTGAAAGTACATGCTGTTTTCCTTTCAAAAGTGTTCAAATGAAAGCTTACAAAGGCAATGTAACAGAAAAAGTTATAATACTGCTCACTCTATGAATTTATTATGAAGCTGACAATACATTTTTGAAGCTCCAGTTCTTCAGACATAGAACCACGTGAAATTGTTGCTTTATTTTATTCTTTTGTTTTTATTTTTAAAGTCCTAAATTTTGCAAAAAAAGAAGCCTGACAACACAAAATGTCAAGAGAAAAAAAAATGCACACTTCTGTTTTTAACATCTGTGGTTTCCAAAACAAATGAGTCTTACATGATCACACATACAAGTCTATTTATTAGCACCTCTTATGTCCAAACAAAGTATTAGAAGAGGCATTATTAAAGATTCTCTGAAAGTAAGGACGTGGATGAAGAATCCAGATGAGACAGACACTGGATGTCAAGCTTTGTCAAATTCTGCTGTTCACAGAAAACATGATTCCTAAGGATTCCAATTTCTAACATTTAACCAGTATCTTTGTCCCACTCTCACAGAACTAAAAATAATACTACCCTCCCTTTCTACAGAATCTCTCAAGAACACCATTTGTAGCCCTGGAACATAGCTCGATAAAGTACTCAGTCACAACTTACATTTTACATACCATACTACTATTAAATTAAAGCATTTGAGAGTCATTAGACTTGCCAAAGAGGGTCAAATCAAACATTTGTCTTCCTCAATACCTTGCCGCCTTTCACCACATGGAAAGATTGCTAAGAAACCACTACTCGTCTTCTGATATGAGGATTGTACTCATCTAAATGATTTACGTGTTTGGGTCTTGTGGGAAACTGTTTTCACTGTTAGCGTGAAAGGGACATGACAGCCCCTGTAACCTGAGGAACCTGCACCCAAACATTGTTCCTTATCGCATAGCCGGTACAGCAGCATCTCTTCCAGCAAGCTCACTGGGACAGTCATTTGTTCCTTACCAAGATGTTGGTAAGGGAAGATGTTGAAGAGGGTGAATCCTGGAGTCACCCAGTTTCAGCTTCTGCCTCGTGGGGTCCCTCCGGCTGCTGCATGCTGCCTCAGGGTCCTTGGTCACCCTCAGACCGGCTCTGAAAGAGCCCTTAAGCTCTTCTTCCATCCCCTCCACTGGCAGAAGGGAAAGAGGCCCAATAATCACGTAATGACACGTTCTTGTCACCCAGGACATGGAAGCCCCAGTGTGCGAGGAGGACCAACTCACCTCTACAGCAGCCTCCTCCACCGAGGTCAACTCGGCCAAGACCCCTAGTCAATGACAGCTCCCTTCTCACCTGCCCAGGGCCACAGGCCTGCTGCTCTAGCTCTGCCTCTACCTCTCTGCCACCTTCCAGGCCAGAAGCTGAAAGCCAGGTTGGCGGAGCAGCTGCAGAGGTGAGCAGGACTGCTGCAGAGGCTTTCCCTTTCAGGTAAGAGCAGCAGTCATCAACCAGCTATCACTCTGCTTATTCTCACACTGCCCGGGTACCGTGTGCCTGTTCCCTGCAAACCCAGCCAAGTTCCTGATGGAAGGAGAGCTGTACTGGGCCCCTGAGCCTCCTGCCTGGGAGACAAAAAAAAAAAAAAAAAAAAAAAAAAAAAAAAAAAAATCAACACTCCCTTTTCCTTTGTTAACACTCAGACATGTGAACATTCATTAGGGTACAAGTCTGCATTATACCCAAACCACCCCCGCAAGTTCCTACCATTTCCCGTGAGCCACATTAAGCAATGGTGAGACCAAAGGATGGTTCAACTCAGCTTGCTCACACAACAGAAAACTAACAAAACTGTTCATTTTCCCTTCGGTGAAGATGAACTTCCTCATCCTACAGCCACACTGTCACTAGATCCAACACAGAGGACATCACCTTTTGTGATGACAGCCTGCATTTGTTATAATAGGAAACCACAAAATCCTAGGAATGCCCAAATGCCTCCAAGGCAGACCTAAAGAGTGGAAATGATCAGAGAAGCCAGCTACTTATTCTTCTGTAGTTTTCTGTCCCAGCCCCAGCAGACTCAAGGCTGTTCTAATTTGTACAAGCTGGCTATGGTGCTTGAAGGACATCACACAGACAGGAGACAGCCAGAGTACAGCATTGCCCACCCCAGCTCTGCTTTGTCCCATTCAGCACTTCCATCACTGAGTTTCTGCCACTATATCTAGCCGTTCCTCTCCAGAGCCAAGTCACAAACTAATGCTATCACATAAAAATAGTACGTGGTGTTTTTACACACAAACAACCTTTTCAGGGATATTTCTGTCAAGCAAACCAGGCACCAAAAAACTAAAGCTGCATGAAGTCCTGCAAAAAGTAAAAAAAACCCAAACCAAAACAAAAAAAACAACAACTCAAGCAACTTCTCACTAGCCAAAGGAAGCAGAGGCAACTGAAATACTTGCAAACCTGCTAAAACTGAATGAAAAATGCTAATCAACAAGAAAAATGTCAGAAAGTCACTTGATGACTTGAAAACCTAAGACTCCAGTATAGGAAACTGCCCAACCCAAAATCCTGAAGCTCTATTTGAAGCTGGGTAACGACTCCAGTTTCCTACAGCCTTGAAGAATTCTCCTGTTTTGCAAACCGTGCAATAGCATTTGCTGCACTGTTCCAGGTGGATAGGCATTAATGACTTTCTTCCCTGTGATTAAAATCAGAAGATGAGGAATCGAGTGTTTGGGCTTGTACATTTCGTATATTTTTATACAAATCTCCTCACCATTCTATCCCTCTGCTCTCCCATCTAATACAAATCCATCTCTTGGTATGATGACTGTGCAGATTTTAGTGCCTGCTTAAATCCTCAGAAGTGAAAGTGCAGATCACAAACAAGATACCCAGGATCCCAGGCAGTGCACACATCTGCAGAGAACAAGAGATGAGCAGCCAAATGTTCAGTTAAGGTTCTGGAAGAGGCAGGATTCACAAATGCTTACCCTGGTGAATGAATGGGGGAAAGATATGGAAGAATATAACACTACAACTATCTTGATATTAAAGATACTGATTCAGTTAACATCATTAGCACAATAACTGTTAATTCTACCAGTTAAACAATTGGTTTACGTAAAATCATTTAAAAAACCCTCTTATTTCAACAGAGTAAGAGACTAGCTAGGTTCTTGAACATTAGGTCTAAGTTCTCATGCTGCAGGAAGTACTGAAACATAGAAAGTCTTTCCTATACATATATTGGTTGAGCTCATCCCATAGCTGAGTCAGCCATTTCAACTCGGGTATCTGACCTAGTTCAAGCCTTTCCCTGTAGTTGATGTACTTCAAGAATTATTATATTTTTCTGAAGATCTGACACTGTTCTTCAGCTCAGGTATCTGCATCAAATAGACATCTTAGAAGAGTAGGCTATGGGCATTTTTAAACATATAAGTTCTCAATAGTCCAAAACTGAAGTCAGTCATCATAAACAAGACAAAAGCCATTGTAAAGTTATAAAAACAAAGGAGAGTTCCACTCCCTTTTGGGATTTATATCAAACTGCACTCTTCCACTGCTGATTAACTCAGTAGCATTTTCATATATACATTACACATACTCACATAATCAATATAAACAGTATGGCTATTATCCTCAGTTTGATCCATCTCCATATGAGGTTCCTTTTTTTCCTTTTACAATATTAATTGATAGAAAGGGGGAAAAAAATTCTATTTAACAGAATTAAAATGAACAACACATTTTGGGGAAAAAATTCTCCTGTTAACTCCAAACAGCAACATCAAAAGAACAGTAAGGAAAAGAGATTCAAACCCTAGAAGTCCATGGTGAATTATTACTTCAACTGCAGGAAAATTCAACCACAGTATCAGCAGTTGTAAGCCTGGAAGCATAACCAGAAGCAAAGTCAGCAACAGCTCAAGAAATGCTGCTTCAGGTTACTCTTTCTACCCCTACACCTGCTTTTGGGCTCCGCTCCCCTCTTTGCTCTCAATGCCTGCTTTCTTGGCCTCTTTGGTGTCTTCAGTACGTTCCCCTCCTTCACCCACTAACCCTCTCCCACGTGGGTCCTGCGTTGTACTGCTGTTCTCTTCAAAGGGTGCATGCTGCAGCATGCTGCAGAGCAAGGAGAAAGCCTCCCTGCTTCTTGCTCCTCTGCCATCACTACCGGGGACCCTGCTGCCCAAGAGTAATGACTACACAATACTCCTCAAGTCATACAACGAGGCCAAATCCTCCCCGACTGTCAGCCAAGTTAGTGATTCTCTTTTAATAGACAGAAATTCAGTTAGGGTAATACCCAGAGCAGAGACACCTCCCTAACAGCCAAGCTTCTCCTGCCAAATTAAAGCAGAACAAACTCTTCAAAATTCTTTAGGTAAATCACTGCAAAAAGACCAACAAAATTTTTCCCAAATCCCTCTGAAATGGTAGCTGACACTTCCCAAAAGCATTCAGCCTCAGGGAGTCACAGTATTTGGAAAATTTCTGCCAAAATGGTCAAAATAAGCAAAACTTAAGACCCTGTTTTCAGCTCCTTTAGTTCAGCATGGATGTTTACGATGGCAGGGAGGCTCAGCTATCACCAATGGACAGGAAGAGCCTCTCCTCAAGAATATTATTCACACTTCATTTTTTTCACCTCATGCAGTTTAAGGATGAACATGTTTGAAATCACAAAGCCAACTGGAAATTGACAAAGTAGGAAAGCCTGGTACTCACTTCAATCAGTAAAAACGAAATTAGGGTAGGTATAGTTTCACACTCTTGAAGAATATGGACTGAAAATAAACTATTTGCTTCCCCCACACACGTAAGTTACACGCATTTCCTTTTAGTAAGCAACTTCAGTTGAAATATTTCAAGAAAAATAAACCCAAGCAGTAGTATAACATAAGAACATACAACAGTTAAACTTCAGAATACCAGTTTTGCCAGTATTTCTCTGGAAGCTTGTCACAAACCATAACTAGACCACATTATTCACCAGTTTCTAACAACATGGAATATACAAATATAAACCTGAATAACCTAAGAAAACATTTGAATAATATTCATGGGTGTATTACAGCCTCCAAGGCAACAACAATGCCAGTTTAGTTTGAAGTCTTCCCTTAAATAGAAGCTAACATGTTTTAATCATTATGAGCCAATAAGAACTAATCTTTTTAGGAAAATAACTGAAGTACTAATGCAAAAGTCAGATCAAAGACATAATTTAAGCCACTGACTCTAATCATGGTTTTAAACTGCTGCATTTTAAAGTTAATCTGCCCTGAGGCAGGCAGTAAACTGTAACTTAAAAACACTGTCATTTTCTGACAGCAAACATTACAGGTGCACAAAATCTTCCATGACATTTGTACTTATTTTATACCTCCATGATAAAAATATTGCACCCATAGTAGAATAACATGATTCAGCAAACAAAAACCAGCATGCACTCAAATCAATACTTTTAATAAGTCTGTTTGCTAGTAGAAAGAACTAATGTTACTTACTGCTATTTCTCTGCATGCAGACATAGAAATTCCAGTACCTTCTATTTGCTTTAAAGCATAATCTTTATCATCTTTCCTGTGAAAGAAGAAAAGAAGTTTTTTAAAAAATTGCACCATGAATTCAAAGTGAGCTCTTCACCACCATTCAGAGGACAGTTTCCAATTAATACAAATTCTGCATTTTATTGTCTTTTGATTCTTTACTAATTTAATGTCTGGATACCCAGCTAAACTGTAAGCTAACCACACCACCTTGATAAAGCTAAAATGTAAGTTTGCTCTCACTACAGAAATAGAGATTTTTAAAAACTTTTTTTTTTAAAATGCAATGATCGACAGTTCTTCCATTCCTTCCTTATTAAGAAGAAAGCAAAGCAAACATTTAGTACATACTAGAAATAAGTCTAGCTAGGGGTACATCTCCGATAAATGTATTACTCTGGGACACAGCAAGTCTTCCCCATATTTTAATGACTTCTTGAGTAGCCCAGAAGCAACATCACAGTAACATCTTATCTTTTCTTTCCTCTAGATCACAAAATATGTCCCAAAATTATGTTCCTACCAAACTAATAAAACTACCAAGATCAATAAAAAACCCACAAGGTATCTTGTGCAATCTGAAGAACCCAGAGAAATGCTTGTTCAGCTTTAAACATGTATAACACTTAAAACCAACACCACCACGTACTTTAACCAGTATGGACCTTACAGTCATTTATTTAAAACGCAAGCCTATTAGTAACTCCAGCTACCAAAAGCAAAATGAAGAGACACACTGCAGCAAAAGACGACACTGAACTCCTGCCCACCCTCAGCCTCAAAGAGCTCAGATTTTTAAGAGATGGAGTGCTTGTCCTTCCCACTTGTGGGCTGGCATCCACAGCACTCCTGGGGGACATGGCACTTAACAACAGTATTGCCTTCAATATCTGGAGTGCTCGTATACCCCCAGATCTCTGGGTTACATTAAGAATCCTTATTAATTTTTAATGAATCCACCCTGAAAAAAATGCAACTCAAACATCCTAAAGGCAAATAAAACTACACTGTAGTTAAGCATTTAAAATGCATGCACTTCTTTCCTCCAGCTTGCACTAAATATCTGCAAGGCTTTGAATTGCTGTGTCCCTACCTGAAACACACGCTTTCCCCTATTCATCACTACCTTTTTAATCCCTCAAATTATCAGGTCCTGTCCAAGAGACTTTTCATGGGGTTCAAAGACAACCCACTGTTAGCAATAACCTTTCAAAACAGAGAAGAGAGAAAAAGTAGGAGATTAATGGACAAAATCTGAACACAGTTAATGAGGAGGAAGAATGAAACAGTGAGTGGGCGAGAGCAGATTTCAGTAAGAGGGCAATTACATGGATTCGGCAAGATAAAAAGAGGGGAAAAGACACAGGATCTGACACAAACAGGGAAAAAAAAAAAGTAGGGAGAACAATGACAGAAGGCATTAAAAAGCTTCCATATAATAAAAACCTAAAACTTCCTCGTCTAGAAGAGAAAGAGCCAATGCTGAGCACAAATTCATACATGGCCAAAACCAAGTGGGAATAGGCAACAACAATCCCCTATTTCTCACCCTGGAGGAAAACAAGTTGCATGAAGCACGAAAAAAAGAAACCATTATGATATTAAGCACATAATTAAACTGCACAACTCATGATGACAGAGTATTATAGGGATCAAAAGTATAAATGGATTTCAAATCAAATTACACAAATTTATGGTGGATAAGGGAGTTATGGACCACTCCATGAGCAGCTACTGAATATAACCCCAATGTGCTTTCCAGCACAGAGATTTCCTATGCTACTGATGGAAAAAGATACAGTGAAATTGTCTCAGCTAAAAATCATTTTACCCTCTATCTGCCTTAGCTAGCAATGGCTCGCGGCTGTTACTGGATACAGATATGAAGCAAAATGGATTGGACTAGAGGTTATTCTCATTGCCCTATGTGCTCATCTACTTAGTTTTTGAGGTGTTTGGAGAGATTCTTATTTCATGAGAAGTGCTACCACACAACTGCTGCTGTTACAAGCATTACCACCAACAGAATATGGAGCAAAATGGGTCAGACTAAAGGTTATTCTCATTGCCCTGTTGCTTATCTGCTTAGATTTCAAGGTATTTGAAGGAGAACTCAGCATAACAAGAAGTGCTACCATACAACTGGTATTATTACAAGCACTTCTGGTAGCACTGTCTACACTGAAGCCTGCCTTACATTTAAGATTCTATGACTATTTTTAATTGATCAAATTTTTGCCAAATTAAGTCTGGACTAAAATTTTCCATACCAGATGGCAGACTTTCTCTGGAAATTTTTAGAAAAAAAACACTTCAGCTGTTTCCTAGAACAAAACTGGAAGAACACACTTTCAGTTGTGTATGTTAACTCTTTTACAATCATTGCTTTAATGCTGAGATTTGACAGGGGGATTTAAGAACGTACCATTTGGTCTCCTCACAAAAATGGATGAAATAATAAGTCTCTGAAAATTAATCTTCTCACATTAAAAGGCAGATAAAGAACTGAGATCCAGAGATCCCATGCTCAACCTTGCTCTGCCCTTCCAGCAACCCAGGGCTGTGGGGAACTGACCACTCGCTCGTTTGCTCTGCCTGGCTGCTGCGTGCAGGAACCGAGAGCAAGTGCCTTCTGCCCTGTCCTCAACCTACCCAAGCAGTTTAGAAGAAATATAAGCCTGGTAAAAAGAAAGAAAGAAAGAAAAAAATTACTATTTAGGGATAAAGCACATTTTTAGCACCACACCACACTCTCCTCCAGAACCTGAAAAAATAACCGAAGACTTCCAAGACTTAAATTCTCCGAGCTGTGCACGCACAGTTGAGATACAAAGTAATAAACCAATTCCTAACCCTCTCTAACATCTGTGCTACACTGAGGCTGGTAACCTGCTATGGTTACCCATTACACCATTAGCACCAGCTATTCCATTAACCAAAGTAAGAAAACACTACTTCTACCATTAAGCCAAGCTAGATTTTCTTTATAAAACTTACTGTAATTCCTTGAGAGCCAAGGGAACTGGGGGAATAGTTTTTAAAGGGAGTGGTAAGAGTTTACAACAGGGTTATGAAGCCAAATGAAAGGCCAAACTGAGTGATCGAGCTTATTTTACACAACTTCCAAAAATATTTTGTCCATAGTCAGTTTACGTCCTAACACATGCCCAGGGTTTTGGAGATGGGCAATTTCCTTCTTTGAAGATAAAGAGATGTTCAATGACAAGACAGGAAAAAGCAAAAAATAAGAAAAAAATGAAAGAAATATGTTTATAAACATCTTGCACAGCTAACTAAGCAACAGCATTGCCCACTTAGCAGCTTACATTTTAAGGGTACAGTAAGACTCAAAGCATAATTTAACTCATTTTGTCTTTCTAACAGAGGAGTCCTGTTGGGAAAACGTGCCCACTTTCTCTACTGCCTGGGAATGAGACTTCAGCAGATCCTCTACCTACCAGCAGGCTTAGAAAAACTGGTCAATCTGTAAACTTATGTTCATACTAATATATTCATACTTTCCTGTACTTAAGGAGGCTGGCGTCTTCAACACAGTAATACTCCCCACTAGTAGCAGGCAGTTGTGAGAGCGATAAGAATAAGAGAACTCACTTTGTACACGGCTGCTGGAAATAGCAGTGTTTATTGTAGTCACACGCAAACTACATAACCTTGTGTAAAAATGTCATTTCCTCAGAGGGGCATTAACATCAGAGGCATAAACTTGAAAAAAAAGGGTAGCTGCAGCATCACTTCCAGTGGACTTTAATGACATGAACATATATACCTGCAATATCGCCATATATACCTGCAATATCACCATAAAAGAGCATAACTATCTAGTTTTGTTCTTACAGCAAAAAACGAAAATGCCATCTTTCAGAGAATTAAGCTAGTAAGTATTACAATGCTGTTTCCAAATATTAAATTTTTCTTTAAGTTCTACTGAATTTGGAAGTACAATGGCACCATAAGAAACATTCAGTCTATGTGGGAAAAAAATCAAAAGGAATAGGAACGGATGCCTGCCGAATGTGAGCACATCGCAAAGCTTGAGTATTAAAATGCCTGGTATTTCTACCCTTTATTTAGAAGGATACTTAAAACATAAATGTGTTCAGCAAGTGGGAGAAAATATCCTACACATGGAGAAAAAGGAGGCCTATTACCTAAAAGGCAGTTTAAAAAAAAATCAGTTCTACTGTTATTTCATCTCACATATCATATTTTGTAGAAATGTATTGGCACATTACAATATATCCTTTACTCACATCACTAAGTCAGTTTAAAATTCAATTGAGTAATAAAAATAGCAGAACAAAGTACTGAAGCCTTAAAATCAGTGGTCATTATTCCAAATTTACAGTACCATTAAAAAAGATCTCAAATTAAAAATTAACTGGTCACTATTTAGGAGTAGTTTTGTCTTTAAAAATAAGGAAATGTAAAACCTGAGTGCAGCTAAACATCCGAGGGAAAGAGGCTCTACTGTCTTACAACTGCCACAGGGAACTATAAATGTAGTATCTATTCTGCAGAAAACTCTAAGGAACCTGTTAATTGTTTATGGTTCTTTTTCCCTAAAGAATACAAAAATTCTGATAATTAAAAGATAAGCCCCCCAATAAAACACATGGGTTTTTATTAATTCTACCCTTGAAAATACCGTTATCATCAATAGCAGTAAATGTAACACATCCTGAGTAAGTACAACTGTCGCACTACTGCTAAGAGTGATTCAGGCTCAGTAGTACTAACTCAAAATTCTCTGAATGCATTAAATACAGGATTTTGATTTTACTAGCCGAAAATGCATTTGTGCCATAGAGCATCTTAAGCTTTGAACAACTCACCTCGATGAATGCTGAGTAACTCCAACCCCTAAACTGTACAAACAGTAGCACATATTCACTATTAACAGCAAAATACAGGCAGGGGCTTTCATACATGCTAGGGAGCCAGGTAAGGCAAAATATACCAAGTGCTCTATTACCTACCAGAACTTCAAAAAAGGAAATAGATTAATCAGAAGCTTTATTATAGTTTACTTGTAAGTATTAGAATAGTGTTCAACATCAAAGATTAAATTTAAACTACAAATGAAGAGAAAGATAACATGGAGTTAAACTGTAGGTTTAACTAAAGGTACTCAAGTTAGAGGAGGAAGGATAAAGAAAACTAAGTGCTTTACTGAAATTTAACATAGCAAATATATGGACTTACTCCATATGCAGATTTGAGATGGAAGGAAGACCTTAGTAAAACACCCAGCTATACATTAGAATGCAAAAATAAAACACAAGAGCAAATTATAACATTTAAGAAACTTACTTGGAATTTTCACTTTGTGGCATCATACCCTGCCTCCTCCCCCAAGTCATAGCAATATTGGGTTTTGGTTTTAAAAATGCTAAAGTCAGCCTGGTACATATACAACATTCAATGAATTCTATAGGAAAAAGTAGTAATTCAGTTCTTTGGAAGTATATGAATACATCAATTCAATTTTTGAAGCTGAAAGATTTTATATGTTTATATTAAATGCCAAAATAACTGCTGTATACACAGCAAAAGAATACATCATTTTCTAGAAAGCGCAGAGAGACGAGAGCAGACTGGTACCCATTCAAATGGTGACGAAGAATAGAATTATCCCTTTTTCCTCTTTCAAGAGCACTTTTATGGCACCAAATAGTCTTGCCAGAATAAGATATTTACACCAGGAGTTCTATTTATTTTTGCATTTTATAGCTATTAACTACCAACCCAGAAAATGGGTGTGGTGGAGAACCAAGTGACAAAGGAAACAAAAGAGGCTGAGGTTCTCAACGCCTTCTTGGCATTGGTCTTCACGTCACGGTCCACTCACACAACTACTACGTTTCCAAAGCTAGCGGCACAGTCCTGGTGAAAGGAAGTAGCAGAAAACCAAATTAGGGACAATTTCAACAAACTAGACACACTCACAGGTCTATGTGAGCAGGTGGGCAGCATTCAAGGGTGCTTAACAGAGCTAGCAAATGTCATCACAAAGCCACTCTATCACCTGCAAAAGGTCATGGTGATCATGGCAGGTTCCTGGCAATTAGAAAAGGGCAAATATCAGGACCCTCTTCAAGAAGGGCAAAAAGGTTCAATGATACTATAGGCCAATCAGCGTAACCTCAGTCCTTGAAAAGGTTATGCAGCAAACCCTCCTGGAAAGCTATTTTCAGGCCCATGAAGGAAAAGAAATGACTGGGAACAGCCGGCAAGGATTTTCCAAGGATGAGTTGTGCCTTATCAACCTGATTGTCCTATACAATGAGAGGACTAGCTCTATGGACAATGGAAAAGCACTGGATGTTACCTTGACCTTAGCAAAGCTTGTGACATGATCTCATAGTATACTCATAGCTAAATTAGACAGAGAGCTTGGCCAGCTGAACTGCAGATCAAAAGAAGAACAGATGAAAAAAATCAATTGGCCTGCCAGACTTTATTGGTTGTAATCAATGATACAAATCCAACTGGCTGCCAGTTACTTGCACATCCCTCGGGGACAGATACTGGGGCTGATATAACATCTTCATTAACAAATGGACAACCGGATGGAAGGTGTCCTCAGCAAATCCACAGATGACACTAAATTGGGGACAGTGGCTGGTGCATTGAGGAAATGAGCCACGATTTGGACAGACCTCAACAGACAGGAAAAATGGGCAGACAAGAACCTCAGAAAGTTCAAAGGCAAGCGCAAGGACCTGTCTCTAGTTTGGAACAACCCCACGCAACGGGACACACTGCCAAGTGGGTCAAAAGCAGCTTTACAGAGCAAGACCTGGGGGTCCTGGTGGACAAGCTGAACAGGACACAGTGTGCCCCTATGGCAAAGGCAGCCAACCAAATCCTGGGCTGTATTAGGAAGAGTGTTTCCAGCAGGTGGAAAGAGGTGATTATTCCCCTATATTCAACACTATGAAACTACATCTGGGAGCTCCATATTCAGTTTTAGGCTTTCCAGTACAAGACAGACACTGACATGCTGAGCAAGTCCAGAGGAGCAGCAGGAGTCTGAAGGACATGACACATACAGAGAGGCTGAGAGAGCCAGGTTTGTTCAGCCTTCAGAGAAGGCTAAGGAGGGATCTTATCACTGCCTTCAGTTAGCTAATGGGGGGTGGGGGTGTGTTTGTGTGTGTACAGGGAAGGAGTCAGACTCTTCTTGGAGGTGCCCAGCAAAATGAGAGGCAGCAGTCAAATGGCAAAAAGAGAAATTCCAATTAGATATCATGAAGAAAAAAATGTGGGTAGTCAAAAAGTGGAAGAGACTTGCTAGGATTCTTCACGCTCAGAGATATTTAAAACTCAGCTGGATAAGAACCTGAGCAGCCTAAGCTAATTTCAAAGTTGGTCCTGCTTTGAGTGGAGATTGAGCCAGGTACCTTCTAGAGATCCCTTCCAACCTAAAGTATTCTACATGGGATTGTGAGACAGAGTACTACTTTGTTGAGGATTCATCTGGCACTGTAAGTAGTTTCACAGCTGTGCAGTACATTTATAATGCATTTTCAAGACACACAGCTAATTCCTAATACTGTTTTCCAAGTCTGACAACATTTCCAAAATTTAGCTAGAAGAGCGCGCTATTCTGGATGCATACGTACATAACTTTGAGGACCATTTGCTATAGAGAGATTTAAAACTTTTTACCTTTTCAATATAATTTAGATTAGTGTGACGACACAACTTTGAATTTCATCTCTTATTGGAATACTGAACTTTCTTTATTCAATATTTAGAGTTTGTTCTAGTATTTAGAATGTGTGCAATGGTAACTGTCTCTTAAAGGAAGTCATTCTATGCCTTGGTGTAAAACTAAAGCAATGCACAGATGTTGCTACTTGTAAACATGCTAAAAAAGAAACCCAAAGGTTAATGTTTTTTGTGAAAAATAATAATCCTTTAGAATTATATTTGTACTTAATAGTATAAATAGTGGTATCTGAACCTCCAAATCTTAATATAGCCTGCAGATGATTGGTATGGATGCCACTCAAATCAGCAATAAATTCTTTCTACCCGCTGGATTTCAACAGCTTTCACACAAATTCCGCAAACTTACCCATGTGCTTTGTGCTTACACACAGAGAACCATGGAGATGTCAAAAAAACCCTTTCACCCCTGAAGAAAGATGACTTTGTCCCCAAAGGTCACTGCACCCTGACAAGATCAGTGTATTCTAGAAGTGGACTTACTACAGCACTGTACTGGTTTTGGCTAGGATGGAGTTAATTTTCTTCATAGTAGCTCCTATGGGGCTAGGTTTTGGATTTGTGACCAAAACAACGCTGATAACACACCCATGTTTTAGTTATAGCTGAGCAGTGCTTACACTGCTCAAGGCCTTTTCTGCTCCTCGGACTGCTCCACCAGCAAGTAGGGCTGCGGGTGCACAAGAAGCTGGGAGGGGACACAGCGGGGACAGCTGACCCCAACTGATGTCATGCTCAGCATATAGAGCTGGGGGAAGGAGGAGGAAGGGGGGGGACACATTGAAGTGATGGCGTTTATCTTCCCAAGTAACCATTATGTGTGATGGAGCCCTGCTTTCCTGGAGATGGCTGAACATCTGCCTGTCCATGGGAAGGAGTGAATGACTTCCTTGTTCTGCTTTGCTTGTGTGGACAGCTTTTGCTTTAAACCATCTTTATCTCAACCCATGAGTTTTTGCACTTTTACCCTTACGATTCTCTCTCCCATCCCACTACAGGGAGCAAGCGGCTGTGTGGGACCGAGTTGCCTACTGGGCTTAAACCTCAAGAAGCACATCCAAGATCTACAGCCTTGATAACTGAAGAACGCACCAAAGTATTAAGTTTACTCAGGTTTACAGTCACAGTCTAACTGGCTGAGACTGAAAAAAGTTTCACATTGTTAAGGATTTAAACGTATGAAACCCAGTGGTTATTACATACACTTAAATGTACAAAGCTGAACAAGTATACCTGTGCAGAATGAGATATAACAGTTCTGTGAGGATAGAGGGTAACAGCCAAATAGCAAAGATGATGTTGATCAGCAGAAAATAAATTGTATAGGAAAAAAATTGGTACTAACAACTTGGTACAAAGGCTGAGAAATTGCATTATAAGCACCTGACTTCCCAGGAAGCACATTTTAGGTCAAATCTTTTGTCAAACCAATTAGTACACACAGTAAGTCTGATCACTGACCCTGTACCTTCAGGTAAACCTAAAATAAAGAGCAAAAATCTTATAAATCGTTCTCTAAAAAAAATCTGAGCCAACAGTGATGCAATGATAACCACTTCATCTTTTTGTAGTTCCATTTTTACAAAACCTGCTGGGTTTCACACATTTAAATGTTTTACATTTATGTTGATAAAAAGAACGGAAAACTAACAGTGAAGTTGTGCACAATAGCTTGCTTTAAGTCAATGGTTTGCTGCTGAAAGAATCCCATCTTCATCCCCACACACACTCCTGCCCCTCTGCACTAGAGCCCAGACACTCGTTTTCTGATGGAGAGGAGCTTATTCAGAGAGCAGAAAAGTATTTCCCATTTTCTGTTTGGTACGCTTTCTGCCACATTAGTGAAATGAAACCGCCCGCTGAATGCTCAGATGAGCACTGCAGTTGTCTGAAGGCAGAGAGCAGACATAGCAGAGGCACAGCAGTTTCTGTCCACATTCAGGATGAAGTTAATCTTCTAACTAGTACTTTCTTTCCACATCAGCTTGAGGCAGTACACCCAGCTGCAGCTTTCTGGCAAAGGTAAGTGCTACACCCGCTGCAGAAATAATTCCATTCACTAAAAGAGCTCACCATTGCCGAAACAGTAGACTTCTTCAAAATATGGAAACAACATAAACTAGAATTATGTCATTCACTTATAGTTCTTTGAGGGTCATTTTGCTTATATATAATGCATAGGGCATCAGTAAATCATTTCCAAAAGGAGATTACTCTAAAAATACTTAATTTTCCTAGGACCACTTCTTGTAGGAGGTTTTTTCTTTGGTTTTGAGAGCAAACAAAAAATACATTTTGGTTATATTAGCTAAAACAAGTTGGATGAAGCAAGACTAGAAGATAAACATTAGCTCAAATTACTGCTTCTTCATTTGACTGAATTTAAAAACATTTTGAAAAATGGGGTAGTCCTATAACATGCATTAAACCTACAGAATACAGGTTATCTTCTTTATTATAAACTGCCTGCTACACAACCAAAGCATGACTATTTTTAAAAGTTCAGATTTACTGAAGCCCGGAGTATTTACAACCAGCTTAAAGTTTATCCCATCATAGATTCCAGCTTGTTCCTTTCACAGAAGAAATCTGCCAAAAATCAGATAAAAACCCAGATTCTTTCATGAAAGCCTCTTATATATCAATAAATGAGAAAGGATCATGAATAATGCAACCCAGTCAGAAGAGCTGGGAGTCCAAGCTACTTTGTTGAGGATTTCAGCTCGAAAGAGTAGTTCACAACTATTCTTCTCTCCTCTGCAAAGCTTCCCGTAAAGACTTTCCAGGAACAGGTAAAGAGACTGAAGAGCAGCTGGTACTACTTAATCTGCAGACAAAGATAAATAAAGTTCATAAAGTAGTGTGACTTACTATGTATTTGTGGTTGCCACTACAAGCAGTGCCTTGCACCCATTCTAACGTGGCTGCTGGCATCAGGACATGCTTTACAGTTTCACACACTTTTGTAACAGTGCTCACTCCCAAAGGGAAAATTCCAGACTGTTTCCATATTCCTACAGTGATAAGTGTTGTCTACTTCTTCTCTAACTTCAAACATGAGATATGCAAGAAAAATATGAATCAAAAAATGCGTGGAAGCATGTTTAAAAAATATGTAGCGAATAACTGTCTAGAATCAGCTAGAGCTGGATAGGCCACCTGCAAACAATACGGCACCCCTGCCGTACCAGACCTTGACACACAACCAGGAGCAGAGCTGCGTTGGCACAGAGATTTCCGAATGACTCGAGGCAGTGGCCGGGAAGAGGGAGCAGCCAGCACGCTCCCCTGCCAACTCCACCAAGCACCTCGGGAGTCAGTGCTGGTCTAGACCCACACGGTAGCAGGGCAACCCCTGACGAGCCACCACCTTCTCCCACAGGTACATTTCCAGGGGCACGTCCTCATTTTTGTAGGTGTTGCTGATGTGCAGGGACTCTCAAATGATATTGGTATGCAACTGTTATCAGGAAGACCGGCTGTATCTTGCCTGGTTTCACAGACAGAATACGACAGATTAAAATAGAATAAAATTAGTCTAAAAAAAAAAAAGGCATCACATCCTTTATCTCCTAAGGTTCCTTTTCCTTTGCTTTCTGAAGAGTGGAAGAACAACTACAGGTGAACAACACAGCGGAAATCCAGGACCCCAAATTTTAATTTCACCTTAAGATAGTAATTCTGGGTACCAGATGAAGCAGAAATGTGTCAGTAGGAAAGCACCGCTACATGCTTGCCCATCTTACTTTACTTCTTAACGATCTGCTAGAGTTAACTGTCAAAGACAGCTGCATGGACCTTTCATGAAATCCAGAGCAACCACTCCTATTAATCAATACAGCCCTTAATTTTATAAAGGCATGTCATAGATTATAGCTACATCAATCCAAGTTTCAACCAGTGTGCTGTATGATCACAGTAAGTTTTGGTGAGCCTTAGGAAGTGTTTGCATAGTCATATCATTAAACTTAAATAAATTGCAAAACTCAGAGAAGTAGACAGAAATTTCATCTTTAATTTATTTACACTGCTGTTCTCTCCTTTTTCTCTTCTTCTTCCAGAGAAGTAACAAAAATATATTACTATCTTAATGCTAGGCAGTGATTATCTTCACGTTTGTCAATAATTTCTAGCTGAATTAAAATTTAACTTAGAGAAGGACTAATAGAAAAATCACCTTTAAATGTAAATACTAAACAACCTAGCAGAAGAGAAAATTTAAAGACTTATCTCTAAGGTAACATTTTAACAAGTTTGCATGGTTATGGCTTTTTTCCTTTTAAAGATATGGACACGATGCACAAAAACACAAACAGGTAAAACAGCACATTCAGAGGCAGGAAAAGAGCCAGTTTGTGCTCTTTCTGTTTGCTTTCAGCCCCCCTCCTCAAAAAAATACATTTTATCCTGGAAGAAAACTAATGCTTCAGTATGACTAAGTCTTGCTGACACTTTAATATGCAATTTTTAGACACAGTGTGCTTTAAGAAAAAGACAAAAAAACCTTTACAAAAGCACAGAAGAGTACAAGGAACACAGTTTGTGACTGAAGCACATTTAATGGACTCAGATCTAAATTTACATGATGTCGTGCAAATAAGGCATATTACTCACCCAAATGCCAACACAAAGAAGGTATTGCAGGGGAAGATGCTCTAACAGAATTGAATTTATTAAGGGTCTAACTCAAGCACTTACTCTTTTTCCATCCCCAAAATACTTACAGGACATGGCAAGATTGCTGTGCCAGAACAGCATCATTATTCTTATCAGACAGCAAGGCTTATGCTGAGAATATTTTCTACTTCAAAACAAATCCTTCAGTAATCAGATCTTTTCATGGGTAAAGAAAAGGTCATTTCCACAGCTGGAGGAAAAACCATCAACAGCAAGCCAATAAACACTAGAGCTTCTGAGACAGCTGATGCTATGTGGTGAATGGCAATTACTGATTCACTTTATTCCTTTTGTTCTTTGATTTTTTTTAAATTAACATCTTTTGCCACAACATGTAGTTTGGCAAGAAGTTCAAAGTAACCAAGTAAATTCAATGATACACTGTACATGTGGTTCTTCTGATCTAAGAATTTGCTGCTGTCAAAAGAAAAGCCTTTTCTTGACATCTCTGCCTTGCTGCTCCTAGCCAGAAAATCCCTCCCCTTACGCCAGCTCTGATCTGTGCCACGCTCCTCCATGACACGAGTCACCTCCTGCATTCAGCAAAAAGTTATCCACTTTTCTTTTCCTGGGTTAACAAATTCTGTTAGCCTACAGTGGGGTATGATGAGTATCAAAACCAGCACCAAAGTATGTGCTAAGAGCAAAAGCCAATGAAGGAACGGGTAGAGGAGAGATCAACATGGAGGAGAAAAAGAAAGATACCACTCACTTCAGTCTCTGCTTTCTGGTGGTGGTGAAACCACAGGGAGCATGGTTGGCCATAATTTAAAAATAATTAAATAAGTAAATATTTTAAAACAAACCAACCCCCTCACCTAGCCCTGCAATTAACTCCAGCACAAAAGTTCCACAGAAGCAAGAATCCCTGGGATTTGATTAAGGATCTTCTCCTCCCTTCTCCCACAAAAACGTAATTTGACAGCCAGCCTAAAAACTAAGTTTTAAAACTACACAATTATGAAGAGCGTTCCTATGAGACTAGTTGATGGGCAGCAATACCCTACCCTGGACTCAAAGCTCCATGCTGCTTTATTAAAGGACATGGCAGTCTTACCAGTACTTCCATATAAAGCAACACAAGAAGTACCTATGCAAATTCTCCATAAGGAAAAAGATTGTTGTATTTCATTTGCACTTTCCTTCTTCTCTCAGATTGTTCTTAATTCACTTCAGTATTTGTACCACTTGAGAACCTAGAAGTTGCATAAAGACAGCACAACATTTCAAAGCATCTGTTCTGAAAAGCAAATAAAAAAGAGGGCTAAAGCACTGGTCTAAACTTCAGAAAACCATAATTTCATTGGGTAACTTCTATTTTTGGTACGTTTTTCTTCAGTAGTCAAATCTGTGAAATTATTTGCTTTACATGGAAGAAACAACATGTTTGCTGCTTTAAAAAAACTTCTATGATGAGAAGCTTTTTAAGTCACAAATTTGCCTAAGTCACAAACATAGTACTGTAGAAGCTACAGGTTCACAGATTATATTTTCTTATTTAATAGCCCTAATGGATTTATCTTTCATAAATTTATCCAGTCACTGAACAACTGTTTCCTATCTTCTCAATGACACTGAGGATTTTAGAGACTCTCCCTGTCCCTCACAGATACAGAAGAGTCCTCGTCTATGGGAACGACTGAAGTGTTCATACAGACACTGCTCCACATTTCTGAGTATCCTTGTTGGCCCTCTTTAGGTCTATTATACCCTGCCTGGGATGAAGGGATTAGAAGCGCCTACAATACTGAAAATAGGATTTATAGCAACAATGACACCGTGCTTTGTGCTCTGCTCCATTGCTAGTAAGCCCTGTGATTCTCTCTGCTTTTCAGCAATTACTTGCACTGAGCTGGCACTTTCACAAAACTGTCATTATAAACTCCAAAATCTTTTTCTTAAGTAATAATAAATTCAGAGGCTACCATTGTGTGAGTAAAGAAAGGACCATTCTCCCATACGCATCGCTTCACATCAATGAGTATGATATATCATTGGAGAAGGACTTTGTGATATTGAGGGCCAAGCCTTCACAATCAGCCCTTGCCTTCACTATCCCAAGTAACTTTCTCTCATCAGCAAAGCTGTTTCCCAACTACTTATGACAAGTGACTTCCAAACAAAACTTCTGAGCAGCACAGGTTCCCAAGAGATACCACTAATGACCTCTCACCATTAATTCGCATCTTTAACTAGCGTCTCTATCCAGAGAAGGACCATCTCTATGTTCAGCTTAAGTCTTTGGTAGGGTACTTCACAGAATGCTTTTTGGAAATCTAGATAGCTTACATCAACTGTGTTGTCTTAACCTACACGTTAAGTCCGTCAAAGGATTTTAATAGACTTAGGAGATGTTGAATGTGTTTTATACAGCTGTTGTGTCTTCAACTCAGCACCTTTCATGTGTCGACTATCTCTGCTCTTGGTTCAGCTTACTAGTTAGTAGTTTCCCCTCCTTCAATAACTCCTTTTACAAACTGATCTCACCACTGCCCCTTTCCAGTCTTCTATGACTGAGACAATTTAAAGCATTGGGTTATACTTTCTGCTTAGTAATTTGCTTATTTCATTCTTGAACTCCTTCAGATGTGTGAACACATCTCATCTTGACACCTGACTGCCCTTCACTTCAGTTTGTTCAAACGGCCCCTTCCCCAAACACTGCAATTTGAGACAGATCCCCCAATGCATTCCTTCACCTCCAATTCTTTGAGTTCTTTCATAATGCACAGGCAAAAACAAAGCTCTTCTCCTGCTGTCATTTCATCTTCTCTAAACATTCCTTCTATAGTTCAGTGGTCCCCTCGTCCTACAGATAGCATTGTGCTACTGATGCATCAGAAAAGAAGGGGTGAAAAGGAAGATTAATTTCATTCCCTTCTCAAGTAGTTTCTCAAGGTTAGGGAGGGGTGGGGGGAGCTTGTGTGTGGTTTTGAGGGCTTATATGGGGGGGGAGGTTGCCAAGGGGGGCTGTCACACTACATTTCTACACTTAGCCTACCATCAGTTACCTTCTTTTCTACATTCATCGTTCACAGATGACTTAATTTTTCAAATAACATATTCTCACACCCAAGGGCTTCCTTTGTTTTACTATTTGGCCATGTCAGATTTTTTTTAATTGATGGTTTTACAGTGTCTTGATGAGTGATACATACTCACTGAGAGCTCAGAGAAGCTTCAAAAATGGTTCCCAAGTAGCTTGCAACATTTCACCTTCTTGGCTCTCTTTTAGCTTTAAGAAGCCTCCTCCCATCACCACCACCTCTCCCCACCCCTTCTTTTTTTAACTGAAGGGGTACTTCAAGCAGATTTCTTAACCTTGCATAGATTCAGCATCCCTCCAAGAGCAAAGTACAAGCCATGTTTGTCAGAGACAGCCAGCAGTAAGAACTGTTAGAAGTAACAGTTTGGATCTGCTCTTTTGTCCTACTGCAGGCGAAGTCCCAAGTCGATTCTCCCGTTGTGGGTGCCCTGACTAGCTGTTTCAGTAAGTAGCTACTCACTGTCCCAAAGTTCTGTCTTGGCATCTCTCCCTCACAGAGCATCCACCTAAATGAAATGAGGCTAATGAGCTGTTCATTGCTGTATTTTCTGCTTTGCAGCCTCTCTGATCTCACAAACCATAGGCAAACTAGTCAGGCAGATGGAAATGCAGTCCTAATGCTATTTTTCCCTTACGTATGCCTGGAATTCTACCCAGAGAGCTTTCAGTGTTGCAATAGCTACTCTTTGAGTCTTTCGGTATCTGACACTCATCTGGCAGAGTCATATAAGCTTCCAGTTGAGCTTTTATAAAATTGAATTAACATAACAGTGAATGGCACTGTTAGCACATTTACTTGTGAGGGGTTGTTTTGTTCAACCCTGCTTAAACAGGATTGACGTTCATCCAAAAAGAAAAGAGAGAGTTTGATCGCCAAGCAGTTCAAGCACAAAAAGTTAGATAAGATTCAAATTACACGCAGGGACAAATTTGCCACCTTGCTGTCTTGAAGTCCACCCAGGTAAAGCTTGCTCCAGTTGCTTTTGTTGTGTTCCATACCTTGCACAGTAGTTCCGTGAGAACAATGGAGTTGATTAAACCTGACTTTCCAAGGCTTCGCTGTGCGATCACCCAGTGTCTGAATGCAAACTGTAATTGAAAGTACACCTGCAGCTAGGGCTCCCCCTCACAGGGTAAGGCTATGCCTCTCCCAGACAACACATCTTGGCCACAAACACAAGGTGGAATCAGGGGTCTGCTGCAATTCAGATCCTTTTGTATTCCAAGTTCTCAGCAGCACGTATTATTCATACAGACAGTAATGAATTGAGTCTTCCTTTTTAGTGCAACCCTCAAGTGTCCTTTATTCAAATGTCAACATCTTGTATGCAAGGTGTTACAAGCACACAGCACGGAGCTTTCCCAGAAAAACAGGCAGATTGTTTCAGTGACCTTTAGTTGTGTTCTTCCCTGTTTGCAAAACGTGCATTTTTTCAGGACTAATTTTAATTTTGGATGTTTAGGCTATCATCTGTAGTTGAGAAAATCACTCTGTTCTCTTGAACATTTTGTCCTTTAAAGAAAATATCTGCAGCTTTAATCCTGGCTTATAGTTCTTTTCCTGCAAATTCTAAACTGACTGCACAATATGTTTTGCCGTACTACGACTTAACACTCAAGGTAGTTAAGATGCAGTTGAATGGAAACTGTTGCCTAAACAGCAGTATCTTTTTGCTCAAGTATTGCATATAATTTTACAAGGACTCTTTGGCATCTCGATCTTCACATGCTTAAGTCAGTCTTTCACTAGGATATGCAAGACACGTGCAATAGGGCAACATCAGTAGAATTCTCTGTAAAAAAGCAGAATATTAAATTGTCTATCCAGTACCTTTCCTGTATAAGCTACTAAGGACTCCATATGCTTCTGTACAAGATTCAATAAATTTATTCAGGTAGCTATATCTCAGATGGGAAGCCTACAATACACAAAAGTTATCAACTAGTTCACGAGTGGCCTTGTACCTAATGAAAAATTGTAGCTATGAATAAAGCTATGCTGTAATCCCAAATGTGCTATTATGGGGGCTTGACAAGGTCTCAGAAACCATTTGTTGAGCCTCAGAGGAGACAAGAGAGAACAGCAGGCTAGCCAGCCAGAACACAAAACCCCCCTGAATGGTTATCAGCCTGCACGTAGCAGTAACACACAGCATTACTTGCCAAGCTCGCAAAGAAAAGATGGGGGGTGGTGGGGGGGAGAGGAGCACGAGAGTTAGAGCATTGGCAGGATGATGCTTGAAACTTTATTCCCATTCCATTCACACACGATGGGCTTCTCTAAACTCAAGACTGCTTTACAGGGAAAGGATACCAGAAAGAAAGAAAACTTTGCTGCTAATAAAAGGCTAAGTATCTTGATGCTCCTGCTTCAGCTTCGTTACCTTACTTGACCAAACTTAGATAAATTTTGTCTGTATTGAACCTTAAAGAGCATTTCCAAGACTTAAATTAACAGAGGAGGGTGAACTGATTACCATCATCTACATAAAGTCAGAATCCACAATTCTGAGTATTTTATAATACTACAAAACAAACTGCTGGCTTACTTTGTTAATACTTTAAACAAGCATAAGAGAGAGAGCCAACTATATATTGATTAAACATAATCTTCATAGGCTTACTCAGTTTCAAAATGAGAATTCTGAATGAGATTTGACATCCCTTCAGCATGGGCCCTTTTGTCATATTTCAAATGTTTAAGATCTGGCAGTTCCTCTTCCCCCAACACATGCCCAGAAAGCACAACGTTTTTTACCTCAAATCATTTGAGCTGATCAAATCTAAGACTCTCCATGGCAGCAAACTGGCAGAAGACATGCAGGCTATAACTTTTGCACAACACGTTATTTACCTCATCCCAGCAGAGAACCCTAGCTAGAAGTATACTTCCAATCTGAATTTGCATTTAGAGAGTGGATAATTCCATACTGAAGCAAAGAGCCTTGGGGGGGGTGGTGGTGAGAGGGAAGTCAGGTTTCATAAATGCCATCACTCGCACAACTACTGTGCAAGCTACAAAAAGTTGCAACCAGAACTAGTGCAGCCTGTGTGACTTTAAGACAGCAAGGCTGCAAGCCCATCTTCAATTTTCCAGTATCTCAAAAGCAGCTAGTACCTCAGATCTCTTAATACAAGGACTCTGTACAGCCACAGAATTCTTTGGGTTTTAACAGTTTCAGAAGTAGGGGTTATCAGTATGCACAGCTACAAAATTAATATTCTTTCATTTTTTTTCCATATGGTTAAGACATTTCTGATGTTTTTGCAGAAATATTGAAAGTTTTATTTTCCACAGAACAGTTATTACATGCAGAGACCACAAACAATATTGCTTAAAATCAGCAAAAAGCTTAAGGAATACATCCAAATATTCATCCACTACAGATTATTCTTTTAGAATCTGCACTGGCCAGCAAATGTCCTGGAGAAGCATTAAAGTGTTAGAGCCTCATCGCACTCGCCCTTAAAAGCAAGGGAGACACCACCATCCTTTTTTAAAAAAAAAAATAAAACCAAAAACAAAACAACAACACCCAAACTTTTATCAGCTATGAGGAAATGCTTGATCAAAATCTGCTTTCAACCTGTTCACTAAAGAACTGCTACTGCACTGCAAATTACCTGCAGTGTGTGTACTTACCACTTACTTGCTTATCTACCTGAACTGTTGTTCAAGGACTTTTCTTCAAATGCACAAAATTAGATTCATCCTTTAATGGTACTATTTTATTCCTGCTCTCAGACATAAGGGTCTCCCTTCCAGGCCAGGTCTAGGGTTTTTCCGTAATTTCTATCAGGATTCTCAAAACTCAGTGCTGGAAACAAGAGCTGCAAGATCTGTCCTCCTGGTCAAGGAGACCTCCAGGACCGAGTTTCCTGACTCACCTCTCCCTCCCTATTCGTTCCCTGAGAGAGAAACCAGATGCTGCTCTACGCTTATCACCAATTTCAGCCCCAGGAAAGTTTCCAACTCCATCGTTTCTCTCCCTGTCTCCAGACTGTTTGTTAACACAAAGGAGAATCCACTGTCATAGTCTGCACCTAGTCTAGCTGTACAAACAGGTGCTTTCCCACGTAGATACTATGCCCAAGCTCTGAGATACTGAACCCTGCAGAGCCTCCCAGCCACCTCCACCTCTTCTCTCACCTTCCCCTAAAGAACAGTTTAGCTCCAGGTTCATCTCCTCTTCCTTAAAAACGTACGGCCCATAGCATCCACCACTTTTTTCAGTGCACTCAACTGCATATATTCTCCACCGCCATCCCAGAAGCAGACAGCACAGTACATTGTTTCTAGCACGCCACTAGACATCTTGGTATCCGTGGATAGCTCATGCTTGTCTTTCACCTCCACCACTTACTTCTAGTGCATAATATCACCGCCAAGCCCACTCTTCCGGGCACTGTTGATGACTGTACACAGCCTTCATGTGGGTGGGCAAGGAAATGGAGCGGTCTCTTCTGCCCTGAAGTTCCCTCTGAATTTTTCAGAGGTTTGTGAACATAAACAGGTTACAAAATCCCACAGGAATCATTCTCCAAGGTGACTGAAAAATGCAACACAATAGTTCCTAGCATATTGCAGCAGTCTGTCAAAAAACCTCTTCCTTACTGAAAAGTACACGCATATAAGTACATTTTTAGCACATATGAGAAGGGACACAAATCAAAACAAACACAAGTACCAACTCCCCCCTACAGTTTGCTTTCAGTCTTGACATTCTGCAGTCATTCATGTTTATCAGCCATTTCAATTTTATTCTTTTGATATTCAGTTACAGATTAGCTTAATGTGTGCAAAAACTAGGATGGCATTAGGCTTGACAGTGGAAATAGGGAGTTTTCTTATGTATGTAGAAGTCTAGAGGGAAAAGGACTATTTGGGAAAGTTCAATTGTCTATCTGTAACCAATGCCACTTTTGTTTTAAAAATGTTAACCATTTTTTACACTCTCCAAACAGAACACACTACCAGACCATTCAGTTATTTATGTCCCTCCCTCCCTCCACCTCCAATCAGCATACTCTATATGAGCACCACTGCAACAAATAACTATCACACTTCTGCTGCTTCCAAGGCAGCCATTGAAGGAAGCTAGAGAAGTCCACCTATCACTCATATTACAGACTCTTGTAGGAAAATTCAGATTAACATCTCACTTTGAAATGAAAGGATTATCCTCCGGAATTAAGAACCAGAGCCAAGCTTGAAAGACAGGCTGTACGGCAAAAATATAGACAAGGCAAGCATTTCATTCTAAGACAAAAAAGCAGCACACCAGACAAATGGTAAAGGTTGAAGACAGCACTTATTTTCTCAGCACAGAACAAAGGAGAACCTCTGAAGAACATGAGGATAGCTCCTTTTGGGGCTGGAGCCCAGCACTCCAGTATTTCTGCTACAAAACAAAACAAGATAGTGGTTGCCAATTGTTAGGACCAATACTCATGATCCTGCTTTCCAGTTCTCACTAAACTAATTTTATGTTTACATCCAAATAAAAGATGATGAAAGGAGACTGTACTCTTCCAGAACCAGAGCTGCACCTAACAGTATTAACCACAGCAGAGGTGGTAAGTCACAGTCCACACCAGCAGCCTGTGCCTGCCTCACATGCTCAGTTCATCTAACAACAACAGCCCAGTCTCCATCCCACATAATCACAACTCCACAATGATAAGGGTCCATAGTAGAAAGAAAGAATCCTGTTCCAAAGAAAGCCGGGGGGGGGGGGGGGGAGGAGAAGTAGTAGTATTTTGTTTAGAAGATGCTGCTACCCACACATTTGCAACTGATATCCTGCTACTTGTGTACGGAAAATTATTTTGATGGAAGACAGAAGCATCTCAGTATTAACTGGCTATTCAGAATGAATCCGCTATCACTATTCCGGGCACACCAATGAATGCCTTATGAGTCAGTAAGTCCAATAAAGGGCTAGATTTTTATAACCATTTTGATACTCACAGTGGCACAACAATCACCTTTTAATGCCAAAATGGACACATCTGGGCTGTAACCTGGAGGTCTTACGAAGTGCATATCACCATGTTCGCTGTTGTTCCATACTGTTGGAGTACAACCTTGCCATACACAAAGCCAAGCCACTGTACCTTCATTATGATTCCACTGTACTTTCCAAATTTCAGCATAGCTAAAAGAATCTATTCGTAAGAAGCAAGACATCCTTCACAGTTTCTGCTACAGCAGCCTGCAAATTACAGCTCTTCAGATTCCAGTGGTAAAAAAGGACACCTCCGTTGTTTTGTGGTTGGTTTCTTTTAAACAAAAAAAACAAACAAAAAACCAAAGAAGCAAACAAAAAACAAAACAAAAAAAACCCAACTTCTAAAAGACTTAAACACAGAAGAATCACAGAATACCCAAGAGCTGGAGCGAACATACTACTGCACCATCATTTGGCCAAGAGCAGCATTCTCTAATGATGTGCACCTTCTCTGTAACCAGCACCCTCAAAAACTATCCCCTATTCCCTCATGAGAAATCAAGCACAGCAGTACATGCCTCCATTACTTACATATATTATTCGAATTTATAAATCCAGAATAAAAGCAGATCCAGATCTTAGGTGTTTTGTGACACTATCCTCACACTCTCCTCTCTGCACTTGTCAAAAGCTTCAGGTAGGGATGAAACACTAACTCACAGCTATGCTGGCTCCACCTTTGCTGTTGGCTATGAAAATAAATCCAACACATCTGTGACAAGATAACAAAAGATCACACCAAATAAAGTCCAAGGGCCACTCAACTACATGACCTTAAAAACCTGTAAGGCTTGAAGCTACCTAACAGGGTGAGAAGGGAAGGAAGCAGATGGGAAGACAGTTATACGAGTGGTTTACCAGAAAAATTAAAGAGCACAAGATTTCATGCAATACATCATGCATACCTCATTATGCAGATATAGTTTAATTAGGAACTTTCTAACTACTACAGTAATGGATCTAAAAGAGACTCAGGGCATATATTTTATGAAGATATTACCACATATTACATACATAAATAAACTCTGTGGCATTTAGAAATTCCACGCTATTGTTGACAGGAGTCACAAGCCAAATGCTTGCGCACCGACTCTGCGGCTCTCGCTGCCTGCCTGTAATCTGCACCAACTGCTTTGGTTCAAAAGAGTTAAAATCAACACACACAAACATTCAGCCAACCTCCCCCACACATCCATTAAACTGAGAGAAGACAAGAGTTGTTCAGAAGTTTATAGTGAAAACTAACAGCATGGACTTCATGATACAACTCCTGCAAAGGCTTGATACAGAACTACTCATGAAGCTGTAAGTCTGTATCTGTTGTTTCACTTCTTACCAAGCAAAATTTCCCACTGGACTAATTACCTCTACTTGTGGCACTCCCAAACTCAGTGTACCTCTCACTAAAAATCAGTTTGATAAAAACATCAACAAAATAAGTCATCTATGATCTGAAGTAACTCAACCAATACATACCCATAAACACAGACAAACTGGAACTAATCTGGTATCAACCTCATTAAGGGCCAAGTGTTTCAAAAAAAACCCCAAAAAAACAAAAAACAAAAACCAAACAACCCAACAAATCCCAAATTCCTAAAGCAAATAAAAGTGGGCTCTTCTGCATGCACTGCAGGGCTTCGCCTGATCTCTAACAGAGCAGCATACTTCTAGAGCAGAAGAGCATTCAACTTGCTACAACAGTCAGAAGTGATGGGTTTTGGTAACATTATAGAACAGACACTAAGCTCTTGACTTATCTTTTTCCTTTGACAACAAGGTTATGCAGTTTATCTACATCGCATTAAAATATTTCCTTATTCTTCACAAAAAAAAATTCCATGTCCCCTTCTTCAAATACTGTGAAACAAGAATAGCATCTTATACGTTACCCAAACCATTCATTATTTTATTTAACTTAAACACATTCTGCCTTCTCTTTTTTTTCCAAGGGAAATACTCCCAATCTCACAGTTTTTCTTTATACAAAAGTTTGAGAGAATCATCATCATTCTTGCAATATCCTTTTTCCGGCAAATAGAGACTACGACATACCGTATCAGAGATGAAGCAAACCAGTAGTTTACTGGACATCCACTAGTTTTCTACCATTCTGTTTCTCATACAACTCATACAGACCCTCAAGGAAAAAACTGGATATAGACTTGATTGTTTGAAGGGTGCAAGGAAAAGTCCAACACATAAATGTATTTTCATTGTTTCAATTACAATTTGTCAGTGTGTCCAAATGAAAGAATTTGTCCCTCCCTTACAGCAATACTTCCAACACAGAACTGTAACAGCTGAAATTAAAACACTCTCCAGCTGCCCTTATGTTTGGGACCTGCATCAGCTCTTGCAGTTTCTGAGAGTGACGAGGAGAGCATTAGCTTGTTTACTGTTGGTTCCCCACCAACAGTCTCACCACATAAGTCTCCTTCTGTGAGATTAAGAAAAAGCTTCCAATAAAGCACCGGGGGATGTCACTATAGTTCAAGATCTTCCATTATATCATTTTTTGCTGTTGTAATTAAAGTTAGATACTGCTCAACAGTGACATTCAATAGTTTCTTATTCTCATGCAAATGACATCTGATAAACAGGAAAAATGAATATTTGGAAACATTCAAAATTGCCACTAAAACAGGCAGCCTTGCTCCACAGAATAGGCTTCTCTCGCAGATTCTGGCTGTAGCTGTATCATAAAAACAGAAGTGAGAGGAGAGGGAACAAAAGAAAGCAGTGCAAGATCAATCCCATTGAAACTGGGTACCACTTAGGCATTAGCACATGACCAGCACACGCAGCTCAGTCTGGTAGCTCCAGGGGCCGGGCTTGTACAGGCAGCCCCTAGGGTCCTGCCAGCTCTGTCTGCCCATACCTGGCACTTGGTTCCTAGTAAGCTTTGAAGGAGTCTGATCCAGTCAATTAAAAAATTTTTTTAAAAAATTAAAAAATAAAATCTGTATGTTAGTCCAACAAACGAAAAACTGCTGGCATATTTTCCAAGTCTGGCATAAGACAAATAGGTAGGTTTAATATCTGGGTTGAGCAATGTTCCTGAGGGAGCACCCAAATGGCACGCAAAGCAGCTTTTATGCAGGAAATAACTGACATTTTCTGGGGAAAAAAAAAGTAAACTATCCTACCACCGCTAGAGATGCGCAACAGTTTCTTTATCTGAAGACTGATGTTCAACATGCCACGTCCGCATTCTCTTCCCAGTGTCTGCCATTAGAGTCAATTGCCTTCTTGTACACCTTTTGGCTATAAAAATAAACCCCATCAATTCACATAGAGTTTGTTCTAAGCAGGTTTTAAAGTCCACTACAGGTACCGCACGGATGGAAAAAAAAAAAAAAAAAAGACAGCACCATTCAATAAAAAGCCAGGAAGATTCTTTTCAACCCCAGAGATGACAAACTTAAAAATAAGAGGGATTGAAATAAAAGCTTGAGAACAGAATGCAGTTTGGCTGCAGGCAACACACCAGGTAGAGCTCAGCTGTGATGCTTGACATTGTTATTTGGCTGATTTGATGTTCAGCTGGGTCAGGTTTGGCAGCGAATATGTAAGAAAACCTCCATGGAGCTGTACCTGGTGATCCTCTAGGACAAGACCCCAAGCCTCACCTTGTGGAAAAGAGCACCGCAGGGCTGGACTGGCTTTTTTGCTGGAGCAGGGCATGAAATCCAGGTTATGCCCTCAGCAGGTGACTAAAGCACATACTACAGAACATCTCTTTCACTCACTAGAAGGATTCTCACTCCATCAAGATTCCTGTAAGACTGTCCTCCACAACATTCCCTTGTAGTTTTAATGACATACAATTAACTTCTACAATTAGGACATGCAGCTGCTATCTAGTTTTGAACTGCCGTACTGCACCTCAGAAGCAGCTGTAAAAGCAATCAAAAAACCCAAAGAGGTGAAGACTGCGATTGTACTAAAGACACTGGCTCTTACTACTCTTAAATTGGATTTTTACCACAGAGGGCTTTAGAACATACATTTGCACAAATTGAATTATTAAAGTTTAGTTATTTTCTGTGTTTCTTCTATTCATTAAGACATCCATATGTAGAAAATGTCATTTAAGAAAAAGCTGCCCCAATATTTTTAACAAAACATTTGCAGTCCTGCAGCCCATTCTTCAAAGTACTCTGAAAATCTTGATCTATATTAATAGACTTAAAAGATTTGTGCTATTTAAAATAAGAATTAGAATCATATAACAAAGTTGGCTTTAAACTTGCAAGTTTAAGGGAAAAATTATGAAAATTAACTAAAAGATAGAGAAAAACTGCATATGTAAAGAAAGTTTGAGCTGTATAAATACTACAAACAACTCAAAAAGCAGGTTATTCATCCATCAGTATGTACCATTTGGGGACTATTGAAACAATGTAAGAATGTTTTTTCATTATTTGCATAGAACAATATACTCTGTTTCATGCACTCCCCACTGCAAGATATAACGTCCATGCATACATTACCATAGCTTCCAGGAAAACAAAATGTTATTACACATTCGCTTTTGCAATTTAATTGATTCCTTTGGATAAAGGGATGTAAATGGCACCTTTAAGTTCAATCCTAATTCCACCTACATAATTTAAGATTGCATACATACAAGTATACTATAAGCTATAAAAGCATCTATGGATGTTTCTATTTTAAGTATTTTAGTGATTGTCCAAGGGCAATTACACAGCATATTTAAAAGAGAAAGTTTTCACAAATCTGGAAGGGAAATGGGGAGTACTATGCAAAGGGAAGGGAAAGGAAGCACTAAATGAACAATAAGGCAAAAAAGGGAGACCATATACATTGCTCACCCATTTTTTTTGCAAACTCTGATCAAATACCATACCTTGATTCCCCCCCTCACCAAGAATATAGAGGATTTAAAATCACACACATTCAAGAACCGAGAAGAAACTCTACTTTAAAGCCACCTTTGAGTAACTGTTCATTTTTAAAGCACACGATTCCATTTTTTCTGAAATTTCTCAAAACGACACTGCCATCAGCAGCTCTGAACACACTCTCCCAAACACCATCAAGCAGACTGATGATTTCACCAAAAATATGTTTGAATATATGCTTCACCAGTATCACATGCTGAATTCCCTACACGCTGCTGCAGTCCAACGTGCTGAACATCTGCGGAGAGCCTGACACGAACATTAGAAATATGGTCGGTATCTTTCAGTACCTCAATCTGTTTTTCATATTACAGACCTCCTTATCGGCACTGAAACCAGGGCTGGCTGTACTAGCAAAGTTAGTACCTGCATGTAAGGAGACTTGAGGCAATAGGTTATCACACGCTCAACAGTTTACTCCCCTTCCCCTCCCAGAAAAAAAAAGAATTCAGGCAAGATAAGAATTTCTCCTGTGAACAATTTGAAGGATCCAAACGTAAAATTTGAGAAGTAGTTAGCTGACTCATACCAGCAAACAAAATTCACACTGAAGTACTGTGCTGCCATTAATATCAGCATGTTTAAGACACAGACAAGATAAGGTGCGACCAGTCCCATTACAACCGTTCTGTAGGTAATAGCTAAAGCATTTCCAGAATTAAAGCTTATGTAAACAGAAGCAGATCGTGTTTCAGCCATAACCGGCCACAACCTGCTTTAAAAGTTTTTTATTTATCAAATGTAAAAATGACACCCGGACTTTTAAAACACACGTTATTTGACTGACAATGTACAGAGCACCACTGTGAGGAGACTGCAAGAGAAAGAATGGATGCGATTTAAAATTTAGGACCTGTTACAAGAACAACCCGAGCCTCTCCTGCTGCTTCTGCTCCCTACTTCCCATTGTTCTGCTGTTCGGCAAGTGATGCCATGTCATGGACGAGGGAAACCTAAATGACAGTTTGCTAGATCTTTCTTTAAAACATTTACGCAAAGAAATCCCTTTGCTCGGGTCTGTACCGAGAACTGGTCACACATAAAGCTCATTTAAGGCACTCTAAAGCCCGGAAAGGACCAGCAGACTTGGGTTCCTGAAGCAGCCAGCAAGAATGCCCAAAATGGTGACTGCAAGTAATAAATCAGACAAAAAAGCGTTATTTAAAAAAAAAAATCAAATCCTGCTCTGCGAAGCTGACGGCCAGGCTGAACCTTGTAGGTGGCTACTCGTTTACTCGCAATGAAAATCCGTTAAGTTAAGCGTTTTCCTCAGCCACCTGATTTTTCCGCCAACCCCTACCCGCCCCGCAACGGGACTCCGGCGTCAGGCGGCGGGGACGGCGACGCTCACGTTACAAGTGGCTCGCAGCGACCGACGGGGCCCCCGGCGCAGCCCGGACGGCCGAACGCGGGGTTTACCCGGGCGGCAGCAGAAGCCGCGGCACCGAGCGAGGAGACAAGGCAGGGCGGGAGGAAGGCGACGGCACCGCGGGGGCGGGGGACGCGGGGGCCCGGGGGCAGGAGGCGGCGGGCGCAGGGCCGGGCGGCCGGGGCAGGCGGCGGGCCGGGAGGGGCCGGCGGCAGGAGGGCGCGGGGGGGCCGGGGGGACGCGGAGAGGCCGCGGCGGGGGCCGGGGGAGCCCCGCTCCTCACTCACCCGTCCTTCCGCTTGGCTTTGTAGACGTGCCCGTAGGTGCCCCTGCCCACCTTGCAGCCCTCGTACTCGAAGAGGTCCTCCACCCGCTCGCGCTCCCCGGTCAGCTTCACCTTGAAGTCATAGTCCATCTTCAGCGCCCGCCGCGCCGCCCCGAGCCGCCCCCGACAGCCGCGCACCCCGCCGCGCCCCGCCCCGCCGCGACCGGGCGGCGGCAGCAGCAGCAGCAGCAACAGCAGGAGGAGGAGGAGGAGGAGGAGGCCCCCGAGCCGCCCCGCGGACCATCCAGGGGCGGGCGGGCGGCGGCGGGGCTGCTCCCTTCCCTCCCGAGCCCCGTCCTCCGGCTGCTCCCTCCCCGCCCCGCCAGCTAGCGGCACAACAGCCGGTCTCCCGGGCGGAATACGGCGGCCGCGCCTGGCCGCACTGCCGCAAAGAAACGTCGCAAACCACGGGCACCTCCCCGGCCCCGGGCGCGGCGGGCAGCGCACCACGTGGAAGGAGGCGGGCTGCGACCTCCGCCGGAGCCGCGCCCCCCGCCCGTCCCGGCATGCCTTGCGGGTACCGCAGCACGCTGGGAGATGTAGTACAGACGGGAGAAAGGCGCGGGGGCGCCGCGAGGCACGCCGGGAGTTGTAGTCTTGCCCGCGCGAGGCACGCTGGGAGGTGTAGTCTTCAGCCGGCGAGGTGGCGCGCTGCCTGCCGGGAGCTGTGGTCGCTGGGCAGGGCGGGGAGCCGGCCGCGGCCGGGCTGGGGAGAGCGGCCGGGCTGGGGAGAGCGGGGGCAGCTGAGGCTGCAGGGCCCGGCCCGGGGTAGCGGGACCGGTAGAGGCCGTACGTGTGGTTATTCCCAGGACCAGGCTTCCTTCAGTGGGCTGCCGGCACCAGGTGCGGCACAGGGCCCCCAGCCGTGGGCTGCCCTGTGTCAGCCCCCCGGGGCTGGGCAGCTGGAGCTGGGGCACGGGGCCTGCGATCGGCAGTCACCACAAGCCACAGTTGTCGTCATTACCGTGGTTGGTTACAGAGCACATGAGGGTCCCCAGCTTACTCCAGACAGGCGAGGCAGACACGGTTGGTCCTGCCAGACCGCCTGTCAACATCGTTGTAATTAAGACGATTCCACGACTTTGGGCGTCGAGGCAGACAGACTACAGTGCTGACGAACCTTCTCTGCGTGGCTGCAGGGGCAAATGGGGACGACTGCGCCTGGTATTTAATGCAGAGGCATTACGTTTAGCAAGGCCCTTGCAAGCGTCCAGTAACCGGGCTCTTTCCAATGCCTCTCCTTGGCTGACAGAGCCGTAGTTACCAACCCAACGCAAAGCCAGCTGGTCATTTTATAGAATAGAGAGCTTGTAACTAAAGCTACAGCAATCTTTCTAATTACATTTTTAGTAATCATGCATGTACACTTCCCATTTCATCTCAAGAACACAATGTAGGTAAGGAAGTGGGTGCTCAGATCCCGAACTTAGAGACAAAATACCATACAATGTGGGTGCTTCTGAAAGAAGAAACAGCATTTGCTGGAACATTCTGAAATCATCTCCATTTTAATTTACAAATCCCCATCTTCATTTACACTTTTAAGGTTGATACAATTTTAAGGTTGATTCCTGAAAATTGGGGATAAGGGTGTGCCAGCCTCCTGAGCTGGCACCACTCAATCAGACTGATGTTGGATGCCCACAGTTTGACCTTGCTATGGTATGTTGCTATGTAATTGTGAGAGATATAACATATATTAGATAAAGCAATTAGGCAGGTGTTAGGAAAAATAGATGAAATTGGTAGAAGCAGCAAAACTAAATTTTATTTGTCCAGCAACCCAACTAAATTATACAAGAATATTGCCTGGCGACTCACTACACCAATCAAACAGAAACAGCTCAGGGCAGCCCAGCAGCCCGTAAAGATCAAACAGTCTGGAAGATGCTGGCCACCTCATAAAATTCATCCACCCCAGCACAGAGCAGAGCAGAGCAGCACAACGCTGCCTTCGGGGACGCCTGGCTTGGGGGACTTCCAGGGACAGCAGGGATCAGGCTTGCATGGCCAAACCCACCACATTCAGCACCTCCTGCCTGCCAACAACCCTCAGTCCTGTCAGCAAGGAGAGGGGAAGTAGAAATAAACACTCTTCTGTAACTTTGTACTCTTCTTTGCATTATTAATCACTCTTTCATGGAGGCAATAAATACCCAAACTCCTTCACACAGATCCAATTATTGCAGGGTAATTAATGGGTGAGTTTAGTCTGTCCTGACCTAAAACACTGCAGAATGTGGAGGAAGAACAATGTCTGCTTAGAAAGAAAAGAGGGCACAAAGGAAAACAAGAATACAGAATCCAGACTCGTTTTCTGAGGACCTGTGCCATGTTTTACATGTTTACATAAACTGCTTGGAAAGAATTCCATGCTTTGATAAATAGACTCTGAGAAGTCAAAACTACAATAGAAATAACTTTTCTTCTCCTTCAGATCTTGGTCCTTTTGTATGAATGTTTAGAAGTCTGCCTTTCTGCAAATGTTTCTTTCATTAGTTTTTCATAACATTTGGATTATATGCCTTCCAGATCAAGTGTAGCTGTAAATTTGCTGTTGCTTCACTCTGTTTTCACTTCAGATACTTGTATTGTGGGCAATGTTCAATTTTACCAATTCAGATGGATGGTCCCTAAAGTATAAGAGCTTCGAAACACAAAGCATACCTTGATCTTTTTAAAGATGAGAAATTAATATCGATGTTTCAGGGCCAACTTTTAATTCTGTTTCATGGAAATTTGCATACTTTTTGTGCTTTACTTTAAAAATCTGTCACAGTATAATATAATTTCCAGAAAAAGTTTAATTCTGGGGTCCATTCTTAAAAAGAAAGACACGACCAGGCCATGATCTGCTATTCTTGACTCTTAGGTCCCCACAGTGGCCCTTTTAATTGATGGAATTTCTTCTCTTACTGCTTGTTTCGTATTCCCTCCTTTTGTACTGTCTCAGAAATCCATTTGAAAATATATGCTTAACATGTCCTGCTGAATTTGGCGTTGTGGAGCTTTCCTTTCTCTTTTTTCCTCTCTCTTTTTTCCTCTAACATTCACGACTGACTTTATAACATCCTTCTGTTCCGAGTCTGTGCTGTTTCTAATGTTTCCTGTACACACATACTTTTGACATTTTTTGTTTGAAAGTGCCACACCTGTAAAGAAAATCCGAGTTCTCCATAAGAAAGTGACTGTTACTGTGTTAGCACCGATAACGTGCAGAGGGTTGGAGACAGCTACCAAAGTGAGCTGTGTCCTGAGAGGAAAGTAGTCAAGGAAGGTTCACATCATTAAATGTCTCTGAATGTAGGGAACTGCATTTCAGGTGAAAGCCCTGGGTTGTCTGGGAACTGGCAGGGCTGTGGTAATAAGCAGATGCTGCTGTTGAGGTATGGCACCAGATAAAGCGGGTTCTGTACCCGAGCTGCTGCAGCAGTACCAAAAGCAAGGTTGGTTTTGTTGCGTGCGTGTTTGCATGCTAAGGGCTGCAGCGTCGGTGCTAGAATCAGAGTTTGTGAAGCAAAGCTTACGGCTGGGGAATGTACGACAAGCTATATGCTCTTTGTTTTGCAGTCTTCATAAATAGAGAAAAAAAATACAGAAAAGTAAATCTTTAATGGTTTGGCTTTCTCATCTTTGTATTTTGTAAGTGGATAACCTACAACGCTCGGTCACATCCCCATGCCATTAGAATATGCTCTTGCTCCATTTACTAATTTGCCAAATTTGAGCATACTTCTGCTTTTCGGAGAATTTTTCCAGTAAGAGTAGCTCCCTGCTAAAAGTTTTCCATATCCCCAGAGGGATGTTCTTTAGCAGTGCCACGAAGGTGTTCCCAGCTTGGTATTGAGTGAGACAGGGCCAGTCCCGCTAAGTGCTATACATCTTCCACTTTTGCTTAGACCAGGGAAAGCTGAAGGCAAGAGAAAAATGTGGGGTTTGTTTCTTTTCTCTGTGTAAAGAAAAACAAACTATCGTACTTGCACAGGTTGAGTATTTTCCAGAAACCTTGCAGTTGTTAATGCAAGTGCAGATGAGTGAGTTAGCTGAATACGGGCCGCATTTCAGAATGCAGTTTACTTAGAGCAGGTAAATAAAGTGCTGGTTCTACAAATAGTTTCATACATAAAGCAACGTGTGTTTTTTTTTTTTATTTTGCACTTAACTGTACTTCACTATAAAGTTGATCGATTACTATAAATTTGATCAGACTAGTGATGCACTCGATCTAACAAGGCATTCTAGATTCTGGGAGGAGTGCAAGTTACTAACAGTCATAACTCAGTTCTTTGTGTCCAGGTCCTGTACAGGAGCGAGTCATGCTTGCATGCAGTGAAACATCTGTTTGCCAGACTCAGGACCACCTACAGCCTGGACCACCTATCAGCCCAACTGTTTTACGTGCCCAAAGAAGCCAGAGAATCAGTTCTCAAGAGTCTCGACAGACCTTGAAGATTCAGCCTATGAACTCCTGGTTACTTTTGTTATTGAAGAGTCCTACCTGAGGGGAAATAAACCCTGATATTGAATATTATTTTATTACTTTATATTATTTCAGTAAACAGAATCACAGAAATACTCAGGTTGGAAGGGACCTCTGGAGGTTATCTAGTTTGATATTGTGCTCAAAGCAGGGCTACTGTTAAATTCAGGTTGCTTGAGGCATTGTCCACTTCGGTCTTGAAAACCTCTCTGGAGGGAGATTCCACAGCCTCTCTTGACCTGACTGTCCTCAGGGTGAAATTTTTTGTCCTTCTATCTACTCTGAACCTCCCTTCCTTCAAATTTATCATCACTGTCTCTCCTCCCACTGTGCACTTCAGCAGAAATGCTGGCTCTGTCTTCTCAGTAACCTCCTTGCTGGGACTGGCAGGCTGCCCCTTTTCCCAGCTGAAGAAGCCCTGGTGCCCACAGCCTCTCTCACACGGCAAGTGCTCCAGCTCACAACCATCTTGGTGCTCTCGGCTGAACTCACTCCAGTTTATCAATAATTTTCCATATCAGCATTGTTCTACTGGCGACCCCCCCAAACCGGGCATCGTATTCCACATGCAGGCAAACAAGAGTCATGTAAAGGGAAATCAGCTTCCCAATGACGTCCCGATAATCCATTGTCTGTGTTCCTCTTGATACAGCCCAGGCCGCCGTTAGCCTTCATGGCTGCCAGGCTGCACTCTTGGCTCCTGTTCAGCTGCCGCCCACCAGGACCCCCCATCCTTCCCAGCAGAGACGCTCAGTAAGCCCCATTCAGTGTGGTCCCAGAGGCTGGTCACTCCTAGATGGAAGACTTTGCATTTGTCGTCGTTGAACTTCATGAAGTTCCTGATGGCCCATTCCTCCAGCCTGTCTAGCTCCCCTCAAGCTTACCAACTTAACGTCACCACTTTGGTGTCATCTGCACGTGCTAGGATCCAGTTTAAAAAAACTGATTACGAGGTTCTGCCTTACTTATATACTATAATAGAATGAAGTTACTTTCTAAATAACTTAAATGACTGAACAATCAAATTAAAACCAGGGTTGCAGATTTTCTGTTATTACAAAACTGAGAAATTGCCTGAGGTTTGCTGCCCTCCATAGGCTACTTTTATTATAGTTCCAAAGATAGTATGTTACTGGGGAAAGCATTGTTACGGTGCAATAGTATTCCAGGGAAGATCTACTATTGTTATTTTGTATTAACAACACGGCATAAAATAAACAAAGACTGTGCTTAGTTATAGTGTACTGTTGTGAAACATCAGCATGAACAGCACATGAACACAGAATTCTGCACTGGAGGACAGGTCAGTGGAAAATAAACTAATTCAGTATAAGCTTTGAGTAAGGAAATACGGGTTCATTTATCTATCTAAAACATATTACAACCTTCTTCTGGTTGAGCAGCCCATATGTGGGCTGGATACCAGAGAAGTTGTTGTGTTTGACTGTGGAATAATGATTACTAAAAACAGACTATGAGAGGAAAACATTTCAAAAATAGGGCAAAAAATAATTGAAACTGACTTTTCAAGGGATCCAGGCACTACTTTATACACCCTGACTTTTATTAAGAAAGTAAAATTGATCTTCTGGAAGGACATATTTTAATTACTCCAGGCAAAGGAAATCATAATACAATACTAATTATTCATACTGTGGCAAGGAACATGAATAGCAACGAGGGTTCCATTTTTTGAACACAGCAAGCAGGAAGGAGTAGCCCCCAGCATGGCCTCAACACCAAGAACGCGTCCTCACTGTCAATTTGTCTCACGGAAACCACACACTGGCACAAAAGGAGCATAAACTGACAAGAAACCTAAATGTAACACTTGTGAAAACTCTTTTTTCTCAACCAGAATAAAGAAATCCTGGGGTGCGTAGTTGAAGTGGGGAGTGGAGGTACCTTCCTGGACACCAGCCCGAGCCTTCCCTATCACCTCACGCATTAGTGAGGATTTGCCTTTGCATCGAGACCAGTTACACAAAAAATACCCAAACTTTATTTCTGCAAGCGAGTTTAAACAGAAGTATGAGCAGTTTGGATATTCTAGGGATGAGGTCCTTTTACATAGTTCAAGCATCCTTCTCATGAAATCCTCTCATTTTGCCGATTCAAATAGTTTATGTAAGATGTGAAACGCGCTCCTCTGTCACAGCCTGCCATCTTCCGCCATGTGCTGAAACAATCTGCAGAAGCAACTCAGAAAAGAAAGTTTGTGTATGCTATCAGCGTATCAGCAATTAGCATATGTGAAATCTGTAAAAGAGTTCGCATCTTGTGTGAAAAACTTCTAAGGCTCTGCACATCGAAATGACTAAAATCAGAGCTTGAAACACAACAGTTTCTGTGGTGGCACTGAGCAATTAATGGTTTATTTAGAAAGTGGAGAAAGTGAAGGGAGATTCCTGCGGAAGGAAAGGTAAATGGAAAGGAGGGAAGGAGAGGCAGTCATGGAAAATGGGAGAAGCATCCCATTTAAAAATGCAGGCCTAAGAAGGAGAGAGCAGGGGAAAAAACCAATTATAATCTTATTCCTTATGTAATTTATTATCAAGTACCAAACAAGTAACTGAACGTGCAGTCTTATGCTGATTTGGTAAAATATAATAGTGGCCATTGGTATTATGAGGCTGAAGATGTTGAGGTTGTCCTACAGTTGAGAAGTGATGTATTGTGAAATCCCCTTTGCCTAAGTTTATCTACCTTTACAGTTAAGGCTCACACCCACCAGGGCGGGGATAACCGTGCGAGTTCTGACCAGCAATGGGTTTGCTAATGAAATGCCCTGCCTGAAACGACTTCCTTTACACGCGAAGGACTGTGGAGAACGGCCAGTTCGGCCAAACAAAAAAATCCAAAGCTTCAGTGAGAACATACAAAGGGAGAGCCCGCGCGGCACCGAGCTGCGGGCTGCCCGGGGACGGCGGCAGGACCAGCCGGGGACGGCGGGCTCCGCTGAGCAGGAGCAGCCCGAGGAGCGGCTGGCAACGAGGACGGGCCGGGGGATAGCTGGCGCTTTCCATTTCCCTCAAGGTGCTCGCGCTCGTTAACCGACAGCCGCTTCTGAGGCCCGGGCCGCAGCCCGCAGCTCTCGGCGCAGGGCCGCGAGCGACTCCGGCCCGCTCGGGGGGGTCCGCAGGAGGGCAGCTTCTGCCGGGAGCGGCTGAGGGCCGCGGCCCGAAGCGCAGGCGCGGCCAGTGGCAGGGCCGAGGGGAGCGGGCGGACGCCGCGGTCCGGAACGGCGGCGATGCCCCCCCCACCGCCCCCGCGGGCCTGCGCGCGCCACGGCCGTTGACCCCCCGCGGCGGCAGGCACGCCGCCCAACAGCCGCCCGCGGCGGCGCTGTGCGCATGCGCGGGAGGGGCGGTGCTTGCCGGCGGGGCCGCCCTCGCGCGCACGGAACCTGCGCTCGCGGTTGCCGGCAGCCGCCCGGACCGCAATAGGGGTTGGAGCGCGCCGCTCGCACACCCAGGGGTCGGTTTCGTTCCGGCGTAGGCGGCGGCTGCTCCTGCCGCCGGGAGGGAAGGGGAGCGCGGAGTGGGGCTGAGCCGGGCCGCCCTGCCCCGGTCGGCGCCGCGGACAGCAGGCAGGGACGGGCTCTCGGGTCTCCCCGGCTGCGCTCTCGGCAGACACCCCCGGGGCAGGCGGCGGCATGGACGCTTCCCCGGTTTGTCGCAGCGGGTGATGCCGCTCCCCGGCGGGCAGGGGAGGCGGGGGTGCGGGCAGCGCTGGAGGGAGTCGACCCGACCGGTAGCGGTTAGTGGCGGGGCCCGACCGGGGGAGTCGGGGGAGGAGAGAAGCGGGAGGACATGGGCTACCCTGCCCTGTTGTGATTGGTCGGTGGCCGCGAGCTGGCCGGGTGATTGGATGGGAGCCGTGTCAGTCACTCCCCTCATCCTCCCCTCCCCCAGGCGTCTGGCAACAGGCGCTGTCTGGGGCGGCGGGGGCGGCCGGGCCCGGGGCTCCCCGTTCTCGCTGGGGCACCCCGCGGCTCCCCCGCCCCGTGGGCGCAGAGCCTGGCCCGTGGCCTTCCTTGGGGAAGGGCCGGAGAGCGTGAGCTCGGCGCGGGGCTGGGATCTGCAGGCCCTGCTGCCGGCCTGGGGGCTGGGGCGAGGCGGGCGGCCCCAGGCCCTGGGCTTGGATCGCTTTGGGTGTCCTGCGGCCTGTTTTTTCCTTTGTCTGTCTTTCCTTCCCTCTCTCCTCCTTCTGCAAGCTCTGTGGAGTTTTCTGGGTTTGGGGATTTTTTCCTCCCCCCCCCCCGCCTTCGGTGAGATCATCTCGCCTGGAGGCTGCAGTGTGACAGAAATGCTAACTAGCCCTGTCGCTGGGGGAGGCTTCCTCATCTAAACTCCGTAGTCGTCTTGCTAGCAATCAAGTGGTAGTCTTTCAGAAAATGAATACCTAATTGAATAGGGGGTAGTAATTCGTGGAAAGAGGCCAAAACTTAAAAGCATAAGGTATATGTCGCTTAGATAAAAATGAATGTAAATCTTCGCGAATGGGCCAGAGTAACTATGAATTAAGAACTAAAGGAGTTAGACTAAGGTTGAAAAGTATAGAAAATGTAGATAAACTGTTGGCATGTGGCACCTGTTTCTTTGCAAAGGAAGAGTAATCCTGAGTCATAACTGGATTTCGATATCAATTTTTTACATCTTAGTAGTTAATACCCTTCAACTTTTCAGTACTCTGAAATATTTTCCGTGCCAAAGTACTTCATTTTGATGCAGTTAATACCCTTCAGCCTTCACTACTCTGAAGCATTTTAAGTGCCAAAGTACTTAGTTTTGATGGCGTTTGATAAATATGGATAGTAGTTGTCATCCATGCAGTTATGTTAAACAGATGGGACAACCAAACACTTCACACTTCTTACTGTTTCTAAGTGAGTCATTTAAAGAGTGTGACTAATCATCCTGCCATACAGTTGTCAACAAAACAGTAATTTTTTTATACCACCCACAAAATCTGAAGAAGAGATTTCCAGATTTTCTGTGGATGAGAAGTGAAAAGTAAAGAACCACTCTTTTGAACAACAGTTTAAATTTAGATTGAGGGGGACTACATGTGATGGACTTTTCATTTTAAGAATTTATATGTAATTTTTTCTGTACAGCAATATGGTGATACATCCAGGAAGTCGGTTAACTTACTATGGTCATTGTCGGGCAAACAGTAATACGTTAGTTGTTTTAAGGCTTTCATCTAAATAGCAACCTTACGTGAAACTAAATGGATTTTATTTGTCTTATTTCCCCTCCCTGCTTTATTTGTCTCAAGTTGTAAGTCAGCTGAGACAGAGGCACAGGCACAGTGCAGTATGGATTGGGCATTTTCATGATAATACTTAAGTGATGGGTGTCAATCAGGGTAATAATAGTGCTAACTGCGTGTTGAGAGGGGGGAGGAATTGCATTTGTTTTAAGGAAACCAGGGTAGTAAGACAAAGAGCTGGCTGAGAAATTTGTGTTTAGAAATGTGATACGAGAAGTCACCCGATTTGAACGTAGCCCTTGTGGGAAATGGAAGTCAGTGATTACCTACAGCTTGTGAGGCTGAGACAAGAGGGCAATAGTAAATTTTAAACCCCCACAAATATTATGGGAATAGAAAATGTCTTGAAGGGGAGATGTTCACATTTGATTTCTTTTCAGTTAAGTGAGTTAAAGAGCTGGGAGGGAAGTGTTAAATACGTTGAAATGCAATATTGGACACAGGAGGCAAATGAGTGATAAGATTGGGAAGGGCTGTTTAGCAGTGCAGTTACTGGGGCGGGGGTGGGGTGGGGAGAATTAGCATATGGGGTGGAAAATGAGGAGACCAAGAATGCATCAGAATGGATCCCACAAACAACATAAGAAAGGTATATTAAATGTATGCCAGCTTTTGCGGTTGGCAAATACATTTTTCTGATTCTTTGTATCTGTTGGCAGCATTGATAAAGATTTACTCTTTATTGAATGTATGTCTAATAGTTAGTTGGTTTGGTCTGTTTGTTATCTCATCACCTTTCCTGTGAAGACTAATTACTGACCGGAGTGTGCTGAGAATGCTGCTCTGTGTTTTCCCCATAATTAACACTTGAAGTGAGTTTGATACGTTGGTGAATTGACAAAAAAAAGTGTTTCCCCAATAACTTTCTTTTCACACATAAGCAGAGTGGTGCCTGGTTTTTTTGGCCTGCTGATCTCTTTAGAGAAGTGATCTCTTCTGTCAGGTGTCTCTCTCAGCAGGTGTTACAGATGGCTTTTGCTAAACGGGAAGCCCCATTGAAAGGATGACACTTTGCCTTCTCTTCTTTCAAATTGAATGTTGAAGAACAGGTTTTCTTTAGGAAATAGAAAAGTTGGGGAGTGGTCTTAGACTCAAGTGGTTAGGACTCAATCCTGGGCTGGAGAGAGCTGGTAATGGCACAGAAATCAACAGAGATGGTGCCTCTTTCTGATACTGGAAGGTTATTCATGCCTTCTGATAGTGTGGTGCCACTGGTTAAATATTTGGAAAGTATTGAAGAACTGTGGATAAAGTATAGCCCTTTCTCTTTTATACCAGATTCCTGGAGGTGGGTATCCTTTTCTTAGCTAATCCTTGGATTAAAGATCACAAGGAAAATATACCAGTAATGTCAGAATGTCAAAAGAGTCAGTTCCACCAAAAATGTATCTGTAGGTTTTGTGCTATGTGAGGGGTGGTACCGACTGAGACACTAATGTAGTCTTACCTGCTTATCAGTAAATGTTTCAGGCAGAAGCTAGTCTTCTCTAAAGCAGTAGCTGTGGTTGTCAGAAGTCTAAGTTGGGTAATTACAGTCCAATAATTAGAGAACAATGTTTTTAGTGACATTTTAGCTTTTAAAATACTCCATGCTGCTGTTGTATTTTACTTGGGAGAAGGGAAATAGATTTTATGCTATTCCTTTAAGTTTTTAGAATATCCTTATTTAGCTAAAAAAAAAAAGTCATTGCTTTTTTATTTTAAAGTTGCTGTACCACCTGGTGTGTCCTTTCAGTGAGCAAAGGAGACTTCTAGCTATTTTTGAGCAAGCTAGAAGCAAAATACTTGCATAATAACTTACACTGTTGACTTGGCAAATAACATGGAGCTTGGTTCATCTTAATCATCTTTAGCTATTAATAAACTAATTTCATTGAAATGCTGGGAGCTTTTTACTGTAAATTAGGTAAATTCTTACTGTAATTACTGTGCAGTCTAACCTTCTGGTTGTGTTCAGGACAGCCTGGCATTATCATTATGGATCGCTCTCGGCACCGTGCAGGGAATGGCAATGAGCAGGCATCTTCACGAGAGCATAGTCATGGTGAAGATGAGAGACAACGACAGCTCGAGCGCCTCAGTAGGGAGGAGGCCTACTACCAGTTCATTAATGAACTCAATGAAGAAGACTACAGGTTGATGAGGGACCGCAACCTGCTTGGCACTCCTGGTAAGATGTAGATACCTTGCGTAGAAAAGATGTGAAGTAAGATTCCTGCTGTCTGGCATCACATGTGGTTGTATGACTCAAGTAGCCTGATGTCTGTGGCTTTGTAGAAAAGAAAAAAACCTTCCATTTCTCTTCAAAATTTATGATATTCAGTAAAAATTAACAACTTAAATAGATACTAAAGCTGGAATAAAAATATAAGTCTCTCAAATGCAACATCTCTGTATATAGGTAATATCCAAACCCAAATAATTAGTATCTAGTACACTAAAGTATATCTGTTGGTATGCGGCAATTTTGGGGGCCTCTGAGTTGTTACTGGAAGCTGCCATGCTCTTGACACACATTCAGCATCTTTTTTCCCTCCACCCCAGTGCCTGCTTCCTCTGTTATCTGTGTACCTGCGTTACAGTCTCACACTAGTGCTGTTTTCTTTTTGGTTTCATTAATTTTACCTTGTTTCTGAAGATTTTCCTTCAAGATAGAAAATACTGTTATTTCTGCATGGCTGTGTTGAGCCAGTAATAATGTCTTATCTAACAGCATTATCAAAATGTAAATTATTTCAGGGGAAATAACAGCAGAAGAGTTGCAGCAACGCTTGGAGGGTGCTAAGGAGTGTCTGGCGTCACAGACTGATGTGGATAACAGAGAAGGTGAAGGTAGAACTGTTGGAGGTAAACATTCATCATTCATACATATAAATACACATAATTCATGATGCATAAAAATTGTTCTGTACAGGTATTTAAGAGAAATGCTGATGGATTTCAGTACCAGCCATTTCAAGTATTTTTTTTTTTTTTCCCCGCCATTGTGCCTCTGTGGATTGTTTTAAAAGTGAGAGAGATTTCCTAATGATATGAAAACAAACTTGAAATGCTTCATGAAAACTGATTTATGTCAGCCACACATTACTTTCTCCTCTTCCTGGTTTCCCTTTGCTAGTAAACTTAATAACACAAAAATAATTTTCATTCTTCTAATTATTAAAAGGTTTTATCAGGTATTAGAGAAGTTGGAACAGAAAGTTAATTTGGAAACAGTTAACCTCTTCACTGTTTTGTTGTTTTTATTGTTTCATTTCCATTTGTTTTAAAGGAGTGACGCTTGTATTGTGTGCGCTGTCTGTCTTCACTTCCCCAGCAATATTGGCTTAATCATTTGGCCAATTGTAGTCAGATTTAGGAGAGGAACAGGCAACTTGGTAACAAAGATACCAAAGTTCTTGCACGTTTCATGAAAGCTTAATCTGATCCCTTCAAGGGAAAACCTTCGCTGTGATCGTGACCGTTGGCTTGCTTTATACATGTATTTAGCACTAACCACAGCAATTGTATCTGTTCTTGAGCTTGTAGTTGGGGAAGATTTGGGAATGGAGTTCTGGATATTATAGTAGGAAGAGAGTGTATTTGCGCAAAAGGAGCAAATCTGTTGAAACCATGCATCATTTATTCCACTGCTTATAGAAAACAATTTTTTAAAATGTTTTCCAAAAGAAGACAAAATCTGTCATACTTTTCCTTGCTTTAGCAAAGTTAGTTGACTAGGATACCTTCAAATTGATAGCTTAAGTGAGGGACAGGTATTGGACAAATACAACTAACTTTGAACTACCTGAGAAAGCGTTCAGATTTAGAAGAGGCCATCTGAGCATATTAATTTCTCTGAGTGTCTGCTGGTGCGACAAAAATTCTAGGTTGAACTGATGACTTTTTCTGATGTTTTTACATACAGCATATTTTCAGCAAAATTACGTTAGCATAGCAAGGTAGCTGTCCTGTTACTGTAATGTTTCTGAAGTCAGGGCTCAGCACACATAGAGGATTTGGAGTGCATCGTAGTATGCTGAGCGTGCAGGTCTATGAATGTTTGCAATTCTGTTTCCCTCAGATTCTGATGTTCTTGGAGAAAACTCAAATGGTGACTCTCTGCTTGAATGGCTGAACACGTTTCGTCGCACAGGAAATGCCACTCGCAGTGGACAGAGTGGGAACCAAACCTGGAGAGCCGTGAGCCGAACAAATCCAAACAGTGGGGAGTTTCGGTTTAGTCTTGAAATCAATATAAATCATGAGCATAACAGTTTTGAAACTGCTGGTGAAGAGTATGTGGGTATAGGTAGTAGCAGAATGTATTTAGAAAGAAGACATCAAAGAGCTGTTAGTCCAGTAACCCCACGAACAAGGAGCAGGACTGCAAGAGAGGCAAACAGTGAGGCTTCAAGCACTGCAAGGACCAGGTCTGTAAGAAGTTCTGTGGCACAAAGCTCTGAAGCAGCCTCTCATCCGGTCTCAGGAAGGCTCAGGAGTAGAACGAGGGAGTTGACAGGCCTTTCCCAAACAAATACTACACGTAATAATTCTGCAGCTACTGGTGAACAAAGAGGAATGCCAGAAAGAGGTGCTTCTACCGGAGTCACGAGAGGTAGAGCTAGAACTAGTGTTCGGATGAGTACAAACCAAAGACTAGAAATTCTGCGGCTGAGGTCTACTTTAAGTAGTCGAAGCCGCTCTCCACTGCGAAGGCAAGGCAATACTGCTCATTCTGAGGAACATGGGCAGAGGCAGGATAGAAATTCACAGCAAGTTAACAGAAGTAGAAGACAAACAGCTCAGCCTTCTTCACACCCTGCCGAAGAACAAGCAAGAAGTAACACTCAGACTCCTCAGCTTTCCAGTGTAGCCCCATCCTTGGGAATAACTCTGGAAGAGGAGGAATCTAGTAGGCCAGCAGCTGCTGTTAGAAGGCATCCAACAATTACATTAGATCTGCAGGTGAGAAGAATTCGTCCTGGAGAAAACAGAGATCGGGACAGTATTGCCAGTAGAACTCGTTCCAGAGTAGGAATGGCAGAAAACACAGTTACCTTTGAAAGTGACAGTGGGGGATTTCGGCGTACAATATCACGATCGGAACGTGCAGGTATTCGAACCTACGTTAGCACTATACGGATACCTCTTCGTCGGATTTCAGAAACTGGGCTGGGTGAACCTTCGTCAGTGGCTCTTCGATCAATCCTTAGACAAATTATGACAGGCTTTGGAGAACTGAGTTCTTTAATGGAAACTGAATCTAACTCAGAAGTGCAAAGAGGTGGTCATCACTTACCGGATGTACAGTCAGAGCAGAATAACTCAAGTTCAGCAAACAATAGCAGTGATCCAAGTGAGGTTTCATCTAGAAATGGGCATGCAGTAGAAGGCAGCAGGGAAACAAATGGACAGGGTGATGATATTCAACGCTATGGTCGCAACGATGAAAACCAAGATAACAGGCAGCCTCAAGATGCTAACAACCTAGTGGAAAATGGAACGCTGCCCATACTTCGACTTGCCCACTTCTTCCTGCTGAATGAAGATGAGGATGACGATCGTTTAAGAGGTTTAACCAAAGAGCAGATTGACAATCTTTCTACCCGGAACTATGGGGATATTCACACTGAAAATGAAATAAGTAAAACGTGTAGTGTTTGCATTAATGAATATGTAACAGGGAATAAGCTAAGGCAGTTACCTTGTATGCATGAGTTTCATATTCATTGTATTGATCGCTGGCTTTCTGAAAACTCCACTTGCCCAATTTGTCGGCAGCCTGTATTGGGGTCTAATGCCACAGACAATGGCTAGAGTTAGTTATACTGCTCAGTACTCAAGGATTTGCTTCTGCTCTATTTATGATGAGCCAGGTAGAATGAATTGACTTGCATAGGGGTCCATTTGGGTGGGGAGTTTTGTTAAATTTCTTTAAAAATAATAGGAAACTTGTCTAAATCTAGCAATGTAAATACTATTTTTCTCCAAGTGCAGATCTAGGAGTACACATAGAACCAAATGATATCGGTAAAGTTTATATTTTTTTAGGTAATTTTGTTATGCTAAGCACTTTTGTAAATACAGAAATGCAATAGTTAATCAGTCCTGCTTAACGTATGTTTTTTTAACAGTGTAATGGACTCACTTTATTTAGATTACAAATTGTTTCACACAGACCCACCACTGTGTTGAAAAATTAGTGTCTAAATAGCCATTCATTAGCTTTTTGTTCTAAGAACAATTTCTTTTACGGAGAGTCTCTTGATGGACATGTTTGCTAAAGATATTTAAGTTACTTGAAGTGCTCATTTTAATAGACAGTATATTTTTTTTAACATTGAAATATCCTTTCCAAAAACTTGCCAATTTGGTTCTATTTAAAAAATTTTATGGCAATTTTTGCATGTGGTTTTACACAATGCTTAACGCTGATGAGTTCATATTCAAAAGTGGATGGGTTAGTGACATTATAAAATGTACATAATTAAATGCTGTCTTTGACAATCGCTGTCTTTTCAATGCAGACAGCAATCACATCAATAATAATTCCAAGAGGGTGTGTCTTACTGAACATGATATTTGCTCAAAGAATACATGAGCACTGAGGAAGCCTTTTTACTCTTCCAAATTACTCAATTGATATTCATGGGTTTTTAACTGCCTTAGTTTAAAGAGGGAAATATTTCCTTGACCATTATAGTGTCTACAATATGCATGATTTGTGCATCCTACTCGGAAAAACAAAACAAAGGCTTGAAGTGGTTTTGTACAGAAATTTAAGGTACACATATAATATTAGTCCTCTTAAAACATGTCTGAGGACCAAATGGCAAAAGACACTAAAAAGGACAAAATAAGCTTCCCTTAAAGTCCCCAGATTACTGTATAATTAGATATTAAGCTTTATACCAATAACTTATAAAGAAATAAAGTTGCAAACTAAATAATTGAGGCTTTGTGTGAATTACTGTTGAGCCATATCCTGTAGATTGGTAAGAAGGTTTATCATTCTTGATGTTCAGTCTCAGTTTTCACTTTATTCTTTCTCCTGTTTTCCCCAGCTGTGTACCTGTGTTTCCACAATGTGTGTGTGGCTGTTATGGTACATAAAAAAATGCAAGGCAAAGCATTCTTGGGGCTTCTGCAAGTAAGCTGAACATTAGAAAGCCCATCTTTTTGAGCAGTGATCATCTCAAGCCTTAGAGAAAGGCAGAACTGTGCAATACTCTTATGTGTGTATATTCTGAGCACTAGAAAGAATACTTCAAGTGAAGTCCTACTGACTTTCTCTGCCTACAGATGGCCTTGACAAATGCACTTCGGTGCCAGGTACTTCAGTTAAAACATCTGCTCATGACATCCTTGAAGGGAAACTATAAAATCCTGTGTTAAGCTATTGTATGTCTACTTCAGTTTTGCAAGTGAAAAAATCTTCTGTCAAAAGTTCCAAAACTGTGCTTCTTTTTATTCCTAAAAGTAGTTCTGAGAAATTCTCTTACGAGATTTAGATGAGTTTAAGGATATGATTAAGATCTCTTCTGATGTGATTTGGACTGCTAATTATTGCAACCACTGTTAACACCTTTCTTGAGTGCCTCTTCAGCCGTATTAAAAAGAGAGGAGATTTAAATGTGATTATCAGAACTAGCTTATTTTTTACTTTTTTTCTTCCTATTACTTCTGCTAGCTCCTGATGTTGCCAGTATCTAAATATACGGGTGCCTTCTGCGACTTCCTTGTCTCCTTACGGTTTTCCTTTATATTTGAAAGCTGCCTGACTCAAGTGCCACATTTGTAGAAACCTGCCTTTGGCTCACCATTGCCTTGCTGGTCAGTTTTTTGGGTTTTATTTTTTGGAATAACTGAGGAGTCCTAATTAATCTCTTTTTATATAGAAGCTATTCTTTTGTAACTATTCTTGTTGCTCTTTTGAAATAGGAGAACCGGTACTCGTGCAGAATTTCAGATGTGGATGCACTAGGCATTATACAGTGATAGAACAACTGCTTTTTTCCTCTCTGTGATCTTCCAAATAATTCCTAATATTCTGGTTTTGCTTTTGATTGTGGCTCAACACTGAGCTGATATCTCAACCATTTTTGCAAAAAGATTTCAAAATCACTTTTCTGAATGTTAATTGCTAATTTAGAACCGATTATTGCATGCTTTTTTTGTGTACTATTGTCCACATTTTTTTCTCTTGGATTATTTTGTATGTTGTGCAAGTCCAATTTTCTCTGCCCTTTTATCATCCTGGGCACTCTTCCTCCTGTGATTTGTCTTTGCTTCTAATACCCCAATAATTCTGTACCATTTGCAGATTTTATCACTTGTTTATTTCTTTTTCTGGTCATTTATAAGTGTGTCACATAGCACAGGTATTTCACTAGCAATGCCTTCTAAATCAAAGTTTAACCACTTATTTCTAGCTATTTAATCGGTAAATTTGTGAGAATTTTCCTTAATAGAAGGGGACTAGAGATAAATATCAAGAATTTCAGAAAATGAATATGGTAATTGTCCTTAAGCTGATACATGTTGAGGAGAACTTGAAATCCAAGTAAAGCACTGACAGTATGAAGCTTGTTTGTTGGTTATTAAATCCCTTTAGTTATCCCTGAATTCGATGTGATTAGGTGAGCTAATAACATGTTTTATTCTTTCTTTTGCTTGTAAAAGGGCTGAGGAGAGGAAGAATACTTGATTACTCTTTGTATGTTTCATGTAAAGGTGCAATAACCTGTGCCTATATCCTCCTTCACAGGACAGCTTTATAATGTTACTACATGTCATTAAAAGAAAATCTCTGATATGTAAATTAGCACAATGATAAGACACTTTGTCTACTCAAGTTTGTCTCTCAAATTATAAAGGCATCGAAGTAGATTTGTTCATCACATTCATTTTCAAGAGCAAGATGCAGTTTATGTTGCAGTCTGCTGTCACTGGAATAACCTGAAGTCAGACACAAAAGCAAGTGCATATGCGTAGCATTGAGGTTGCTTAGCTTAGCTTCATTTTTGCAGTATCAGTCAATTTTTTAGTAAGTTTAAACACTTAGTATTTCAAAGTGGCACATCATAGGTTTGTTTTTAAAAAGTTTTTGTTAACAAATGTATTAAAGCTACACATGTGTGGAAAATTGATTGAATACAAAAGTATTTGAAATCCCATTTGTTACTTGGAATGAAGAAGATCAACATTTCCTGTACTATCCAAAACGTGTTTTTGAAAATTTCAGTTCTTAACATGTTACAGGAGTTTAGGGATTTCAGTATTTGTAGCTGATTTATATTTAAGCCTTTTCCACAAAAAGAAATACCAAAGCCTAGTGTTTAAATTCTGGAATGCCACAGGTTTGTTCTGTTCTTTTTTTTCTTCCACCCCTTGTAAATCTTCACAATTCATGCAAACGATGCAATAATCCACTGTGTTCCTTCCTCCTCTGGAAATTTCAGCATAATCTACATTTTCTCGTGGCCATTTTCATTTAATTTAGTTGACTTTCAGCTCCCAGTTCTGTTTTTCCCCAGTGAAATTCTCAGCTTGTTCTACCAGCTCCCATTAAGCACGTTTTTCTCCCTTTTCAAAGTAACACTTCAACTACTGTGGAACTGTATTGGTCACCTTTGATGAGCTCAGCTTCACAAATGATCTTGTCTGCTCCTGGCTAACTATGGCTTGCGCTGAAGGCAGCGGGAGCTAGGTACTTCCCAGCCAGGTTTCTGTGTCACAGGAACACTTCTCAAGTTAGGCTGCACAATCTTAACACCATACTCTGTACAATAAACCTCAAAAATAAATTTGGGCTTTCCTGTATTTATTGTCTTGATGTAGCTAATGTGGGAGATGTCACTTGGATGTTTTAGTAGGTCCACACGCTCACTTTCCTTGCACTGTTTCCAGCATCAGCTGTTGCATGAGAGATTGACCTGTCAGACTCATTCTGCACTTCTCAGGCTTGTGATTTAAAGCGTGTGTGATGATTTGGTCATCTGTGCAATTCCTGTCTGTCAATTAATGTGAAGTTAGCTCTTATTGCTATAAAAATGTATACTGGAAAGTATGTTACCGTATATTTGTTTACCTGGCCTGCAGCAGAAAGCTGCCTGCCTAGAGAAGGGGCTTCATGATGCTCAGTTCTGGCTATTGCCAGGTGTGCTGAGAAGGGGGCCTAGCCTGGATCAAACCCTCCACCCCATTCATGTGATAGGGAGGCAAGAAGATGGTGAGAAACTAGGGGTAATGAGAAACTGGTGGCACAGTGGAGCTTAAAAGGTCTTCCTAAGGCAGCTGGGAGCAACTCACAGGAAGTAGTGGGCAGGAGAGTGAAGGAGAGGGATTAGCTTTGGGGCCCAAGTTTAGGTGCAGAACCAGTGGGAGTGTGAGATGCAGGGCAGGCTGACACCTGCAGAAGTGCGTTGGGATGCTCTCAGGAGAGTCCTGGAGGCTTCTGTTCTGCTGAAGTAAATAGTAACAGGATGTGCACGTCCACTCATGTATTACATGGGTCCTATGAGTGAAGGTAGAGACTGTTGTTTAATCTGTGAGGTTGATGGAGGGGTCAGAGAAGCTAGCACCAGGTACTGGGCCCAGTTGGCTGGCCAGTTGGTCCAGGTCTCGGGCTCTATCTCCTCATCTCTTGTCTAGAAACCCAATGCAACATTAGTGCCTGGTTTCAGTTTAGACTTGGAGATATTAAAACCTGAAGATTTGGTTGTATGCTCTCTAGTTGCAGCTGAGTAAATGGCCAGATGGGGCAATCACAGTTTTATTTTTCATAGTCCCCTTTGATCTGGAAGAGCCAGAACCTGCCTTGGCTACAAGAAGCTTTTGGGATTCAAGAAGCTCAAGCTCTACTGCCCAGAGTTTGCACAACAGAAGGCATAAACATAATATAGATGGATACTTCGATGGTGGCTTTCCTCCAGCAAGTGCAGGTTACAGCAGCAGCAAGATCATGGCAGCAGCGTGGGGATGTAGCCAGGCCTCAGCAGGTCCTTATAGTTCCCACTGATGAATAGGTGATGTCTGTGCCACTTGCCCCTGGTGCCATGTCTTCGCTGTACCCAGTGTCAGCATGATTAGAGCAGGGGAAGGGAGGTACATCTCTGCATGTGATGGTAGCTGTTTAATTTGCTGAGCAGGCAGTTTGAGTGCTACCAGTTCAAAATGAAGCAGCACTTGCCGGTGGGAGCAGTGACAATAATCCCCTTCTGGCAGGGACTGAGAATGCTGACTCGTCAGGTTGCAGGCTTGCGTGGAGCAAGTCTGGAGCTTTTGTGTCTGTCGAAGCAGTCAAAGGGAGGTTGTGTCCAATTCTATGAAACTCTGGGTGGCCGAAGTTTTTGGCAGCCTGTTGATTCATCATCTTGTGAAGGTTAAAATACAGGGAAGATCTTATAAAAGACTACATAACATAAATAATGACTTGACATTTACTGGATATAAAAGACTTGAGGTGTTATAGTTAACTACGGTCAAGAGAATAGGGTGCTATTAGGTTGGGGTAATCAACCTCTTCAAACAGGGCCAGACCACCACTGGTGGCACTGGTGCATAGCTTAAGGGAAAGGACAGCTGAGCACTCGCACATCTGTGCAGAAACAAAATGTTGCTGCAGTTGTGAAGTTGAGTACAACGAAGCTGGGAAAGGGGAGAACGAAGGTTGCCTATGGCACCTGACGTTGGCTTTGTAGTGCCTCTCCATACTGATGTTATCTCTCCCTGCAAATGTGGCCTCTCTCAGAGCAGCGAGTGGGTCACGTTTACTTATTGAGCTGCTAGCAAATCTTTCCTTGTCTTTTGTTATATGCCTTGGAGTCTTTTTTAGTCTGTCCTTTTAAATCCCTGTCTTCAAAGGAAGTCTCTACTTCTTCATGAGTTACTTCAAGATGCTGTCGTGGTTTAACCCCTGTTGGCAACTAAGCACCACAGAGCTGCTCGCTTACCCTCCTTTTCCTGGTGGGATGGGGGAGAGAATAATAAAAAAAAAAAGTAAAACCTGTGGGTTGAGATAAAGACAGTTTAACAGGACAGCAGAGGAAGAGAAAATAATTATAATAATAATGATAAAAGAATATACAAAACAAGTAATGCACAATGCAATTGCTCGCCACCTGCCAACCAATGACCATCCCATCCCCAAGCTGCGATCGCTGCCTCCCGGCCAACTCCCCCCAGTTTCTATACTGAGCATGACGCCATATGGTATGGAATAGCCCTCTGGCCAGTTTGGCTGTGCCCCCTCCCAGCTTCTTGTGCACCTGGCAGAGCATGGGAAGCTGAAAAGTCCTTGACCAGTGTAAACACCACTTAGCAAGAGCCAAAATACCAGTGTGTTATCAATATTATTCTCATACTAAATCCAAAACACAGCACTATACCAGCTACTAAGAAGAAAATTAACTCTATCCCAGCCCAGACAATGCTTATTGTTCATGGTAATTTTCTCAATACTTTTCTGAGAGAAGGATCTGCTTTGTACTTAGAAATTTTACTTCTCATCTATCTTATTTTTTCTTTTTTTTTTTTTTTATATGAGCATCTATTTCTCCATCTGACTGTCTTCTCTTCAGGTATTCAATAGGATGTAGCTTACATAAATGTAATTGTATGGCATGAAAGAAAGCTAAAAATAAAGAAATGTTAAAGATGAACAGCATTATATCCTCAAACTAGAGGCAATGTCCCCTAAGCCATCTTTGGTTGATCGCCAATAAACATTTTCTATTAGTCGCCTCCTGCTCCAGGGTGCACAGCTACTGGTACTGGCATCAGGCTAGCTTTATCTCTGGAAGGAGTGAGTGACATGTTAAATGACTTTTATTTGTGACATTAAGAAAAGTAATTTATTTCTATGGTAATAAATAGAAAAATGTAGGTAGAGGTTTTAAAAATAACAGTTTATTTCAATTGAAATATTAAACTCAGGTCAACTGGCAGCACTAACCCAGAACCTCTCTAGAAAGCCTTAATGCGGAAAATGACCCAGAGAGCTGGATTGGACAGGGCCTTGAAAAGATGCAGAGAACTATCAGGCTGAGTGAATAGGTTTTTCCCTTTCTTACATGTGTGATGCTATCAGTGACTTCCTAGCTGCTATTATGGCCCTGTATGCCTCTCTAATAGTCTCTTCTTAAATAATATATGATGTAGAAATGGATTCCTGTGTTACCAAATAACTGCAAACTGGGCAGAAGTGTTTTAATTTCATCCTGTTCCTCAGACGCTTTCTGACTTTCTTTTCCTTCCCTTCTGTATTCATTAGATCTTTTTGTACACCTGTAACCATTTCCAAGCCTTTTTTCACTCTTTCATCTTAGGAACAGACTATTTCCACAAAGTACTTTCCTCTGGCACTACTGAAAATTTCATGTGAGTCACCTCCATGTCTAGAAAGGGGGAAAGATTTGGGATAATAGGGGCATCACTCCTCCTGGTTTTCATAGTCTCACTTCCAGGGTTTATTGAACACAGAGTGTCCCAGAATAGCTCCAAAACTAATGCAAGGGCATTGTATTGGTTTGGTGACATATTTGTACCATAACAGCAATATTTGCTTTATACTGCACCATAAACCAGAAAAGCAACACCAGAGAACTGTGAATCAAGATGTACAATGTATATTTGCAGTGCTGTGACAACATATATAGAGTGCTGTGTGTCAGACACTCTAATCTGAATTAACTAAATGCGAGAAGTTATGACTTGTGCAGTAGCATCACCATGATAGGTTGCACAACCTCTCTGGGCCTGACTCGGTGTCAAGGGGTCATTCTGTTCATAGAATCATAGAATCCTGTCCTGGTTTCAGCTGAGACAGAGTTAATTTTCTTCGTAGTGGCTGGTATGGGGCTATGTTTTGGATTTGTGCTGAAGACAGTGTTGATAATACAGAGATGTTTTAGTTGTTGCTGTACTAGTCAAGGACTTTTCAGCTTCCCATGCTCTGCCAGGTGCAGAAGCTGGGAGGGGACACAGCCAGGACAGTTGATCCAAACTGACCAAAGGACTATTCCATACCACATGACGTCATGCTCAGTATATAAAGCTGGGGAAGAAGAAGGAAGGGGGGACATCTGGAGTGATGGCGTTTGTCTTCCCAAGTAACCGTTACGCGTGATGGAGCCCTGCTTTCCTGGAGATGGCTGAACACCTGCCTGCCCATGGGAAGGAGTGAATTAGTTCCTTGCTTTGCTTGCATGCGTGGCTTCTACTTTACCTATTAAACTGTTTTTATCTCAACCCTCAAGTTTTCTTACTTTTGCTCTTCTGATTCTCTCCCCCATCCCATTGTGGGGGGAGTGAGCGAGCGGCTGCGTGGTGCTTAGTTGCCGGCTGGGGCTAAACCATGACAAATCCTTTAGGTTGGAAAAGACCTTGCAGGTCATCAAGTCCAACCGTTAACCTAGCACTGCCAAGTCCACCACTAAACCATGTCCCTAAGCACCACATCTACAGGTCTTTTAAATACCTCCAGGGTTGGTGACTCAACCACTTCCCTGGGCAGCCTGTTCCAATGCTTGATAACCCTTTTGGTGAAGAAATGTTTCCTAATATCCAATCTAAACCTCCCCTGGCGCAACTCGAGGCCATTTCCTCTTGTCCCATTGCTTGTTACTTGGGAGAAGAGACCGACCCCCACCTTTCTCAACCTCCTTTCAGGTAGTTGTAGAGAGCAATAAGGTCTCCCCTCAGCCTCCTTTTCTCCAGGCTAAACAACCCCAGTTCCCTCAGCCGCTCCTCATAAGCCTTGTGCTCCAGACCCTTCACCAGCTTCGTTGCCCTTCTCTGGACACGCTCCAGCACCTCAATGTCTTTCATGTTTTTAGATTTTTAGAAATACAAGGAGGGAATTAGTTGATTAGGTGTTTTGTCGTCTGTTGCACAACTGAATTATCAATGTAGCCTTTTCATATAAAAACAAGAGCTAAATGGAAAACAGAACATGAAATATGATAGCTTGACTAGAACATACAGGATAGGTTATCAGGCTGGTTTTGGCATCAAGCATCTTGCTAAGCCACAGGCATGGTTGAATTATGTTAATATAAATATGACAATAAGGTTTGGCTTAGATCTGGCATAAACATGGCTGAATTTGTATAGCCAAGCAAAGTTGCACAGCCTAGTTCTATTAGTATTAGGCAGACTGTTAATCAGTATGAAAAATAAATATGTAAGTACCTAAAGAAAAGAACCAGAGGCATGTGTGAGAGGACAGTTTTCTGGAGTTACTGACATGACAATCAGCAACATGCAAATTTGAAAGTATGAAAGGAGATGGTAAATTATAGCAGGTTATGTCCTGCCACTTCCTGCTTTTGCCTTGACAGGAAATAACTATTCTCTTTTTAAAAGCAGATGCTGCTTCCCCACGCCCAAGCTGCTCCTGAAGTAAACCTGTGCGGTCTTGTAGTAATTACCAAGTGATTGATCAGAGCCCAACCAACCTGGTGAGGAAACCAACCTGACCACCAGGCCAACTAGGAATGATGTGGGGAGGGACATGACAACCCACAACCACGTGAGGGAGTGGTGGACCAGGTTAAGAAGCAGTGTGCAGGGTGATGTGGACAGGAGAAACCTCTTAATCAACAGAAGAGAGTTGAAGTGGGCTAACTTCAAGTGTGTGCACAAATAAGGAAGGGCCTACAGGCCAGCACGGTGGGGACAGCTGTCATACCTTCTCTGGGAAATCAGCAACTCAAGTGCCTGTAGACCAGTGCACACAGCATGGGGAACAAGCAAGAGGAATTGGAGGTCCATGTGCAGTTACAGGGCTATGACCTCATCAGGATCACGGCGACATGGTGGGATAGCTCACACAACTGGAGTGCTGCAACGGGTGGCTACAGGCTCTTTAGAAAGGACAGGCCAGGAAGGTGAGGGGGAGGAGCTGCCCATTGTGCCCTTGGGACAGATGAGGAGCCAGCTCAGAGCCTACGGGTCAGGACTAGTGGGCAGACCAACATGGGTGATGTTGTAGTAGGTGTCTGCTATAGACCACCTAATCAGGAAAGAGAAGTAGATGGGACCTTCTTCAGACAACTGGAAGAAGCCTCACGTTCACAGGCCCTGGTCCTCATGGGGGACTTTAACCACCCTGATATCTGCTGGAAGAGCCATGCAGCAGGGCACAAATAGTCCAGGAGATTTTTTGATTATCATTTCACAAATGATACAAGTATTCTTGCCAGTTTCCTCATCCTATCAAAATTTAAGGACTATTTCTTTCAACATACACCCCTGAAAAGAGACACTGACATTAAGTTGATTGAGGGTTTGTAGGATTTACCAGTTCCTGAAGAGGCTTTGAGACCTGACTCTCCTTTTGAGTGCACTCACCATACACCAGTGCAGCCTGTAGGATTTTAAGGGAGAGAGGGGGCAAATGGCAGAAAGCTCTGCATTAACGTTATCCAGTCATATACTGTGGCTGTAACTATGGAACTGTGCATACCCAGCTTTGATCAGAGCAGCATACACAACGAAATAAATGGGCACAGTGACAGTGAAGCACTCAGAGATGAGTCTTTAAAATGAAATGTATCATTTCCTCTCCTGAGATGCTGTGCAGCTAATGTGAATTCAGCCTGTACACAGAAACCGTCAACAACAGACAAGGACTTCATGGCATCCTGTAGCCTTCCCACAGCCTGCTCTCCTTTCCAGCAGGAATGGGGTTAGCCCACCTTTTGGCAGCATAAGGTACCTCAAGGCAAAATTTCTCCCATTTCCTTTCTTTCCCTGGGTTGACACTGGACTTTCACGAATCCAAATGAGACCTGGAGCAGGTTCACCAAATACCAGCTTGGTGCAAATTGCTCCTTGGCATTCACACTTATTCCAGAAGGTGTTCATCCTGCCACTAAATTTATCTTTAGTGTAATGTAAATTGCCTGAAGTGCAAGTATGAAACATACACACAATAAAACAAAACAAACACAGCTTTGATTTTCTTCTACAGGTTGAACAGCTATAATGGGATATGTGGGATCACTTTGGCCCGTTATTTTAAGCAGTCCTTTGTAAAGGCCTAACTTCAGGCATTTATAACATACAGTTGGGGTTCTTGTCCTGAGTAAAGTGGGACAGATACAGTATATTGCTTACTCGTACTTCCAAGAAAAGCACTTTATTTTTTATCTTGAACCTTTCTGTCTCATGTTCAGTATTAAGCCTTCATCTAGGCCAGTTCCATTATAATGTATTTCCTTACGCAACATTAGTTCTACCATGCTGAACATTTGACGTACCTTGCACAGCCTGTAAGCTATTTTTGCAGTTCACACAGGTTTGAGCTACATTAATAATGGCTCATCCCTTTACCTTCAAGCATGCATGCTCAAGAAAGCATACCATGTTGCTATTTTAATACAGAGGTCTTGCCCTTATCTGAGTGAGTGGTGCATGAATAAAGCACTTTGGTTGCCAGTACTATTCCTTTTACTGATTCTTAAACACATTTTGCATGCCGTTTATTCCATTCATTCAAGGTTAAGGGTGTATGTATAAACACTGAAAGAACAGGAAATGCCAATATCTGTATGAGCATACAGTTAGTGTGCAGCAGTGAACTTGACTATGCGTACAGTGAGAATAAAGAATCATATTATTCCTTGTCTAACACTGTAGGCTATGTCTGTGTGTGTTTGTGTGTGTATATATACACATCCAGAAACTGAATTCTGGAGGAAAAATCATGTAATCATAAGGAAAAAAATACAAGCATCAGTGTAATGATTAAGTTAGAATTATTACATGTCTGGATTCAGGTCCTTTTGTTGGGCTACTTTATCATCATATAGACATTACAGTTGGGGGCTATCCCCAATATCATGACAGCTGAGACCTTCTTCCTATTTAGATTGTTTAAATTCCATTTGCTTAGTTTGTTTTTCTTGGCACTTTCTGTTGGATGTGGTATTGAAGTAAAAACCCAAGTTTGGGGTTATTTCAGCAAAAGGTTTCTAAAATTTAGCCCCTTATTTTTTTTAAGGCATCTTGAAGTCCAGAGACTCCAGTTTATTTTTTTTTCTTGTACCTGGGCCTCAAACAATGATTCTGGCCTCCCAGCTGGTCTCACTCACCCAGTTCACAACATTTCCCCGTGTCCATACTGTGATCTAGCCCATCGCGTGAATCAAGTTATAGCTCTTTTCCCGCCTCACTATATGTACCAGGTTGGGAGATGCCCCTGAGAGTAAAGCAATTTGAGACACGCAAAACCCCAGAAAATACCGTGTTGTGATTCATTCTAACTTTGATGGCGGTAGACGGGGGGGCAGAACAGTTTGAGTGAGACGGACTGTTTGGGACACAAGCACGCTGAGAGCAAAAGCTTGGCCGGAGCCCCAGGGGCCCGCAGGAACCCAGGGCTTGTCCCAGTTGCACTGCCTGGACTTTGCTGGTTAAGACTAAACCTTCAGACGCTTCCAAGCCGAAGGCGTGTGGCACAGCAGAAGAGGGCGCCAGACATCAGGGAGCAAGTGCTGCCTTGGCCGTGCCTCCTGCAGCCCAGCCCTCTCCAAGGGACGGTGACCCGGCAGCCGGGCGCTGCGGGTGCGGGGCGCGCCGGGAGCCCGGGGAGCCGGCGGAGACACGCTGCGCCTCCCTCCGCCGCAACTCCGTCTAACGGGGAGGGCAAAAAATAAAGATTTGAGGAAAAAAAAATCTCCCCTCCTGCTCTGCGTTGCCGGGCAGGGCCAGCGCTGCCTCTGAGGGAGGGGAAGGCAGAGGCTACTCCGACCTGACACAGCACCCTTTGTTTCCCTGGGCGTGGAAATACTGATCTGATGAACAGCACCTTAAATGAATGCCAATTCTGAAATAAACTTAACACTAAATAACTTAATTTTAAATAAGACTAAGCGAAGCCAACTGCAGAATTAATCGCCCGAAATTTTACTGGCACAGCTTTCAGGCTGTTACATGGCTCCTTCTGCCCTGTAGCACGCAGTGTCCTCAAACCCTCGCACGCCGGACAACGGGCGACATCGCACGAAACAAAGCGGCCAAACACCGGCGGCTGCCGAGCGCTTCCTTTCGCCCTCCTTCCCCCGCGAACCACACGGGCCAGTAGGGATAAAACCCCGGCCGCAGCCTGCGCGCCCTCCCCGGCCCCTCGGCGGGAGGAGGCAGCGCGTCGAGACGCGGAGCCCCGGCCCCGGCCCCGGCCCAGCCGGCGGGAGCTCTCCGAGGTGCTGAAGTGGCGCCGGCGCTCCGCCGCCTCGGCCCGCCGGCGCTTCCCGCCTGCTGGCAGGGGGCCCGTTGCGGTTTGCCAGAGGCGGTAACAAGGCGTTCCCCACGGCAGAGGCACCGCGGCCCAGTGCTCAGGACATCTGGGTTCCCTGTTAGGGCTTTGTTTTTCCAGATACCCCAAGAGAAGCCACCGTCTCTCTCCCTGCCTCCTCTGCCCTGGGGAAATGGGGGTGTTGGTATTGCCTCTCCCTAAGCTGCCTGGAGACCCGTGTTGAAGAAGCAGGTTTCCAGCCTGCAGAAATGGCTGTCGGCAATGGCAGAAACCTCAGTTTGCAGTGCAAGAGTTGGACGTGTTTCCTGAATAGCAGAATGGCAGAGAGCAACGTGCCTGTTATCCTAGCCAGCCAAAACGCTGCAAACAAGGAGTGCCATGAGTTGTGTCTCCTAGAGTACACAAAATGCCTCTCTGTTATATTAAACTGTATTTCAGTGGGTTTAAAATTATTTTTTTACTTATTCTATGTTGCACATGACATTTTAATTTTTCTGATATCTGAATATTTTAAATAATGTGTAAGTCACAGATACACTATATGCTGAATTCTATTGCCAATCCAATGATGGCCTGGCCACAATGGCTGGTTCAAAATGTATTTTGGAACATTTACATGCTTGCTGCAGAGTATGGTTTCATCTTAACAAGTGTGTCAGTTCTCTCATGCTTCTTTTCAGACTTTCTGAACACATCTGTTTGGGACCAACTTTTGCTTTTCTGCATTTTTTTACAACAGTACAAAGTGAGTGCCATCAAATCAGTATGGCAGTACTATATGCGTGCCTTGGATTCCCTTTGCAACAATCTCACTGATTACAAAGCCAGAGAATACTGGACTCAAATTAGCTAGCCACCGAGCTGTGGGACAAGGAAGTGAGTGAAAATAATGAAAATACGCCTCTGAGCGTATTTCTGAAAATTCACATTTTGAGAACTATGTACATTCTGGAAACGAATCTCATCTTAAACATTTCTTCATTAAGCTTTTAATTTCTTCAGCACTATTCTTCTTTGCTTAAGAATGCAATTTTTTCTTCATTACTAGTTAATTATTAACTTGGCTCAGTATAAGCTGAAGGAATGTCTAAATGATGGTCTACTGTACCATATGTCTTCTCTGTGCAAAGCATTTGTAAGGGTTGTTCCACACACAGTTTTCCACCAATTGCCAGCCTGATGAATTCCTTCTGTGGACACCATTGTCATGGAACAAAAATGACTTGTTCCGATTTAGCTTACTGTATTTTGAATGTATGTCTAAAAGCATACAAACTTGGAGTTATTGTGGTAAAGTAATAACACTGATGTTTGTTTCCTGAATTAACCTGCAGGTACGAAGAAGCCCCAGCAGCAGTATGTAGTCTTGAGTATAATAAGTACTTAGTCTTTAGTATACTAGAAAAAATTACATTATTGTTCTTTATTTAGTTTCACTGTTTTTGTTAATGTTAACATAGAAAGGGCTCAGTATTTTTCAGTTTTGCAGTGTTTTTCAGGCAAATCACAGATCACCTCCTGCTACAAAATGAGTACCAATTTCAGTTTCCGACATATCAATGTGATTATTCTACTCACTACAATTTTATTTACATGTGTCATTATTCAAAAGTCATCTGGAAAACCTTGATGTGCCTGGTGCTGATTATTTTCCATTGGATGGAAAATTTCCACTGGAAATAAGAGGAAAAAACTGTGTAGCCTTGAATGAGCTTTGAATGGGACTTGAAAAATGAAGATGCCTACATTTCTAAATCTTTGACCTTTTTTTCCACCATCGCACTGACAGGTAATGGTTTACCCTTCTTCCACCCTGCCACCCCTCTCCCATGCACCCACTGCAAGTGCAATTCATCATAATTTTCTTCCACCTTCAGGTTAAATCTGTGGGCTATGGTTAACTGTAAGAGCAGTGTATTGTTGAGTGAAGGCCCTTCTGCACTAGAAAGGGTAGGAGACTACTGGATCCTCTAAGAGGTTACAGGTGGGCCATGCATGTATTAATACATGTTCATGTATTAATGGCCATGTCCCATATCAGTCTATAGAGATACAGTGTCTCTGCGAAGAAGATCCATAAATTATTTCATATATTTTCTTAAGTTGAGTGATGATAGGCACACTTTCTGTATCTGGAAGTAGCTTCCTCTGTGAATCTAGAAATAGCAAGCACTGGCTTTTTGACCTTTTTTATAATGTCATGATGAGTGACAGATACCTCCCATGTATCTCAGCATCTAATTTGCATCATGCTGATTTTGATCCTGTGCATGTAAACAAGGACAAAGCAGCACAGCACAAAGATTGTTTTAAGACCAAGACAGTCTGTTGTGTTTTTTTTTTAAGTCAGCAGAGTTAGACAAGCAGAACTTGCATGCGATTACTCTAGTCCTGTAGCCCGGTAACACCATTGCTGGTAGGAGGCCACAGGCTTTGTACAGACTTTGCAAGGCCTCGGGACTGACGCTTGTTTTGTCTGAGCTTTTCTTGACCTGTCTGTGGCTTTCTTTTTACTTCCTTTAGCTGCAACAGCAACATCTCTAATGAGCAGGTGGCTATGTCAAACTGTTTTACTTTTGCTTAACTTTGTATGGTACAACTGTAGCTTTTATATGGATAGTGACAAGAAGTTATACTGTGCAGAATGAGATCTTTATAATTAACATAATGATATAGTGTAGAGGAATACAGGCCCAGTATGACAGCAGAGTCCCCTGAAAGCAGGGACACAGGACGCTGTAGGATGATAGGATGATAAACAAAGGGGCACAGCCTTGGTACTGGAGAACTCAGGGCTAGAAAGAGCTAGTTCTCCAGTAGTCAGCTAAAGCAGTGCAGACCTGGGAGCTGGGCAAAGCTGGTTTAAGGATAACAAAAAGAACAAAGAACAAGTATGTAACATACATAAGTGGCATCACATAGAGTAAAATTGGATGTAACGTGGAGCTGTAGACAAATGAAGACAGAGCAAGGTGTAAAGGCATGTTATAAAACAGATAAAAATAGTCCCAGGATCAACCCCAATCCTAACAGGAGGAAGAAGAAAGCCCACCACATCACACTTTTCTCAGCAAAGAACTTGTTGGGAAGACACGGATGACCAGCCGCAGCCCTGACACCCGCTGCTTGAGGAAGGCCGGCACTGTCGATCTCAGGTCCTGGAGGGGCAGTGGAAGGGAGAGCACAACACCAAAAAAAGGACAGATAGGAAAGAGTGTTTCTACAAAAAAATGAACTGCATTATTATTTTTGATGGGTTTTTTGTAGTAGCATTCTTTCTTTATTTTTTTCTTTCTTTTTTCTAGGATAATTAACTCTCATCTAATAGTTCTTTGATTAGACTGTGAAGTTTTCTGCTATCCTAATAAATTCTGAGTAAGGTGTGCTTCTTTTTTTTTTTTCATAACCAAACTCTGTGCGTAACATTAGTAATTGGAACAAAGGATGCGTCTTTTGGAAATTTGGGCTTACCAATCTCCACAAGGTCCCAGACGGTATCTGGCACAGTCAGAAATAGAATAAAGATATCCTGTCTCCCAGCCTGACACATTAACCACAGGACCATTCTTCCTGTCTTTGCTTTATTTATTACGTTGAAATAATTATTATGCATACTGAGCTCTTTGAAAGTACATTGCTATAAATACTAGAAAAGTGAGCATGTTGTAATTTGAAAAATACCAACTCCTGTTTTTCGGTACATCATTCAAACCATGGAGCCATTATGACAGACCCCAGGGAATCATACTGCCACGACTCACGGTCCGATAATATACAATTTAGCACACATCAGCACTATGACAAAGACAGGCGCTACATTACAGAATGGCAAAGGTGAGTCCTGCGCAGCTGAACAATGTATTTCTTTTCTCAAAACTCGGGACTAACCTGCTACTTGTTAGCTGGTTACTAATGAATGTGAGCTTTCAGAAACACAACCAACTCACCATTCATCTCCGGACTGCACACTTAGCTTTCCCGCAGGCCGTACTCTTAAGTCTTCTGAGCAGGACTCAGGTTCTTTCTCAGTTACTGAGATTATCCTGCACACTCAGTTTCCTTACAAGGCACTTCTGCAGTCCACTTTCCCCCCTTGACTTCCTGTTAGACTGCAGTGTATGATTATATCAACTTGTGACTGGAAACAGATATTGCAGGCAGGTCCTCCAATGCTCACAGTCTATGCAGGTGCAAAGATGTTTTCTCTTTCTTCCATGCCATTAAGCATCACTGAAATGTCTGGTCCCTAATGCTCAGGGATCTGCCTTCCACAGGGATACATCTCAGGCTTGTTTAGATAAGTGTGGGTCGGGTAATTAAATCTCTTTGAGGAGCTCGAGTAGTCAAGTTTACGTGACTGAGTAGCCTTGTGTAGATGCAAGCCGGGTGGCGTGTTAGCTGGAGCACTCTTCGGGAACATTGAGGGCACAGAGGTGAAAGCAAGGGCGGCGCATGAGAAGGAACGAGTGCATTTAGCTGCTACTTGAGCTTGCAGGCTGACAGGGCTGGCGGCTTACAGTCAACAATACTTTTCGCATACTGTAAACACAGTTCACCTGAGGGTTAATTTCTGAAGAAAAAGTAAACATGAAACCAGGAGCTGCCATTCTTTCTTGGTCCTGCTTTGGAGCACTTTCCTTGACTTTGATCTGACAGCTTGAACCCAAAGCAAACTTCACTTTGATTTGTCTACTAGCTAACAACATATGTGAATTGATTTTCTGTTCTCCAGGCAATTCCTACTGGTGCAAAAACACTGACCACAACAGGAAATAATTTGTGGAGAGGCAAAAGAGTAAGCTGATGGAGAAAATCATGTTCATGAAAGTAACCAGCTCCATATCATGGGCTTAGAATGGGAAAGGCATGCAGGAACGCCAGCATTCAGCATTTCCCTACAGGATGATTTCATTCGCAAAAGCTCTTGGGCCAGCCTTCTCCCAGAGTGATAAAATCCACAAGAGTTAAAGCTTCTCACAGGCCAAGAAGTATGTGTCTGCAGCAGTCCTGTCCCAAAGCGAACATCTCCAGGTGGGCTATGATGCACTTGGTGAAGTCAGCGTAAAATGCTGCAGTTCTATACCGCTTTGCATTTATGAAGCGCAAAGTGATTTGTCAACAAAATTTCTATTTTCAACTTTTTGTGAAGTTGTAGCTGGAAAGTATCAGTTTTCGTATTATATGTGAGGACACCAAAGCACAGCAAGATTCAGTGGCTTAATTTTATTTACGATCTTTGAAATAACACCCAAATTCCCCATCTTGTATGCTAGCCAACTCTATATGGTAGAGTGCTTTAGATACAGATTTAGGGCCATGTTTCACAGGCCTTCAATGTACTGGAGACCAATTCTTACGCAGCAGGTCTTCCCAAAACTCAGTACATCCTCATCCCAGGGAAGCTTCTGCCCTATTTAAAACAGCCTTACCTTGAAGCTCACCTAGTAGAGAAGGCAACCCCTTAAGATGTGGCAACCATTGCTAGCTATGCCCGATTGAGACCAGCATCTGTAAAGATCAAGGGGCTTCTTTTTATTTTTTACCCCTTAATTTCATTCCTTCTTTGCCTGTCCTTGGAAGGTAATCTCTCATAGTTGCAAATGTTTTGCACAGGAAGGCGATGTGCTGTAAGAGTTAAGTGGTATATTGATTAATCTTTCCTCTATTTCTTTTTTTATCCTTGATTTACCAGATATTTTGAGAAGGAACATCTTTTGTGAAGAGGCTGGCGGCATGCCACAGTGATGAAATACGCCCTTGTGACTGGAACAAAGAAGCCCGGTTAGGGATCCTGATCCCAGCGGGGGCTTTGTTGGGATGCTTTATGTGCCTAAAATGTCAGTAAAATTCTAGTTTCAGACAGACACCTTTAAAGAACCCCAGGCCCTGACTTTATCATATGTTATGTAATGATTCATACTGGGTACATGGAGTTGTGAGAGGCTGTGTTACCAGAGGAGTAGCGCTTTGCTGAGGTACAGATGGCTGCAGGATGTGAGGCACTGGGGAACCAGGCCGAGTCCGTTTATAACCTACAAAACGGGACAACAATGCCGGTCCGGTCCGGTCCGTTCATTCTGCCCCTGGGAAGCCGTTGTTTCCGTAAGCGGCGGTGAGGAGGTCACGGCCCGGCTCTGCACTTCGCCTTGTCCCCGGTGGCGTTAGCGGGGGCGCCCGGGGCCGTCGGGCCTCTCCGACCCCGCAGGCCGGGGTCCCCCGGGGAGCGGGGTCGGCGGGGGCTGCGGCGGCGAGCCGCGGGCCCGCGCCGGGGCCGGCCCTCCCCCGTGTCGGGTGGGGAAGGAGAGGCAGCCCCCGCGCCCGCAGGGGTTGCCTTTGGCCCCGGCTCTGAGGGAAGGGGTACAGGAGGGCGCCGCACCCGCCGCGGCGCGGAGCCCCCTCCTCAGGAGGGCACCGGCGGGGAGCCGAGCCCGGCGAGGGCTTAGCGCCTCGCCCGCCCCCGCAGCCAGGCCGCGGCACTGCCAGCAGCCGCCGCCGCAGCGCGGCGTCTGCGTGAGGGGGGGCCCATGGCCAGCCCGCCGCCGCTGCCGCTGCCCTAGCCGGCCGCGGGCTTCGCCTGCCGCCCCGGCCGCAGCATGCCGAACAGGGCCGGCCTGGACACGGCGCTGAGGATGTCCCTGCAGCGGAAATCCTCCAAGATCCACTCCTCGGCTGGTGAGGAAAGGGCGAGGCGAAGCGAGACGGGAGGGAGCGGCGGGGAGAGGACGCGCCGCGGCGGAGGAAGGAGCGCGAGGGGCAGGGAGACGGCGCCTCCAGGGCCCGTTCGCCCGGCCCCGCCGCCGCACCGCCCGCGCCCCCTCCTCCGCCGCCGCCGCCCTCGCCGGGGCGTTGGGCGGTTGCAGCGGCGGCGGCGGGAAGCCCGCAGTGCCGCCCCCGCCCTCGGGGTCTCTGCGCGGGAAGGAGGTGCCGCGGACCCCCGGGCTCGCCGGGCCGCGGCGGGGCCGGGCAGCGCTGCCCGGCCGGCCCCCGCGCCCCATGGGCACCGGGCACCCTCCCCCCGCCTCCACACCCCGGCCCCAGCACTGCCGGCCTCGGGGGCTCCCCACCCCCCAGCCACCCCAGTCACCGCACCTCACAGGGCCCTTGCATCCCACTGGGCACCCACCCCGCAGGGCCCCCTGCGCCTCCAGCACCCACACACCACAGGGCACCCAGCCGACAGGGCCCCGCACACCACAGGCTGGGCCACCCTGACCCGCTGCTGCACAGGCATTGCCAACCCTTTCCCTGAGCTGCTGGGGTCAGGGCAGGTGGTGGACAACCTTCAATGGAGCGCCTGGGTGCTGCCTTCTCGTGATAGCACTGCTGAGGGAGCAAGATGTTGTTCCCCGTCTTTCTCTTGGTTCTGATAGTTTTTGACAGGAAGATTCCTTGGTGCGCATCTGGTCAGAGGGTAATACTGCTGGTGGAGGGGAGGGGAGGCAGGGGTGCCCTGCAGCCCTGTGGGCTGGTCAGGACCCTCCGTCCTGTGGTCAGGAGTGGGGAGAGCACTGGGCACTGCTGTGAGCTTGCAGAGAGGTAAATTATAAGGTTTCTCAAGAGGTTCATTTAAGAAAATGCTTTCCAACTCGTTCATAAGAAAACAGGCAAAAATGGAATACTTTGAAGGTGTAATTCTGGTCCCGATGGACTTCCACCGATTTCTGCAGGACCAAGTTGCATTCAGGATTCACTTCCATCTCTTTTACTTAGGAACAGCTGAATCCTCAGTGACATTGTCTGTGACTTACAGACACAGGTCCAGTAAAAGGCTGAGACACCCATTCCTGTGCAAAATATTTAGGCTCCTAGTACAATCTCTGCAGTGGGTAAGGGTGCAGTATAATGCTCCTTCAGCACTTTTTGTTTGAGTAAGGAATGTGCTTTTGAAGCACGTTTCCTGATCAGCTCTGCTTTGGGTTAAATCTCAGAGCACCTTGGAGAGCATTTGCTGGATTGCTTTTGGATGACGCTGAACTAGAAGATGTCCTCCAGCCACTCATGGCTGTTCAGCCCATGGAACCAGACTAGAGCTAGCTTGAAAGAGAAGCCACCTTCCCTTTGGCTTCACTGAACAACCTGGTCACTCTACTAATAATCCCCTGTTTGGCCTCACTGCTTGCTAATAAGGACAGAACCTCAGGGACTTCTGCATAGCTGCTGAAGTAAGCACGATGCTAAGCAAAGAGGTGTGTAATGCTAGCTCATAGGAAATGGTAAGGTTTCAGACTAGGATTTAGCACACTACCAGCTTTACTTATCTTCAGCGTCAGCCGTTCAGATGAAACAGTCACAGTTAAGCAGATTCCACTCTCCAGTGCTTGGGGTTGTGTCCACTTCTGCAGTCCGATCTGAAATCCTGTCCTGTGGCAGGGAGTGTCCTTTCCCAGAGCTGTAGTTTGGCAGATCTGTTTGTGACCTAATGCTTGGAATCCAAACCTAGGTGCCCTTATCCATAACCAGCCCTTCAAAAGAGGTCCAGATGCTGAAAACTTGGCACTCGGAGAATGTTTAGTTTGAACATGGAATACGTACATAGTTTAATCTTCAGCTTTTCGTAAATCATACTTGTGGATCTAGGTGGTTAAGTTACACCTCAGTCATGCTCTGGGTGCCTGAGGCACCCAGATCTTCCAGCTGGGATTTATCTATACACAGCATTAGACTTTTACATGTTCCCTGCATTTCATGTAAGTGAAATCCAAATTAGATGATACTTTGAAGAAAGATGGGGCTTGCTGGTTAGCATTACTATCGCTGCTTCTCAGTTGTTGAACAATATATTTCCTATTTAAAATATTTTTCTGAAGGATAACAGAGTAATATCTAGTATAGGTATATATAATGCCTATAAAATTTACATAATAGAGGTTTGTGTAACTTATGACATAGACTTACTAAAGGATATGATTGTAGTTGGCTTAGAACAACCAGAGCCAATCTCTCTGCCACCCAGAGAGATGGCCCTGCCTTCCCCCTTCCTGTGTATTCCCATTGCCTTGCTTGTGTCAGCATTAGCCATCAGATGGTTACATGGTCACCTGGATCAGTGCTGATGTGGCTCACTACCAGCCTGTATGATCTCAAAGGGTAGCAGGGAACAGACAGAGAAAGGCAGGAGCGTTCTGTTTTTCACAGCATGCTGTGGCTTGGTGTGTAGACCTGCCGTCTGTGTGGATTGAACAGGTTCTTACGAGGGGCTCTGGGCTGTGTGGACCCAACTGTAAAAGCACATGTTTGGAGACTGAGCCACTGTCCGCTGAAAAGCAGTTCATATGTGGTTGTGTGGTGGCACTGCAAAATCTGAAGGCCTTTCTGAGCTGAATGGCATGGAGGGGGGACTGGTCACCCTTTTGTCATCCTTAGTTAGGATCAGGTAACCCTGTCTTCATCCACTGCAGTTTCCTTGGCACCTATATATCAGAATATTCTACCTTCTTTCCTTTTTAGAAGAGAAGACGTTTCCTGCTTTAAATGCTTGTAGTTTGTTTGCTAGTCCTGTTTACTTTTGAGGGAGTTTTGGTAATCTTAAAGTATTAGCTTTTAGTTTGGGTCACAGAGATTTCTTTTCATACTGTGTAAAGTATTTCCTTAGCTTATAGATGTTCTTCTTTAGTCAAGAAGAACAGTACCTCTGTGATGGTCTAATGATGTCTTTTCACATCAGATCCAATTGTGATTTTCCACCCTCTTGCATTTTGTAGTGTGGCTTCCACATGCGCTAGTACAGTATAAAATGTAATTGGTATATTTGGTAGAGTTTTAAACCCGCTTAGCACTGGTACAAAGGACTTCACAGAAGAGCAGATGATGTGAAAAGGAGAATTTAGAGATGACAAGTCACTTGCTGTCACTCAAATGATCAGTCCTCTTCTTTTTTATACATTTGCTCATTAATCGATTTTTTTTTCTGCTTTGTACAACTAAATCTTTTTATTGCTGTAATGTTGTACCAGCTGAGCTAAATTGATTAGATTTAAATTATTCTCCAAGAAGTCTCCAGCTCTTTACTGTTGGAACCACAGACATCAAAGACTAACCTGTTCTTCTCCTTCCTGTCTCCTTAAAGTCACTAAAAATAAGCAATTGTCAATAACACATTGGATGATTACACAATAGCATTTTTATTTTTAGGGCAAAAAATTTTGAATTCCAACTTTAGAATGGATTAAAGGTACAAATGATCTTGATGTCATTTACTGTGGTCTTCTTCAACTGCTCAGTGGTGCACATCAGCAAGAAGAAATATTTTTAGTGTAAAAGTAGTGACAGAATCTTCTCCCAGGACACAAGGAGCTGAAATATAAACATCATTTCATGGTATGAAACCATGCGCCTTTTATACCTTTTCCATTTACATTTCCCCTGATATATTTGCTTATATTTTATGCTGTGTATTTGGTCTTAAGAACAGCGACTGTCTCCAAGAGTCTTACTCCCTTCTGATTGTAAAGGATCTGTCTCTTTCTTTTGTCAGGAATGCCTATGTAAGAACCTCTTTGGGCTAGATCCTGCTTTTGTGCTATGATAGTACATTACCATGATTGCAACTGGTGGGAAGTGTCATTTGGAGCAGTTACAATTGCACACAGGCACTTGTATTTTGCTCAAAGCTTTCATCTGTAGTCATTTACAGGTTAGACATAATTCCTACAGATACATGTAAAACACACAGTAGCTATAGGTGAAATATTTAGAGTCGGCTTTGCACTATTTGCATATTGCTGTTGCTGCTTCAAAGGTGTCTTTTGGTATTGCGGTGGTCAGGTTCAGACAGTGTAAGAAGCACAGTGAAGGCTAAAGCTTTCACCATGAAGCTCACTCATGTCACCTGTACCCACGGGATACCTGCATCACCTTTTGCAGGCAGATCAGCAGTTGTCCTGAATGCATTTTTAAGCAAACAAACCCTATGAAAGGGGTGAGCACAGTGCTGAGGTAACAGATTCCTAAAATATTCTCATTTAAATGTTTAACTAAGAGCAAAAGCCCTATTCTCCTGTGAGAAATGTACCTGGCAGGTGTAGTGACAGTGGGCACTAAGCAGAGGGGTGTACTTCCTCAGCGAATGCATTTAATGCCCATTGACATTACCAAGAGTTACAGGAACATCTAGTGAGACAATTGCAACCATAGTGTTGGCACATAGAAATTCTGCCCTATGATGAGAAATTTTTCCAGGTGAAGACTAAAGTACGTGTGTGTTTATGCACACACTCAAACTGTGTGGTGGTAATGATGTGTGTGTGTTTTACAGAGCTCCTATTTCTTTTCATCCACGTTTAACGGGCACATAGCGTAATGTGCAGCTTATTCAATCACATCAAAGGCCCGATCCTATTTTCATAAAGACCAGTGACAATTATGCCTTTTCAGCAAGACTCATCACAATAAACCCCATGTTTTGCGTTACTATGTTTTTATAGTAGCAGAAAGCAGAGTCTTCTCAAGCAGTGTGAGATCTTACTCAACTGTAAAGTGAGGTGGTGACAGTGACAGGGCTAACTGGAGGCCAACCTGAACTTCTGCTGTCTTGGGTAACTGACTTAAAGCTTGCCTGGCTGTGACATTTGTGTTAGGATAGGAGGGAATTTAAAATACATCTGCTTATGACACTGAATTAGAAAAATATGTTGTAAACACAGTTACTGTGGAATAATTTCATATATAAACACGGTCCTAAGTAGTGTGGCAGAAGAAACACTTTTTTGCCGTACTGTGGTGGGGGAGGTGAGATCATGAATAAATCCATTAAAGATCAAACCACTCAGGTGATGGGGAAAACAGTTACTTAGGAGTTAGTTGAAGAGATTTAACTAACCTTCAGTTTTTAAGATTAAATTAAATGAAATGTATTTAATAAAAATGAAAATTTCCACCCCACTGTATAGCCAGTATATGAACTCTCTTATGTTATGTTATTTGACTATATTCATAACTCCATTGAAAACAGACACATGTACTGTCTATTTATAGGAACTATTTTATTCCTTCGCTGCTCCACTCTCTCTCACAGGACTTTTTGTTTCAGATTTTAGTTCCCTAGCAGTATGTGGTTTTAGTGTACTTCCCTGTGCTGGGTGAGTGAGTATCCTTCTCATTTTCTGGGTACATCTGAAAGTACTGCCCTGCTAGTGTGATTTGGCAGTAATGCTGTTGTAATTCCATGCAGGTTTAACACATCTGTTAGTAAAATGATTGCAAGGAAACCAGCTTGTCCGTTCGGGGTCCTAGAATATCTCCAAGACAATAAAACTGCACTTACTGGGTACAGAAGGAATAGTCATTCAGTATTGCATTTTCATTGCCACGAGGTTTGAGTACAGTCTTGAACTCTGCCATCTCTGTAGGGAGTTTTTATGTAGAAATCTACAGCTGCAGAAACGATGCTGATTTAAAGCATTCCTTTTTTTTTGATAATTAACTCTTCTTCCCTCTCCAAGAAGTTCCAAGCTGACAACTCCCATTGATTCTAATGGCGTTTTGGATGATCATCTGAAAATTGATGGCAGCAACTCAAACTGATCACTCTCTAATTAGTTACCGATTCACAAGGCATTTTTATTGTAATGAAGACTTGCTGAAGGCCCTGTAAACAACCATGTCATCCATTTCTGCTCTTCTGGACGGTTGTCAAGTGATACTCCATAGACTTGCTACATGGTGGTACTCTTAGCTGGTTCATTTCCCTTTGACCATTCTTCTCTGACCTGTCAAGTATACCCTCTAAATAATCTTTGAATCTGAGAGGACTGATTTGCTACTTGTGAAGTAATATTCTAAGCACCTATGTTAGCTTTATTACTATAATAGATTACTGTTTCATATTTGTTTTCCTGCATCATGTTGCATTGTGGCACATTTTAATTAGTTTGTAGTAGTACAAATATCAGAATATCTGTTACAGACAGTATCTGTAGAACCTGATTGCCGACAGGTTCTTTTAAGGGATAGCTAATCACAAAATCTCTTTTGTATGTATAACTGGTAGAGCAAAGCAATATATTAGACTTTGAAAAAGGCAGTTGAACATCTCTGCAGCAACAGCTTTCTGCTTCTGGTACAGCCATTAATTAAGTTTGGCTTGGCCTTTTCATCAACATAAATGTTTTCCTTTCAGTCTGCCATCTTTTCTAGCTAAGCCTTTTGGAGCAGTTGCAGGTATATCAGACATGACATCTGAGAGCTTTAGATAACCGATTCTCAGCTGGTACACTCAAAGGATAACTTGTGAGATTGTTGACATGATGGAAGAGGGAGAAAAAAAAATTAAAATTGTATGAAGGGTTTTTTTTTTTAAAATGCAAAATAAAAAATGAAATATCAGTACTGAAAACTTCTTATTCGAACAGTTGTTCCAGTATTTGTTTGGAAAGCTTTCAGATTTTTAATTAGCATTATTGCCACCTTTTCATAAGGAATTCTGTCTACTAGAAAAGTTCCTGGGCAGTTTATTTCCAGCTTAAGGAGTGGATAGCTGCCTGCCTGTTGGGAAGCTCCTGGCTCTCAGACCACTGGTTGAGACCCATGTCTTACCATGGCAGTAATTCTTGGATTCTGGACATTTTTAATTTGAATACTGGGAGCTAGAATGGAACAAGCACACCTGAAATCAGAAGATGCTAAGTTTTGTATTTCAAGCCAAGGCATGATAAGGCAAAGCTGACATGATACAGATTTTAATGAGTGACCCAATCAAACCACTTATTTGCATGCAGAGAAACAACGTAATCCATATAGATAGAATGTCACATACATGTATATGACATTCAGCGGAGGTTTTTCAGACAGCTAGAGGTGTTTCTTAACAATGTAGTTGTCCTTGCAGTAAGCACTAAAAACAGTTTAAATCGGAAAGAACATGAAGTGTCAGTAAATTAGTCTCAATACCTTCATGTTTTGATGAAGAATCACAAGACATACAGTAGATTTTTTAAATACATTTCCACTGCTTTCCAACCTCACATAGGATATTTTAGTTATTTTTAGTTCTAATTAACAACTTGGAAATTGTTGCACTGGGGCATCAGTGCAAAGTGCAAATGAACGAGAACTTATCTTCCACTTGACTAAAATGGAAGAGCCATGATTGGGTCAGATTTGTAATTCATAGTAGATCCAACAATGTATGTCAGTTTGTTTTAGCCAAGGGTTTGGTCTGATGAGCCTACCTTCTTTTAGAGTGTTGTAAATCGGTATTAACACAACTGGAATTAGTGCATAGGATCTACTAGGGAGAGAAGGCAGCCTCACATCTTGTTTAAAACTGACTGGAAGGTCTTGATTTTTAATTCCTAATCTCTTGAATACAGACGACCAAACTAATTTATTTGATTTCATTAAATAGGTAGGTAGTTGTAAAGAGTGAAAGCAAAAGTGTTTATCTCCTTCCAATAACACCACCCTGACTCGTGCTACTTTGAATAGAAGGAGGGCTCAGGTGTTATCTCCTGCTGACCCAGCGCTGTTCTGCCTATTCATACGAAGCACAGTGAAGGCAATCTAACATCCTGTGCCTGTGAGACCTAGGAACGTTCAACCCAATGCTTATAAAAAGGATATATGAAACAAATACCCCAGGCTTCTGTGTGCCTTTAAATACTCTAAGCAAATGTCACCTTAACTTAATAGATGCAGTTTATTTGTAAATGGGAGACAAAAGATGCTGAAAGAATATGTGCAAAGTCAACAGCAGCCATCATAACTCTGAAACAGATACAGAGGCTACATCTGCGTTTGTCATATCAGTTACACAGATGGGAATCAGGACTTGACCTGGAAGCTTTAAACTGAAAGCCAGTTGTCATTTACTCAGCATCACTGGGAAGGCTCAGCATAGTTCCTGCTTCAGCGTTCCCGTGGCTAGTGAACTGAAATACATGGACCTCAATCCTGGTGCCTTGTTTTGAAGAGGGACAGAAAGACAGGGAATGAAGGTATGCGGGTACTCCCCAGACTGGGGAGAGCACAGGTCCTGCTTTACAGATTAACAGTCAAATCTTGTTCCCAGAGTTTCACTAATACAAGTCTGCACGTGGAAGCCATCCTTGTGCCATTTGTCTGCCTGGTCGTAGGGGGAAAAAAGCTTTGTAAGAGCTTACCAGACAGACAGGAGGAGAGAGTGCTATCCTTCTCCCTCCCTAATCCTGCGCTGCCTGAAGAGCGGGGACTATTCATTCTTCACTCCTTAACTAAAATCCTGACCCTTGCTGAAGTTTTCCCACTATCTTCAGTAAGTAAAAAGGTTCTTACCCTCCATTTCTGATGAAAGTAATTTTATTTACAAATCTGAAATTTGTCTTTCCGATCTTTCAAAGGATTTTAATCACTCCAAATCTTCATTAGGGTAGCAAAAGGGGGTGATCGGTCCTCAGAAAGAGAAGGGAGTGGCTAGAAAGGTGTGAAAGATTTGAGGAGAAAGAGTTGGTTTCTTACAGAAAAAGCAAAAAGATTTTGGGGGTTGGGGTTCCAAATTAAGACACTTCAGGAAAGTGAAATTATTGGTAGATTTATTAACATGCAAATATGAAAAGGAACTCATTATTTTTGAGGTATTTTAGATATGTCCCCTCTTGAGAAATTGGAGTTGGACATCATTTCAGGTCTTTATATAGAGTGTTGAGCCCCTGTAATAGGAAGAATTAAAAATACATTTTCTGGAGAAAGTGGGGGCAATGTAATCTCATAACATACCGTATAGATCCACATTACTGAAGGGGCAGCTATAGTTGTTGTTTTGATTGTGATGAAGCTGTTCAGGATAGAATATGTCATTTCAGTTTGGCCAACACTTCTATATTTATTGTGAGCTTCACAATATTTTGGTATTTTACCAGCTACCAAAAGCAAGCTTCTGTCAGCCTAGCTATCATCTAAACAGTTAAGTTTCTGTACATACAGTCAAGAGAGAGAAAAATTATTTCAACTAGAGGATAGTGCTGGTGCAAGAACAGACTTTCACAGACATTTAGTCTGAAAGTCATAAGCGTATTTCTAAATATCAGACAACTGTTCAGAATAGCTTTCCACAAGGAGTGGTGGGAAAGAAATCTAGCTTGATCTCATGACTGAATTTGATCAGTATATGTGAAGAATTATAAAATAATCATCTGGAATAGGTGGATCTGAACTTTTAAACAGGCTTTTGCTTCTAGGTCTGTGTTTTTAAACACCAAGTAGAACCAGGAATTTCATGGGCAGAAAATAGACTGTATACACTGATCTTTCCAGGAACAGGTTGTAAAAGAGCACCCATACTTAATATCTGATTTTGATTCAACAATAACAACCATCATAGTACATTCCAGTATTTCCTTTTTACCATGTTAGGATTGGGATGATCTGTGCTGTCTGCTGTCATTTGAGTTTCAGATTAATTTCTTACTCAGAAATGACCAGTAATTGTTTTGGAAAATAGCAAAAAGTGCATAAAGGCAGTAATACGAGAACTGTAAAATAATGGAAGAGCACGGTGGCAGAAGGGGAAGGAGGGAGTCAGTACCCCTAACTGTCCTGCCAACAGGAACAAAATAAATCAGCTTCTCTGGAAGTCAAACATGAAGTCACTACAAGCCACACAGCCACAACTGTTGGAGGGAGTAGTCTGAGCTGATAAAAGAAAATGCATATGTCCCTACAAACTATACATAAGTAGAGAGCCTCTGCCTTTCTATTTTTTTAGTGTGACTGTGTGCAGAAAGAGATACAAACTCTGAGAGTGTCCTGCTGCCTGGAATATATTTTCTGACATCCTGAATTCCAGTCAGTTTATTTTTTTGGCTCTGGAATATGGAGAGCCTGTGGATACAGCTGGCCATCAAACCACAAGGGAGTTTTATACACTGTGTACTCCGGTGGTAGGACAGCACATGTCTCCCAACCTTCCTAATGCCAGTTTATCAAGAGCTTCCTACTGTGAGTTGTAATGTATGCTGTCAATCTAAAATTGCCCAATAACACAGATGATGCTTTCCTTAAATGCATGCCAGGGAGCCCTTCTATCATGGGTCTCTGTTAGCTGGGACTATGTCTGCAGCATCTTCCATACACAGTATCTCTCCAGTACCATTCCCTCTCTTCTGACAGAGTATCTCATAGGAGATCCACAAAATCCTAGATCCTACAGTAAATCCAAGAAGGTCTCCAGTTGCAGGATCTCCATTGAAAGCAGCTGATGAGGAAGTCTGTTTTGTCTCACAGTAGACACACTTGCCATTTAAATCACTGTTCATTTCCATCACTGTCTCTATGCCATCTCCCTTAAGTGTGCTTACCCACATTGGTTCTGGTAGGAGTTCAAGTTAGATGCAAAGGACAGCATGTGGCATGGCATGGGAGAGAGCAGTAAGTGTTCCAAGCCTGAACTGCAGGAGAGACCTCAACAGTCCTAAAGTTTTACCATCAAGAAAGACTGTTGATCCAGGGCTCCAAAGAAGAAGAAGATTCTGCAGTCCTCAACACTGGATGGTTTTGTTGAAATTTTGGCCTGCCTACTGATTACCTAAACCATTTTCTTTGAGAGCTTTTTGCCAAAACCCCAAAGAGGGACAAATAGGAATAAAATAGCTGCAATAATAGGTCTGATATGATTTTGTTGAGACAGTGCAATTTTGTGTCAGTGCTAAATAGCATGGGGTTTAAATAATTTATTACTCCTTTTGGTACTTTTTGGTTCATTAGACAGTCAGGTTCCCAGGCTTTGTGCGCTGGCCACTCCTACTGATGATGGCTGTTGTTTGAAGAGACATTAAACTCTTTTATCAGGCTATCAGTGCCATCTCCTATGTAGAAAGATCCCTGACAACTAGAGGCAAAAGTTAATCTTATACCTTCTTCCTACCAGAACTTTTTTTTTTTAAAGTAAAGTCCTTTGTAAGACACCCAGCACTTTACACAGAGACATCTTGCTGAATTTCTGCCTCATTCTGTTATAGGCTACAAATCAAATCAGGGCATCAGTTTTGTCCACTGATGAGATGATAGGATTTATATTTCTATGGCCCAGTTCATGTCTAGACAGGGCAGATGGTTCTGTTGGAGTGTACACCATCATTAATTTGGGAGTGACAACTGTAAACAACAATATTTTTTATTTTCATCAGAATTAGTACATGAACTAGCATTCAGTAATAAAGTATTAGCACTCTAAGCAGAAGCCACAAAATTTACTGAGGTGGAGAAGGACAACAGTGATGTGGTACCTTCTGTCTTCATGGGGAGCTAAAGCTGTTTCACTTCAGTTCCAAGTATTTTGTCATCGGTGTCTCCAGAGCAAGGGAATAATTTTAGTTATCTACTTCACAGGGTCAATATGAAGATTAGAGGCATCTATGCAGTATTTGTATGGTGCTGGGAAATAAAAATGATATACGAAAAGGTTCCTTTAGTCAGGTAAATTTGCAGCCATTAGGGTTATATTTTTTTCATAGTTGCCATCTGTCTTTGGTAGCATCAGACATCATGAAAACAAGTTCACGTGGATATTCTGGAAAAGACAAACAGAGCATGACCTTTTATTTAATTCTTTATTTCTTGTAAAGGTTTATTTTTTACAAGGGAATTTTATAAGCTATATTTCTGTAGTTTTTTGGCATTGTTTCTTATTGTTTAAATAGCATATTAACAATTATTCTATTCCTATATAAACAATTCTAATAAGAAAATTGATGTATCAGTTTTTATAGACTAAAATTTTAAAACAGTGATTAACAACCTGAAGAAGGGGGAAAGGAAGTTCTACATTAAAAAGACTGGCAGTGCTTCAACTAGAAGACTATGCTGTGACTGAAGCTGTAGCCAAAAATAGAATTGGATTAACAGAAGAAAAGCAAGTAGCTAAAACTAAGGTCAAAGCAGAAATAGATGATTTAGAATTGACTTATACACCAAAAGATAGGAAGAGATATTTAAGTTTTCCCATTATATACACCTGTAAAAAGGAACATCACTTCACACTAAGAAGAACTGTGAAAGAAGACTCACATAGTAAGAAGTCAATTAAGAGATCAAGAACTAAGCTTTAAAATATGAGAAAAAACCCAATAACCTTTTCTGGTTGTTTGTACAGGTTTGAACATGTATACTATTACAAATAAATTAAAAAATAAGCTGTAAAAGACAGCTGTAATAATTCCAAACAAAACCAAAGGAACAGTAAAAGTTGTCTGAAAACTTTCATTCAGGCAGGGTAACACAGTGACTATTTGAGCTGAATAGGTTGTGCTTTAACTACTCACCAGAAAGTAGGCTTAACTAGATAAAAGTTCTAGCTGATACCAATTATTATAGGTCTGTTTACACTAATGAGCCCCAGCCCCCTAATTTGTGGGTGAGATAAGCTAGTGCACACACAGAAGACTTTAAAAGAGGAGAAAGGAAGTAGAAGGTCTTGTCTGTAGAGGTTTTGGTAGGATAAGCTGTAGCACATAGGAGGCTTGTCCTTTTTTTTTTTTTTTAGCTTTGGAGTTCAGTCAGGTAAGCTTGTTTGAGGGGAGGGAAGTTTGCATTTATTTAAAAAAATGTGGTTTTAATGTGTTTAATAGACTTAATCTCTAGTGCTCTGAGGTAAAGACTGACTATCCTTATCTTTTCTTCACTTTCCTATGTAGAAAAGCTGAAAGCCTGTTTTCCTGATAGGAAGGTTTACTTAGAAGTATGGAAAGAGTCTTGCAGTAAACAAAGCCTATGTCTACTTTCTCTGTAATGGTTTTTGCTCTTTTATCTGTGATTACATACTGCTTGGTAAAAGTATAGATAAAATTTAACCTTGAGAACAACCAATTATAAATCTATATCAGAATAATTCCTGTGAGTAATTCCATGTTCCTGTTGCTATTGTCCTATGTGCTTAAACTGTATGACATGAATACTACAGTGGTGGTTCTCAACAGCTGCATAGTAGAAGTTATGTTAAAGATGAAAGGTATACTTAGTGTGAGAGACTCCTTCAAATTTGTTAGGGTGTAAGGCTAACTAGTGGTGAGGAACTCTTGTTTTAATAATGCGCTCAATATTAAGACAGTAACTGAATGGAAGGGATTTCTCTCCATTGAGTAGCTCTACAATTCACAGCAAAGTGGAACAGTTATCTGGAAATAATGTAGTAGTAGTATTTCGAAGACCTCTAAACAATGGTATAGCAAACTGACGCTTACCCGTTGGGGACTTCTGCTCATGTATGAGCAAATAGCTTCTGTAGTAGTCTGTGGAGGGAAGAGAAAGAAGGCTTTTAGGCTTTCAGAGAAAATTGCTGTATGAAATTTGTTCCTAGTAGTTACTTGAGAGAACTGGCTGCTTGCTTTCGTCTTATATTTAAAAAAAAAAAAGTGAAGCTTATACTGGGGGTGGGAGTAACTATTTACCTTTCAAAAGGTGTCTCCTTCTCATTCATGAAGGAATGAGAAGCTTGAGCAACCTGTATCTAATCCAGGAATGGATACAGCTCAGCACTGTCTGAAGACTGTCTAAAACTGCCCTGAAAAGTTTAGAACCATTTTTGGACTTTGCATCTTAAACCATTCCCTGCAGTGAACAGAAGGAAAGAGAAGAGTGACTGAAGTCTAGCTGATAAGACTTTCTTAGGAATGAAACAGCAGTGCTCGCTGTACCTGGATGGATGCACTGTCATTGGAAATGGAGTCAGCTAGGTGGTGGTGTTCAGCTTTCAGCAGTGGGTGGGTGGTTTGGGCTTTTTTCCTCTCTTCCCTAGGGCTACTTTGTTATGAAAAACTCCTCCAGTACTACCATATGAGTCATAACATAATTTCCTCTAAATCCACAGCAGCCTGTGCAATATTATATAATTAAATATTGAAAAGGTCTGTGATTCTTGCTTTGCTTATTCTGGTAGCAGTCCCAATAAAACTCTAACTATTGCAGACAGGTACTGGAATGTCTCAAAAGTGACAGATGGATACAGTACAAATGTACTTAATCCTCAGCAATGATGGAATAGGTCAAGCTGAATCCTGATCTGATAGAAAACAAACATTTAATGTTTTGGCAATGACAAGCCTTGCATGAACCCTAGCAGGAGACCTGTATGGTCATAGCCCCAGCTGGTCCAGTCAGCGTTAACTCTCCCTAAATCAAATTCACTGTCACCAGTCTGCAGCAGTTCAGGGTCTGATCTATAGGCTTCCCAGAAAAATCTGTGGAAGCACTATAAGATACCTTTTAGAGATCAAGCCGCTGAGACTATTATCTCTCTTTAGGAGAGGGGAGAAAAGAGGAAAGAATACTTTTAAAACTCATTCAGTACAGGTGCTGCAGACAAGATGGCTGTTCCAGGAAGAACAACTAGCATAAGAAGACTTATTAGGTTGGGATTTTTCTAATAAAAATACTTTATTGGTGAAAATTCTCCAGCTGTACTTATAGTATAGGACTTCTGCATAACAGTAGCAGGTAGATAAATACTACTTATTACTGCAGCATTAAAATAACTGATAATTACATTTTTTTCATATAATGTGCTTCAAAAGGAAAGATTCACCTGAGGTTCTAGCTCAATAAGCTTTCTTCTCATCTCTGATCTGACTGAGGCTGTAGAGCAGAGATAAGACTGGCTGATACTGCAAAACCTGTAAGCCTCTCTTATCTGTCAATAGTGCTCTTTTCCTGCAGGGGACGGGCAGAGGCATGTGATGGCAGCTTCTCTCTTGTCCTTGGTTAAACATAGAGCTGCTGTTGAATTTTCTGTTTTGGAAGTCTGTCTTATGCATCCATTAAACTAAAAATAAACTTGTCCTACACTGAAGGTTTTTATTAAGTTCACAAGTCTGTCCTGAGCTTTGTGCAGATGTATGTCTTTGTTAAGCTGCCTTTAACATTATTATCTGTGTTCTGTTTTTGTTAGACCTTGGTGATATAGAGCAAGGCAAGAGGTTCTGCACTAGATTTTTCATCTGGTGCTCAAGGCTGGGAGTACAGGAACTACTCTTCTAGGACCAACTATATGACACCTGAAAGGCAGACCCCCACTCCTCCCTCCCCTTACTGTAACTCTTCTCTTGGGGAGGTGGTGGTTTCAATCTAGCCTCCAAGTTGTCTAGAAACTGGCTGGTGGTGGGGAGGGCTGTGAATTCTCACATCAGCATAGATCCTCCTGTTTTAAGGTACCTTAAAGGAAGAAGATGACTGTTAGTGCCAGAAAATAATCTCTGAGGAATGTGCTACCTCTCTGCATGCTGTATCGGTGTTGTGATGGTTATGTAGCATAGCAGAGTCACTCTGCAATGTATCTGTTAAACCTCAGGCGAACTGTTTCAGAGCACTAGGAGTATTTCTTCTTTCTGCTGTTAATGGTCAACTCCCATGTTGTCCACTCTGCACTGAGGATGGCATTTCTTGTTTCTCTTGCTGGAGCAGAGTGATGGGTCTGCATGGGTTATGCTCACAGCTCTGGGATTCAGTGTAGTTCTCTACGTGCATGTGGAGTGCCCCCTCCACCATGTTGGGATTGCTGAACAGTCCTTGGTCTGAAGGTGGGGGGCTAAAATATTCTGTCTGATGAATAAGAAAGTATTAGTCTTGTTGCTGCATTATGCCAAACTTCAACATAATTAGTAAGTATTATGTTAGAAAAAATAGTATAAGAGTTTAAGTACATGATGGCCTAATTTTATTAGTTATTACACTAGGCAGTTACAAAGATGCTGTTTTCTGCAAGGCATTTGGCCACTGTGTAAGATAGTTGAAAGTATATTGCAATTAGCGAGAATGAATTGGTTGCCAATTTTCTCTCTCAAATGGTTCCATTAACAGTCCCACTAACAGTTGTAGCGAACCCTTAATGAATATAATAAGCCACATAACCCACACGAGCCTGTGTGGCTTGGTATGTGGTGTGTTCTGTAATGGTACCATGCAGTCAGGTTTTCCATCTGATTTACTAAGTAAGTACTTAATCAACAAATTGGTGTGATTTTTATTTAAAAAATGTTGCCTCAGTGAGGAGAATAGACTAACTTCATTTTTTCTCCATTCTTTCTTTCATATCTACTTTCTTCTGTGTTAAACACACTTGAAGGAAGGCAAAAGTAGCAGATTAGTAAGGATATAGTGGGTTAATAATGTGCTGTTCTTTGTTTAACACTCAATCCTCAGAACTTGTAGTGTGATGCTGGAGTACCCTCTTGGGTGGTAGGATCAGTGACTTACAGAGGCATTTTAGTGGCTTGTGCAAACAGTGAAACCCCTCAGCATTGCAGGCAGCATCTGCTCCATGCCCATTCAAAGGCATATCTGTGTGTCTAAGATGAGTACTTGGATGCATAAGTCTGTACTGAATAGCAGGTTCTTCATCTAACAGAAGAAGGATGAGGTAAAATTAGGCCTTGCTTCTGCAATAGCTGAGCCAAAATGAACTTCAGAAGATCCTAGTCTCCATTTCCTGCAAGTGATCCTTCCCTGTTGTCTTCTGCATTACATGTGACACAGCTGCCAAGCAGAGAGAAGTGGTTTGAAGAAATGCTGGGAGGGAAGATTATTGCTGACTGCTTAATCAGTATCCATCAGTCAGTCCTTGCTGATCAAACAGTTCTTCCTGATTACTTCTGGATCAGTCTTGATAGTCTTTCTTCCTCCCCCTTACAAAATAAGGGATATATGGTTTGAAACCCTGGGGTTCAAGGGAGGTTGTTTAAACCTTAATTCCCTACTTTGTAGCCAGATGTCTCCTTTAAAGGCAGTCTTAGCTGTGTTGTGTGACATATTGGCATGCTCAGGATATGCCCACATGGTCATGCTATTTAAATATGTTTTCCTCAAGATTGGTGTTCTGCTAACATCCTCTAGAGCATAGACTGATAGGGTTTGGGATGTTATGTTGCAGTTTTGGACAAGTGTGGGGGTAAAATGAGACGTATCTGGGGGATTTCATAGGGGTGAGTTGGGAGCTGCCCTCAGCCCCAGTGTCTTTCAAAGCTGGTTCCACTTTGTGCAGGGCTGTCCCCTTACCATGCCATAGCTCAGGTCAGCATTCAAGATGTGGCTCTGTCTCAGCTGTCACTAGCACTAGTGAGGAAACGGGGTTTAGTAGGACATGGCTGGCTTTCTGGTGGTTGAGCCTTTTCCAGTGACAGCAGTTGGTAGTGGTGAGATGAAGACGGTGTGGGATTTGTTGTGCTTTTGCAATAGGATCTGTCACAGGAGGCAGAGGGACCTGCTCAGGTTTGGTTTGGTTGGCATTAGGGCTGCAGTCTGCTGTGTCTTGTTCCTAACTGTTAAAATTCACGCCAATACAGTTATTGCCCATGTCTGATCAGGACAAGATATGCATCCCTGTGTCTGCATAATAGATTAGATGCTTTGAAGAAACAGTGCTTTTCTAATGTGTTTTCTCCCTCTCCACAAAATCTGTACACACATGTGTGTGCACGTGAGAAGAGACCAAACCTGAGCTCCTGAACTAATTGGTGTTTTCACAGTGCTCTTAACATTTAATAAAGCAGTGGGCTTGTCTTTGTAATCTGATTGCTGTTGGCTGATGGAAGTTCAGCAACTCTGCTATTATTCCAGCTGCTTTTAGTTACAGGACCCCCACCTCACCCTATTAAGGGTAGCAGCAATTCTGTCCATGTATCTCATGGCTGCTGCATAGCGTTGCCTAGTGAGCAAATGGCTGGTCTAAGCTGGCTTTGACAAATCCAGTGAATTATCTGCAGCCTAGTTCATTAGCCAAGTCTGAACAGTGATCACTGTGCTATTAGTATTGCTAGTGGAGTATCCTGCGTGCCGTCTTTCATCTTCCCCTCCTGCTGCCTCTTGGCCAGTACTTAGGTTATGAGTGTCTCTGCTAATGCCCTGCATGTCTAGGGCAGGTATGCCATGTAAATGATTAATAAGGCTTACGGGTTTCAAACAAGTCTAGTTAAGCTCAGTGAGGGAAAGTGAAGTTGAATGATGGTAGAAGATACATGGTATTGGATTTTCATTTAATTCAAATCTGGATTTTGTTAGAGCTATTCTAGATCTCCCCTGTGGTAGGTGAAGCCAGCCTTGCCCAAGACTTGGTCAGACTGATTATCTGCAGTTGCCAGAACAGAGCTATCCTCACCTTACAGCCTGTTTGCCTGTTGTGGATTCCTTGGATTTTTTTTAAACAATTGTTTTTGATATGTAACGAGGATTGCACATAAAGGTTCTTATGGATCCACTAATTGTTAGAACTTCTTTTATGAGAAGGGTCTCAGTGCTGCATTAAACCTGTCTTGAGAACCTGTAGGGGAAAGGCTGTGCTTGGTCTCTGTGCTTATAACTATAGCACATCGTCTTCGAATCCTTAACTTCTCAGTTAGACTTTGGCCAAAGGCTGTAAGTTAGGCCATGGGGCTTTGTTAGGCAAGAATTGGTAAGTGATGCAGTTCCCTTTCGGATTAGTGCATGTGTGACCTTTAGTTTTAAAAAGCATTTTTGTACAGTGTTTCAGCTGGTAAATGAGTTCTCTTCTGGCCTGTTAAAAGGCAGTGGTCTCAGGCATAGGCCAAGTGCTATGAAGGGCTACTGCCACAGGGTTATGAGGAATGCATTTCTTTGCTTTGTCCTGTGACTCTAAGAAGATTTTGTTAAATTTTTTTCCCCTTTACAGCAATCTAGTGTTCTTGCCTCTAGAAATAAAAAATGAACTAAATCAACTCTATAGCATTGTTAATGCTGGGTTAATATAAGTGCAAATAAATGCAAGAAGCTGTAGTGGCTTCAGGCTACTTAAAACAAACTAGAATTATCTTAACATAGTGAATACTTGACTTCTGGTGTTTACTCAAGAGGATATTGAGAGTAAAAGGATGAAAAAAATGCATGTTCTTTTTATTGATAGTATTTCATTCTTTGCAAGTACTTTATCTTCATCTACATCAATATTTTAGCTTTCTAAGTGGAAAGCCTATTTAATATGGAAGCAACTGCATTGATAACATTGAGACAAAAGCATTGATAACTGGATTGCAAGGATTATCTAGTAATAGTCATGCTTCTTTAGCTTACATTTTGGTGGCCCAAGTCAGTAGTAGAGGACAAGCTAGGTGTCAGGATAGTAGTGCACAAAAATTGAAAATAGTTCACTATAATTATTCACTGTTAAGATCTTCAGATAATGGATGTATATAGGTATTGCTTCTGTTTACTTAAAGGCTTAGTTTCTGTGCACTGGTTTTATGTTAACTGGAGGGTGGTTCCAGTTAGGATGAAGGTGAGTGAGAAGTTGGTTGTCCTGCTAGTGAAATGTAAGACCTAATTTGTTCCTGCTGCAAGCTTTTTTTTTTTCCCCAGGACTGTTTGTAAATCAGTATTTGAAGAACTGTCTTCTGGTAGTCCTGGATGTCTTTATGGAAGTCATAGTCATAGATGACTTCAACTGACAAAGCTGTATTTCTAGTATACATAGCAGGGGTGATCTTGTTGTACAAGTACAAAAGCAACTGTGGAGGTGCAACTAACTCCTGTGTTTTGTCATGTATGTTGGCAACGCTGCAGATGTGGATGTGTTTACAGTGAGAATAGATGTGATCCTGCATCTCCTCCATTTCAAGACTGGAAGACTGCTCTGGAGTACTTGAACAGAGGTTCACTCTGTGATAACTGTTAATGTCTGCCTCTGAGTTTTTCCAGCCACTAGTATAGGAATATAAGTGACTGTTATCCTCCTTAGGATTTTCCTTAAAGATAAAATTAATGGTTTGTGCTTTAATTTTGACTGCAGTTGCTTGATGAATAATCCTTTCTGGAAGGGAAAAGCACTTTGTAAACGTCAAGGGCGCTTGCAGTAGGTAGTACCAACATAATTTAGGAAGAAATGTATCTTTATGGAAAGCTTGTTCTCTCTTCCTTTGCATGCCAGATGTCTTAGAAAATGCCTTTTTTAAGACTGTATCTGCACTTGAGTATGTATAGATGGGACAGTGTTTAGAGCTGTACCGCAAGACACCTCTAGGGATGCATGCTTACACAGTGAGTGGTAAGCAAGCAGCACAAATTGGTAGTAGGTGGAAAAAATTATTCTTGTTGCTATCTTCCAAATTTGCTTAATTTTATGGTGCGCTTGCATTTAACTGGGAATAATTGTGAAAAATCATACTTCAGCAAGCTGCTGCTCTTTCAGACAAGTTGTGGGGGCTTCAGGTCATATTCTCTCTGTTGTGGGACTTGGTGTGCTCCTTTGCTATAAACCTTAAGATTGAGGCCTGAAGTCAAATTCTTGAGATGAAATAATATTTCAGTACCTTGCTGGATTTCTGGTTGGAGACATCAGCAACTTGAAGAACTATGTTCTTGAAACTAGAAAACTTCTCCAAGCTGCAGTCATTTTTTTGTGGTTTTTAATTTGAAACTTACTGGCTAAGTGTGTGTACTGGAGGAGCAACTGCAGTTCTTCCCATATGTGAAGTCAGTGGGGCTGCATTTTATGCTTTTGGGCTACCTCTGCTTTCTTATGGGCAGAACTCACAACAGCATCAGGTTTCTCCTCCTGGGCTGTGTGTATTGGGTATCTGGGTGAATGAAGCATTGGTCTCTGGAACCAAAGGAGATCAGAGACAACATCTTGCCCTGAGAAGTTGTAGCTGTTACATAAACCTATGGAAACCATCTCTTCTTTATCACAGCTATAGCTTTTGGTTATCAGCTTTGACTGCTTTGTTTAGCTAGCAAAGAGCCTGAGGCAGTTGCTGAAGAGAAAATCTCATGCAGGAAGATGAGTGGAGTTGAAATGAGGGAAGAGGATGGTGTAAGACTAGAGCGGGTGTCATGAACTGTGAGAAAGAAGACAATCCAGGTCTCCTTCCAGCTGGAACTTTGTAGTTCTGGGTACAATCAGAATCCTCACTCTCATTGGGACAAAAGTGGTACGTAAAAAAGATGAGGTTTAAACGTGACTAAAAGTATAGCCGGTTGTGCCCAGTAAAGAGAAGCCTCTAGTACAGGAGCTGGTTTCTGTTGTGCCTGTTTATTTTCAACCCCTTTATTTTCAGAAGTTGTGATACTATATTTTGTGACAACCTTGAATAAAAAAACTAGTTTGCAAGCATCTTTCTCCTGTAGGATGCAGCTGAAATGGTTGCAGGGGAGCAGGAAAGATGATTTCCAGTCAGGTCTGCTGTAAGACTGACCTGAAAAAAGGCTGTTAGCAGACGGGACCAAGTACCTTAATGCTAGTAGAGGGATGTCTCACAAAACAGGAGGTAGCTCAACCTGGCTGTCCTTTAAGGCTCCTATTTTGCACTGGAAAAAACACTTGCAATTTAATTTGTGTCTCACACCTTTTGAAAAGAAAGCAATATTTGAAGTAATTTTTGCAGGTCAAAGACTTTGCAGAGAGGGGGAATATAGGAAGGCTTCCTTTAGAGTGGTACTAGAATGGTGATGAATCTCGCATATATTGATTTTAATATAGACATATTATTTTTTATTTAAATATATAATATTAAAAGCAGTCCTCTGTAGATGTTGTGGCAATATGGGCTTTGGTGCACAATTATGGAATCAAAATTGTTAGTTACACTTACTTTTTCCCATTAAAGTTCCATAAACATGAATTGACTGATTTAATCACTGGAGACCTCAATCTTGCTCAAATAACATTACAGCACAGAATAAGAGGCTGGAAATTTGATTTTTCTTGTTTGTATTGCATATGTTTGCATGCATGTTCTTACTGTTTCCTGACTCTGAGGCATGCTGTCAGCAGCTTGGAGATGATCTGATAAAAATTAACTGGAAACTGAAAATTCTCTTACTAAATTATTAGAGGTTACACTATGGCCTCCCTAGCTGCTGAGTGGCTCTGAGAATTAATGCCCTTCCCAGTTTATGGTAGAGAACATGAATCTTTGGTTATACAAGCTAGGGAAATATATTTAAAAGAACCTACTGAACTGAAGCTACTGTTTCATTATTAACAAATGCCTCTTAGAAGAATTGTCTTCCTGACCCTGCAGGCAGTTCTACACACATCTGTCAATGTTTGCTATCATGAAAACATGAAACTGGTGTTTGATGATAGTGTTATCTCAGGAGTCTTTTGAACAGGTGCTTTATATAAAACTGGAAGGGATAAATCCTGGAGGAGGGCAAAGAGCAGGTTTCTGAACTTGAACAACATCCAGCTAAGAACGAAGGAACAGAAATTGGTTATGGCTGGTTAACTTTTGGTTATTATATATAATATATTATTATTATATAATATACCAATATATACAAATATACCAATATATACAAATATACCAATATATACAAATATACCAATATATACAAATATACCAATATATACAAATATACCAATATATACAAATATATATTGGTTAACTTTTGGCTGGAAAATACTCTCAAATGCAAGTGGCTGTAGCAGTTACTACCCTGCTCATTACCTGCATTTGGAAAGTTGATCTCGTGATTGGGGAAAACTGAACTTGAACTAGTGGGGTTTGATACACCAGTAAAATGATCTTAAATCACTGGAATATACTGTGTGGCAAACCGACAGTAGAAGAGCTGTGTTTTCAATGTTCAACCAGTCTGTTCTCTGAACAGCAGCCTTGGGGAGAAGGGACTAAATCTTTTAATTAGCTGCAGCCCCCACCAATCTGATATGTTTTGAGTCAACATGCTAAAGCTTTTTAATGATACAGAATGAAATAGCAGGTAAGCTAATATTGGGTGGGACAGTGAGGTGTAATGGGTGGAAAAGTTGCACCAGGGGAGGTTTAGACTGGCTCAAGTCTAAACACAAGACTGGCTCAAGTTGCGCCAGGGGATGTTTAGACTGGATATTAGGAAATTTTTCTTCACTGAAAGGGTTATCAAGCATTGGAACAGGCTGCCCAGGGAAGTGGTTGAGTCGCCATCCCTGGAGGTATTTAAAGGACGTTTGGATGAGGTGCTTAGGGACATGGTATAGTGGTGGTCTTGGTAGTGTTAGGTTTATGGTTGGACTCGATGATCTTAAAGGTCTTTTCCAACCTCTACAATTCTGTGATTCTGTGAAAACTTGTCAATTCATCCCAGCAAAACTCCCATGAGCTTCAGTGATACTGAATCTATCTTGAAATTACTCAAACACAGGCTGTCTAACTTGGTGTTTAAACAAAATGTCATATTTCTGTTGTAAGGTACTAAGAATCCAAATTGTTATATAACAAATACAATTTATGTCTAAATATAGCTGCAAAGGACTATATTCAAGACTTTAGAAATCATTAGCTGCTGTAAGACTTGAGTAATTGCGAATTGGTGTGGTTTGTGGCCAGTACTCATGAAGTGACCAGAGCAGGAACAAATGCACTTAAGCCAGTTGGGGTATTTGGTTTCTGGCTTGTAGTCCTTCTCATTGGCTTGCCAGAAACCTGGCCTATGTATTTACTTGCTTTCCACATAAAAGTACAAAGAATTAAGAGATATTTGCTTTATTGCGAATTATTAATTTGCTGGAACTCTAAGTTTTTAATAACTTGCAGCGTTCTGAGGTATGCTTGTGGCTGTGGGTGCTGCACTGGCTTCCAGTGCTATGTCGTGTTTCTCTTTGCCTGTGCCACTGACCATGTGAAGGGAAGGTGCCTTGCTGGTCACTGGTAGATACACATTTAAGCAGTCACTTTGTGTGGAATGAAGGTGCTACAGGTGCTCAGCACACAGTGAAGTGATCATGTATTTGAGGCCATATCCATAGGAGTGGCTTAAAATCTGAACTCGAATAGCGTTAAGCAGTTTAAACTTCTCTACAGAGTCTTCTTCCTTGAGGAGCACAAATCTCTTAATGCGTACAGAAGGAAAAGCTCTTTTTACTAGGACTTCCAACAGTGACTGTGATGTTGAACTGTGTCAAAATATATTTCTGGCCTCCAGAAGTATTTGCATTTCGCAAATAAAAATGAAAGCATGAAGATGCAGTAGAACACACTTTTAAAAAAGTTGACATCCTGATGCTCAGCCTGTGTCTTCAGATCTGTCTCTGCAGCCACCAGTCCCTCGGATATGCTCACTGCTTCTAGTCCTGGGCTTTGTTAGCTTGATTAGTTGCTAAGAAACTTCAACTTAATCATAGTAAAACTGTGTTATGTTGGAAGTAGACTGTTAAACAAGAATATTTGGTGGTTGAACAATATGGTCTGAAAAGAGGCTGCCATAAAACTAACTTGAAACAATTCTGTTCAGCTATGGCCTATGCTCTTGCCAGATGTGTAGGGACCTGTCAGAACTTGAGAGATTGACCTAAGCCTTATCTTTAAACGGAAGATTTTCCACAGTGCTCCACTCAAAATCATGTATCTACTTTTATTCCTGAGCAGTGTGTATGCTGGGGAAGGGCCAGGGCTGACTCCTAGGCAGGGGTATTCTGTCCAGATGAGCTCCTAGTCAGGGGTCCCTGACAAAACAGCCTCACTTTTGCTTATATGTGCTTTGACCAGCAGTAGTGGTAATTCAGGCCCCTGTTTCACTGTTGGGCCAGCATGTTTAGACTTCCTAACATGCAGTGCCCTTGACAATTCATTTCAGCACAGTAAGACACTGAACCATAATACCCTTCAAGAGAAACTTAAATTGAGAAAGTAGGAAAAAATTACTTTCAATTTTTTAAAAAATTGGTGTTAAATCTGACTATATACATGTTTGCAGTTGGACTGCAGTTTTGCTTTGCATTTCTTCAACAGATTTTTTTTTCTCCTTTGGAAACTTGGAGCCATAGAAGCAAAGTAGATGTAGACTTGAAAATCCAGAATGTATGGAAGCCTGACGGAAATCCCATATTTAACTTCAAATTATCTTATAATAAGGACAGCTGCAAAGCTTTGAAAATCCTTCTGTTTAGTACTGTTGAAGAGTCTGATCACTGGTAGTTTACACTTCTGTGCAATATGAGGTTACATTAGAAATGTATAGTAACTGTGCAGTGACATTAGAGGATGGCAGCAATGCCTACTGTTTCATGTTTTTGATGGACTCGGCTGTCAGCACAGCTAGATGAGTGCAACAGGAGTGGAAGCTTGAATGCAGAACTAGAAGCAGCAGTACTGCTGTTAGGTGCAGTGATGTCTGCTCTAGCAGGTTTGGCTCACAAGGGCCAAAAAGGAGCTGATGCAGGCTCTTTTGAGGAGCGTAGGCTACCTTAATGAGCAAAATTTGGGAGATGGAGAACGGGGAGGGGAAGAGGCTTCTGTTCTGCCCTTTAAAAGTTTGTCAGTTCTGGTCCATAATCTAATGGTAAAAGATGTATTTAAAAATGGTGTATTTGAAAAGGGTATGGAATAATTACTAAGGGATATAGTTGGGTTTGTAGGGAACAAAGGCCAGGGAAGGGTTAAGACTTGCATGAATTCTTCAGGCTGGTTTCCTGGGAACCCAAAGAGTTCAGAAATGAATTAAGTGCTGTTGGTGAAATCTGTTACCTAAAGGCCCATTCAGTAATAAAATACTTAACTGTATCTGTGACTCGAAGAATAGCTGAATTTTATGAATGGTATGTCTTGGTACCCATCTCTGTGATGTAGTGATCTCAGAGGCAGGAATGCTGGAAATGAGTGGGAAGGGCCTGGTCCCTATTATGTGAAGAAGTTCTCCTGTGCTGCCAAAGTGCTGCACAGCTCAGACTGTGACCTGAGCCAGCTGTGCCTCATCCCCTGGCTGCAAAAAAGGAAACCTCTGGTGGTGGCTGGGTCTGCTGAGACTGAATGAACCCTTCTGAATTAGGTGGTTAGTGATTTTCTTGTGATGTGCTTATGTTGACTATTGAAAATACTTGCTGTCACCTGGTACTTCTTTAGTAAATTATTTAGCTGTGCATTCCTGGCATATTCTAGCATGTAGTTCTAATTATCAAGATAAACAAAATGATAAAAAACACAAGGTGACTTTAGCAGCAGATGTAAGTGTATATAATACTACAACTAATCTGGTATTTAGTCACTCTCTGATTGTTAATAAGTTGGTTCAAGTGTGAGTGGTTTCCTTGGGGAAGGAATGGGGTAAGGAATTACCTGTCTTTCTGTTCTGTTTGTAACTTGGTGTTTTTAATCAAGGCCTTCTAGTCCTTTCATATGCACACTAAGTAAGTGGGATACTTGGTGAATACTAAAGTGGCAGAAAACTGTTAGGGAAGTGTACACCAAAAAATTGAAACTTATTTTCAAGTCTGCTATTATACTAGAATTAATGTTGGACTCAAAATGACTTGTACTTTGAATGTTCTCACTAAACTTGATGCAAAAACATCTATTACCTCAGGCTGAACTTTAACTTCAGCATTAAAGCAAATTCCAAGTACTTCCAGATTTCATGATACTTCTCATCAGCCTTATGTTGAGCTTCCAGCCCACTTCCAAGGTAGCGTGTGGGGAGATGAACCTGCATTGCATCAAGCTGTGATTGCAGGCAATCCTGAAAATGTGACATGTTTACTATAAAGGGTCAGGGGTGAGAAGATAAATCTTTTTAAAAGAACAAAAACAAGCCTCAAACCCCAAGACTAAACATCATGATATCTAAAAAAAGGTTTTGTAGTGTTTTGATGTCTGACTCATTTTTGTCAATGCCTGGAGCTGCCAGTACTGAGTTGCTGATAGTCAGCATTATGTGTGGAAGGATTTCCAATAAATAATAAAAAGCAGTACTGATACAAGACAGTCCACAGTTGATGGTAAATATGCCAACAGTACTGGCCTAAAATGCTTCTTACTGGTTCATGAGTGCTGTCAACATGGCTTATGTATGTTCTACTTGCTCTGAGAAATGCTCAGAGGGGTCTGCACAAGCCATTGAAGGAAGTTAAGGAGGTCTAGGGACAGACAAGTTTGGAGAGAATTCGAACTGGAACACTCTGCTCGATGAGAAGTACCATGCAATTTAGGTGGAAGAATGTGGGTTTTATCTTGTACAATTTTGGAATAGTCACAAAAATCCTGGAGGTTAATGCTAAGTATCTGTTGTGAAATACTCTTTACTGATGTTTTTATAAATAATGTGTAACAAATTTACACTTGGCTTCAGGACAACAAAATAAAACTAGTCAATATAGAAAATGTCATGATAGCATGGTTAAGTCAGTCTCTCTACCCCCTCCACTGAGTACACTTGTCATGTCTGTTACATCTGTCAAGGAAAAAATAAGCCATCTTGAAAAATTTGAAGTTACAGTACCAGTGCAGTAAGTGTTTAGATGAGGCTTTTTGTCTTTGAAAAGAAATAACATAACAAAGTTGAGTGATCTGATTGTATCCTAGTATAATCCCCTTATTTTGATCAAGGACTCTTTATAGCAGATTTCTGTCCCAAATACATAGCTCAGGCCTACTGATCTGAAAATGGACTTCTTGTCTGGTGTGTATGTGAGTATAAGCTACCAAGTTTGGAAAGATCTGAAGGGGAGGCTTTGTTAGGGAGCATGCAGTACAAATCCTTACATAGAAAGTACTGTGGATAACTTGTGTTGTGCTTTCATCTAGAATGATGTTAGGCAGATGTTACCAAGACCATACATTTCAGTAGCAGCTGAGCCTTTGAAATAAGGTGGATTCAGGGGTGGCCATGATGGCTGTGATGAGGTGGTAGAGAATAAGTAGGGCCCAGGACAGAAAGCAGTCGACACGTTGCCAGACCGATTCTGGGCCTGGCCAGTCTGGTGCTATTGGCGTACTCACCTCTGGATGTGATAATGGTGCCTCTGCTGTCAGATCTTGCTGGCCTGGGGAAGGTGAGATAAGCAGTTTTGGCTCAAGATAGGTCATTCATATGCCCTATAATAGGGAACTGCTAATACAGGCTAGCCTAGTCAGCTGGTGAGCTTTTACCATTTTTAGTAAGAAAAACAGTACAGCTATATGCAGAGAACAAACGGATACAATACTGTCTGCTCATGGATTCGTCTGTGTAGGGAATAGATAATGTTTTCCTCATGCATTATGCAACATGCTTCCCTAATGAAAGCTGGATAAGAGCAACTAAAATTTTGAGTTACCTTCCTCTCCTGAGGAAAAAGCAATTACTTCTAGCTAGCAGTGTCTTCAATGGCTTCCTGTCATTGTCTTGCTCATAAATATTTGATACCCTTTACATGATTATCTCTCTTACCAACCTTAGTTGTGCCAGTTGCCAGGTGATGTTCTGACTTCCTGCTCCATCCAGCATCTGGTCCATGGTAAGAGATGGGCTTGATACACCCCTCACATCGGGAGCTTGGCTTTGCACAGGCATAAACAGAACTAAGCTCCAAAGCTGGTGTAATGTTAGTGTGCTGGTAGCTTCAGAAAGACTGAACTGACTACGCTGCAGTTGGTGGTTAACATCTAGGGGTGGTTCTTGCCCTCTTTCCCTGCTAATGCAGTCTGGCTTTCGCAGAGCACACAGCTGTCCTAGCATAACTGTACTTCCTCACTAAAAATAGCCAATGTATTACTGAAGTGGGCCTGATGGCCATAGGGAAATGTTCTGCAGATCCAATACTTCATTGGGATGGTAACTTCAGTTATAGGCCAAAAAGCAAAATCCTTGCTGCCTCCTATGGCAGTCTTCTGAGGCTTTAAGCATGCTGCTGATGTTTCCTCTTCTATTCCCCATCCAAAAAACAAGAGGACAGTCTGGAGGGGGGCAATGGGAAGGAGGGGAGACAGAGTGCCAGGGAGGAGGTACTGTGAAAAGCTGCTGTAAGGGCCATATAAGTAGATGTGACTCTAAAGAGAGGCTCATACTAATGGGGTTACTACGGGTGAAAAGAAAATGAAAACTACTTTTTCTTTTCTTAAAGGAGAGGGGGTTTTGTTAGCTGAATTGATTTTTAACCTTTTCATTTGAGACCCAAAATACTTTGCCATTAAACCTGTTCAGAGGGAAGGAAAAGTAACTTTAAAAAATAATCCTTTATGCCTGCAAAGATGAGTGGATCTCGCAATCTGTAACATCACAGAGAGCATCTCTAGCGGGAACAGAACTTGAGTTCTGCTGTATCTTTCTGTTACGATTTCACTTGAGAAATTGTTCTTTGAAACCTGATATGGGGGGGTCAGAGTCCAGGAACTGGGCAGAGGGTTGTTTCAAGTGCTGAAATACAGGATGATGCTGAATTCCCCTTTTTTTTCTGAAATGTATTAGAATGTTCCATTGAAAGCCAAAGCTGTCTCTTTGTGCATGGGATATACACAGGCACCTACTGCACACTTTCCTTCTGTGAATCCAATGCGGAGCAGTTTGAAAGTGCAAAACATATATTTCACAGATTACCATGGGGATCACTTTAATCAGCTTTGCGACCTGCTAATGCTGTAGAGATCTTTGAAGGACTACTGCTGTTTATCTTCATGCAGCCAGTGCAAGAAGGAATGAACATCATGTCCCTGTGCCATCGCTGGAAGAGATGCTTCTCTCTAGGTAACTGTACAATGGGCAGCTGCTTTTGTTGTGCATTACACTGAACTGTGGGTGGACAGAATTAAGAACAACAGCTTTGGGAATGCTTTAGAGCAAAAGGTCAATATGTATTTGGTAACTCTTTCTAATCTAGTGTTGGCTAGAAGCCAGTGTTACAGGCCTCCAGGCTTTTAGTAGAAGAATACAGATAGCTGTACATCATGAGCATATAAATGGGAAAACATTTCTTTTTCTTCTTTAAATTGTTCTCTTGGAAATCAAGATCAGCTGTGCTTGCAGCTGATATGCTTAAAGCTGTTAGTAAATTGTTATAGGAACAGATGCATTACAGAAAGGAAAAAAGCACTTGTGTGCCAGAATACTAATAGAATTATGATGTGCCAAAGATATTTTTAGCTTCAACCAATATTAATATGGGGAAACACAGCCTTCCCTCCTCCCACCTTTGAGGCTTAAGTGCTCTGTTCTAAGGATTAGCTGTGGCTGACAGTTGTGCTAAGGAGACTTCTGATGGCTGTTTTTGAAATATTCCACTAATCACCTAACAGATCCACTGTGCTTGATAGTTATGTACATGGCCCACAAATAGGATTACGAGTCATGGTTATCCAAGGTGACAATCTGACATAAGTGCTAGAATTCCAGGATCTTCCTTGAGCAGTGGGATTATTCAGAGGAGAGATGCTTATTCTTGTTCAAAGTATAAGAATCCAGTTTAGCTGTAACTTCTGCCACCTCATGTTCCCTTTTAAAAATTGCTTTAACAATCAAATCTCTGATAAATTCCAGGAACTGCAAATAATACTGGAAGAAGGGAGTAGAATTGCCATTGTGCATTGTCAAATGCAATGGCTTCAGTGTTAAACTAAGTTTTTTTTTTCCTTTGTATAGGAAGATTTCTTAAGCTGAAAATTCAAAAGGAACTTCTTAGTAAAATGGTCTCCATCTCAGAGACTGAAAGTACATGCAGAATGGACACAGGATGTGTGTTCATGTGTTGCACAGTGGAATCTGCATTTGCACTGTTGCCTTGTACACTAAATGCTTCTAAGTTATGTTAAATAAGGAGCTCTAAATCCAGTGTCCTCTGAACTGTCTCAAATGCTGAAGACTTGTTCAGTGCATTCTAATGTGTGCAAACGTGTTTTGAGCTTGACTGACAGTTGGTAGGCCATGCTAATCCAGGAGTTTAAAAAAAAGAAAAATGGTGAAAAGAGCAGAGAAATGTTGATGTGAGACATCACCAATAGGTGAGCAGAAACATAGTTCCCCCAAGTCTCAGAACTGTTTAACCCCAAACAGGGAACACTAGTGCTTGGTATATGAAGTTCTCACAGAACCAATGCCTCCATGATCTCCTTCAAAGCTGCCTTACTGCTGCTGCTTATGGGGCTTGTTAAAGTTACGTGCTGTTAGCTGGGAAAAAAATGATGACATTTCTTGTAGGATACCTTGGTGCTTTTATAGTATTTGCTAAGTTGTTGGAAACGTGGAGCATATGGAACTCGTAGGTAGTTTTCAGAGTTGAATCTGAGTTTGAGAAATGCCAGTTTGAACCAGCTCTTAGAAAACCTATTGCACATTGAAGTGTTTGAATTGGGAGTTGAGGGGTTTCAGGGACAGCTTGGGAGGCTCCTCTGGCTTACTGGAGCTGTAGTACTTCTTGCCTATTTCAAATTCTGGTGCTGAACAGTAGCTGCTGAAGCTGAGTATTCAACTTTGTGTCAGGCTGTTAGATCTAACTTATTTGCTGCCTGAAACTTATTTTTTCAGGCCCCATATGTATCATTGATTCTTATAAATCAGACACAAGGTTGTATACCAGAAAAAAACCTGCTTGAAGTCCAGATTATGGTGATGAGCTGCTAGCAAATACACAAGTGAGTTTGAAGAATAACTAAGGAAAGAGTGGAATAGGAGTGAAGCTTCTAGAAAGGCCATTTTTGTCCAGTGCAGTATGGGAACTTAAAACCACCAACAACAAACCACTTATTTTTAACTGGTGTAAAGTAATAGTGCCCCTAATGTTTTTGTAAATTTAGTTGGGAAGCTGAGGCAGGGGAAGAAGGGACTAACTTCTTACTTGCCAGTGATACAGGTTCAGCCTTGGAATTTAGCTGGCAGTTGTAGCTATGAAGCATGAGGCAGAATAGATTATGTTTGTCTCATGCAGCTTTATTAGCTCAGCATTATCAGCAGAAGCTGCTTGTTTTTTGACATTAAGTGAGCAGGTACAAAATTACTTCAGAGATGGAAAAGAGCTATTTTAGGCAAAGTGCTATTCCTCTTGTGGTCTCACCAAGGCTGCATATGAGGATCGTTAGAAGGAATAGAAACATCAGGCCTTTATTTTGCCATTCAAAGAAGCAAAAAGAAATGCACCAAGGAGTCCTTGACTCAGACCACAGGCAACCTTAGGCACCTTTGCTTTCCCACACCTGAGTATTCTGCCAACTCATTTTTGCTTTGAATAATGTGGCTGTCCACTATTCATACAGAGGGAAGTGAATTTTATGGGGTGGACCTGCTTTTTATCCCTCACCTCAATAAGAGTTCTGTTCCGTCTCTTGGAATACATAGTATTTGTGCATGATCATGCATCTGAATCTTCTTCTCTGTATATAGTTTCTGCTAAACTGTATATTGTACTCCTGCAGTAGCATAATCCTGGTTGATGCTTTTTAGTTCTCTGATGTGTGTCTAGTGTTCTGCTAGGAATCTGTTCTGTTAGTTAGTGACAACATTTAGCTGCTTCATGCAAATGAATTTGGGCATATGCATCAAAATCCAGGCTCCAGTTGTCTCTGCTTGTGGCATGCAATTCCATTCACAATCTGATGGAGGCTGCTCTTCAAAACAAGCCGTGTTTTGTGCCTTGAACTTCTTGGAGTTAAGAACATTCTAGTTCATAATTTTAAGATTATTCAGAAAGACCTCATTCAGTGTTGTCAAATGTAGCTTAAATCAGGAATAAACACAAGAAAGAAGTGACTTAACTTCACAATGCATATACTATTCCTGTGCAGGCTGACATTAACGAGGCCAAGCAAATGGACTTCTTGTTCTCATTTCTGTAATCCCAACAGTTGCTTTTGTATCACTAATGCTACAAGAAGTCTTTCACAAATGTGTACAGTTCTAGTCACCTACTTGAAGTGAGAGCTACTGATGCTGTGTGTCTAACATGATCGATCAATCACATATTAACTACTGATCCACCTATACTATGAGTATGTCTGCATCTATTGTAACACTGCAGTTCTTCTGTAGCTACATCTCACTGGCAAATCAGTCCTCCTTGGATTGACAGTATATCCAAGCTTTGCTTTTGACTTAGCTGAGCTCCCAATTTATAGCAGTACTTTTTTGCACTGATCCCTGAAGTGCACTGTTAGGTGTTGCTACTGTAAGACTTTTAATGTTTGTATGTTCCTGAAGATGGGATTAATGCATCTCTTTAAGACTGACACTTGTAAGCTGCATGTAGTTCTCCAGCCTTCAAAGTAAGTAAGCCCAAACTAGTGGCCACTTACCTGTCTGGTTTTTGACTGATTGAATGAAATTATCCCCTGAATTTGTCTCAGAGTAGGGTGACAAGTGACCTCTTTCCAGCATGACAGCTTCTCTCACAGAGAGAAGCTTGATAGAAGCTCCACCTGCACAGCAGCTTCTCTTGCAGAACAATTCACTGCCTGCTCTTATAGGCAACTACTCTTGAGTTTTAAGCAACTTCTGAAATCCCTGAACATTATCACATTGGCTAACTTTCCTGTCCAACAATACCCTTCTTAGTCTTGTTAATTTTGATAATCTATACACATTGCATAGCTGTGAAGAGAAAAGGAGAGAAGCTACAGACCTGTGTCTGTTTAATTTCCTTTGTGATATCTGGGTTAGGTTGATTGATGACAACTTGCCTCTTGCATCTTGGAGTTCAGAAAAATAAGCTTCCTTTGCTCAGTCCTCTCGTCATGCTTCTGAAGCTTTACTTACTCTTAATATCCTTTTGGGGGCTACTGTCTTCATCTGAGTTGACTTCTTTATTGGTCTGTACCTAGCACAGAAAAATATTCCTATCTTCAAATCTGATTTTCTGCTGTGCATAAAATAGATTTTCTTCCTTCCTGTGCATCTCTAATCTCTAAAACATTTGCTACAAAGGTATGGATGTCTTTTTGTGTTTTGACCTGGACAGTGGGGTTATCAGAGAGCTTTAAGTCCCAGTGTCCCAAGTTTGACTTGTGGCAGGACTGTTCCATAGCAATCTCAAGTTGCTTGACCCGAACACAAGGTTTTTCCACTATAGCTTTAGCTGTTGACAGACATAAATTCAGGTTAACTTTTAAGAAGATGATGATCTTGTGGAAGAACTCTAATCTGATGTTGCTTTGCTCACTCAGTATCCTGGCAGTTCTGCTGCAACATGCAACTACTTAAAAATAAATAAAAAACCAAACCAACAATTACAGGCATTTGGAATATGTACCTACCAGTTAGTGTCAGAACTGAGTTCACTTCCAACTTCTCTGTTTTATATTGTTTCTAGCCTGTAAGAAAAACAGCACCTTTCCTGGGATTGCTTCTAATGCTGCTTGTGTGTCTTGCTGCACGAGCTGGTAACTGCAGGGGCTCGATCTGACCGAGTAGTCACCCAGTTGCTGAAATGTTAATGCAGACATCTAACTGTACTAATTTGTTGTCCACTCTGTTAGTGTTGTGTGGTGGCAAGCATTTCATCCTAGTGGTGTAAAAGGCCCATTGTGGAGTTCCTAATGCCTGGAATGGTGGAGATGGAGGGATAGCTCTTGCTTCCAGCATCACAAGCATTTTCTGATGATGCTTTGAAGATTGTGTACATATGTTCTCTCATGTATTGTGTATGTTGTAGCTAGCAACCATCTTCTGTCACTAGAATTTGTCATGGCCTCCTTGTTATTCTAGACTGAAGCACTGAATGTTAGTATTCTAGTCTAAAAAGATTTTAACTGCTTATGCTTAGCCCTCATGTTAGCAGAACTGACACCATTCCTTTTTTAGGGTTACCTTTGCCATCTAACCTGATTAGACACTACTAGAGCAGAAGCTCAGTGCTAGTGAAGTCCTAGGCTAAAATATACAGTACTTTACTCTCTGCTCCTTTTTCATACTCACAATTTGCATTCCTGTGGAAGTCTTATACTTATTATCACATACAAAAGATTGTTTTTAGTAAATGGCTTCTACAGGAGTTCTGGTTGGCCTAAAACCCCAAGGAACTCCCTTGGGAAAGCTCAGGAAAGGTATTGTCCCCTCTGCTTTAACTGCCTATTAAAATTGATGAGATTGTTCATGTTTCCATGATCAAAGTTAATTGAATAGCAGACTTCTTAACTGTACCTGCTGAAAGCTTTAAGTTTGAAAGATGCATGTTAGTAACGTCCACAGTGCTGTTTACAGAATTTGAAAACAGCTTGCATTAAAACAGATCTAAAAAAAAGACTATATATTACTTAGCAATTTTTTTTTTAGAAAATAACTTCTGTTCTTGATGCAACTTGCTTTACTCTTAAGATACAGGATAAATGTCATCTGGACAGGAATACTGTGCCATGTTTGCTTCTCCTTTAGCAAATTTAAGAGCCATTATGTCTCCAATAACTTCAGGCAGAGCAACTCTTGCATAATTCTTGAGAGAAGTGAGAGGTGTTTTGCAACTGCAGTATTAACTTCAAGGCTGTTGCTATTATGAACCCTGGTACTTGCATGCGGATGATCTAAGGACATCTTGCTTTGCAGGACATATATCTACATAGAAGGAAGCATGTTTAAGATTACTCTTGATAATAGAAGAGCTAGAAGATAAAAGCTCCACTGTGAATTATTCCAGAACTTCCTTTCTTCAGACTGGAGTATGTCTGAACATTTGCCTACAATCTTACACTGTTGAACACTGTAGATGTTTTCTAAATTCTAAAAAATAAAGCCTTAATGCTGTTCAGGTTTTCACATGAACTGGTTATAACTCAAGGTTAAGGTATCCCAGTCCTGGTGGGAACAAAGCTTTCCTGGAGTACCTGGTAGCTGAGTTCATGCCCTGCATCTCTGGTGAGAGCATGCTGTGCTCTGCTGATTTGAACTCTTTACCTTTATGCACTTTTAGATTCACTTTCGAGTGCATTTCTGTCGAACAGTGAAGGCAGCTAATGAAATAGTGCAAGAAAGAATGTATTTCAGGTAAAAACAACTCAGCCAAGTTTCAAAGTCACTGTTTATATATGAACTTGTCAACAATTCTCAACTGTGGAACTTCTCATTTGGTGTCATTTTGGTACTCGGTTTGTGAAGATAATCCTGTGAAAAGGATGTTATCCCAAGAAAGTGGTGGTGAGTCACTGAATCTGGGGTGGCTTGTTAAGAGCAAACTTTGTATTTCAGTTGCAGGCAAAAGTCAAACTTGTCTGCTGCTTCTCTAAATATAGGTCTTAACTTCTCAGATGTTCAGTTTGCTAACTCCTTTCTTTGAGGCTAAGCCTGTAACCATAACACCACGTGTTCTGTAAATTACAAAGTTTGGAGGCTTTTGATGAGGCTCTGTTTCACTCTGACGAAAGCTGTCTTTCAAATGTCTCTTAATTGAAAACTGCCACTTAATACAATTGAGGGGACACAAGGAACCCTGTATGGCTACTTAAACTGACTTGTGACTGTCTAAGCTTAGAATTGCAGAGTAGTTAAGGTTAGAAAGGACCTCTGGAGACCATAGCCCAACTCTGCTCAAGTGGAGTGAGCTTCTGAGCTAACTCAGTGTCCTTTCTTCTACTAGATCCTAGTCCTGCAAACAGTGTGCAAAATTGGTAGGATGATTCTTGGCCATGACCCTTAGTATTGCTCTAGGTTCTAAACTTGATATGATGAAGCCTGTCTGGTGAACTTCTTTCTCCATTACAAACCTGCTTCTTCTCATAGCTTGTGGCTCTGCTGTCTTGGTGAGGTGCTTAATTGCTCTATTATCACTTGTTCTTAAAAATGGAACACATGTTAGAGCAATGAAGTACCTCACCAAGATAGACAGAAGTAGTAACTAGCTAGCGAATCTACTTAAGAGTGATAAAATTTCAGTAAGAGTTCTCTTGTGACTTCAGACAGTTGGCAAGCATCCCAAGTGTCTCAAGTTTAAAAACACTACAGAATTTGCAACACTTCATTTACTCAATCATAGAGAAGCTATGATTATTACTGAGCAGTCATTAAGGACACATATATATGGAAAAAGTAATCTTTGCAGGCCCAGTGAAGTATGAGTATTAAATTATAATTAGTTGCTTTTCAAGTGATAACAAATGCAATGTGAATTTGTCAGGGCATCAAGCCTGGTTTCTCCTAGAGAAAGCTATAAAATCTCTTGATATTTTTGTCAAGCTTTAATCCCATCTTTTTTTAGAAAATAAACTTCTTAAACAGTGTGAAGTAAAAGCCTTGAAGAAACGAATGGGCTTTATAAAAGGGAGTCTATAACTCAAGTCTGACTCATGGAACTTGTAAAGCACAGTGGGAAACAGTATTAGACTCCAGCAGTAAGTGTCTCATGCCTCAGAGTTTGAAGCCAGATGTATTGGACACTGTTTAAATTCTGTAAGGATCTAAGTTCCATAAAAACAGGTAGTAATCATAGTAGAGCAGCATGATTATTAGAGTAAAACACTAGCTCTTTCATCTACCCATAGGTACTCTGCAAGTACTGGCTTGCAAGTATCCTCTGATTTTTTTGTCAGGCTCTCTTGTTTACTTTTTGATGTTTTCTGCTCTACTGAAGTCTGTTGAGACTCTTCAATGTTTCTTTCCTGAAGACAAGTGGGAATAATAACTTAATGACATGTTTTGATTCTCTTTTGACAACTTTTGGCCAGTACAAAAATTCTTCCTTCCCTTCTCCCTGAAGTACAAGTTCCCAAGCTGAGAGCAGAGTAGGTGGTGACACTGGTGATGGATTGTCATGATTTGGGGGGGGGGGGGGAGAATACTGGGAAGAGGACTAAGATGACCAACAGCTCAAGGAGATACAAGCTGAGCCAAATGACATGTTCAGCAAGTGAGGAGCTACCCTACTAGCACACCAAAACCATGCTAGGTTATTCTTGTAGAATCTGCTTCCTTTTATCAAATTGTCTTGATTTCTAAACATCACACTTACAATGAATTTAGTCATCTATACACAGGATGTAAGTGTGAGATACTGACTTAAGATCAATGTAGTTAGAAGATCCAAAATCTGATGTAGCTAAACATACTGAATGAACAGGCTGTGAGATGCAATGGTCTACCATTAATATGCTCCTTCAAGCATGAATAGTTTTATCCAAAATAAATTGCATAGCAGGGTTGCAAGTCCTTGGGCAAATAACACAGAAGATGCAGGTTTCGTGGGAGAGAAACCTTCCCAGAGTGAAAAGTTGGTCTGCCCTAAAGTGTATCCAATGAGTCTGATCCCATTGGATACAAGGAAGTAAACACTGCTGAACAAGAGCTGCTCAGTCTTCAGTTTTAAGTTCCAGCACTGCTGGAGGTGGTAAAATCTGTGCAGTCTTTATCCATAGCCTTTCTCAAGGAGCAGAGGTGAGGTTCCTTTCACATGGCTGAAGTGATGGTCTGCATGTAGTCAGGTCTCCTTAAGGGGGATGCCTTCTGAAGGTGGTGTAGCCTCTGGCACTGCTGCCCACCAGGAGCCCCTTGGAAGCTCAGGGCTCCTTAACCTTTCTAAATGTGGGGAAGGAGAGCATCTACAGCCAGTAGCATAGGTAACTGTCTGCAGGCTTCTGGGTGTGATCCGCTTAGTAACAGGGGAGGGAGGTGGAAGGCATTCCTGATCGGCAGGATTACTGGATAATCTTCCAAAGTGAGGCTTATTCCACTAAGGGTTGAAGCACCTGACTTGAGCCACTTTCAAAAATGAAAACCTTCATAGTATAGCTGTTTCTACACACAAGTCTGCTTTGAAAATATTTCAGTGCATCTAAAGAATAAGGCAAATGCTATTGTCCTTGGGGCACCTATCTTGGAGAGAGCAGCCAAGAGCATAGAGCATTAAGTAAACCTAAATAACTCTGAACTTTATCAGCTGTATTGACTCAGTTAATCCTTAAAGTTGTGGGACAGCTTCGTGATACTTGGCAGTGAAGAGAACTAGTAAGCAGGAGGATTTCAGGCATCAGAGGGAGTCATGAAAAAGTAAAGCAAGTAAGGTCTTTGTTTAAAAAAAAAAACAACCAAAACAAACAAACAAAACCCCAATTTTTACAGCATGTTTGTTCTAGAATAATTGCACTTCTGTTTGGGAGCTTGACTAGGAAAACAGATGAAAGCTGATTCCTTGCACTTAATGCTCTTAAGAGTACTGTTGTTTGATCTCCTTTGCAGTTACACAACATGAAATCAATGGGAAAGAATAGCAAGTATCCAGTAGTGCTCTTAGCTCTGTTTTTCTGAAGGGGAAAATACCCACTCAGCAAGGTTGAGTGGTCTCCTGTGTTGTGGCAAGCTTCTTCAGGCTGAGTAACCTAATACAGTATTATAATGGCATAGTCTTGCACAATGTGTAGTCTTACATATTTCACTTCCTAAACTTATGTCCCTTTCACAAAGTAAATACAAGCAATTTGGCATGTTTTTGCTATCTGAATTAGTGTCAAGTGAAGTGAAAGAAAAATCAATTAATTAGCCTCACACTTAGAAATTCAGCTTAATGTCTGCAAAGTATGAATTCACTATGTACAACACTTGCCTTGGGCAAGGGACAGTCCTGTTGAAAGCATATTAGTTTGTTAATTACATTAGCTTTATTGGCCAGCTACTAGCATTGCAAAGGCTTTTTTGTATGCTGGACTGTACTGTAAGATGAATGGGTAATGTTGCCCTCCAGTGGCTAATGTCTAGAGGATACAGAGCCTATTAGCACTAGCAAGAAAGAATCAATCTTTTGGAAAGTCTGGGATGTAAGAGTAGGATGTTAGCTTAGACCTATAGTCTGTTTAAAAAAGACAAGTACTGGTAATGTGTGAGAACTTAAGTGTTAAATAAGGTTGTATTAGGACTGAAGTTTTCCCCCCAAGCTGTCGTTAAGAAGGACATAATTTCAGGGGGCTCTCCTCTATTCATTGAAAGAGCCCTTTTTAGCCACTGTCTGATCAGATCAGTTTGTTGCAGTATGATCTGAGCTTTGTACAGAAATCAGAAATAGCTGCTGGATTTGGCTTTACAGTAGTTGCTTCTCAATGTTATCTTTGAATGGACTTTTCAAATAATGCTCAAATAACACTTTTACTAGATTCTTATGAAACAAGTTGTCTTATTCTTGTCTAGAACCATCTGTGCTAGCTTGTAAATCCATGGCTTATTTAATAAACTGATATTCTTATCTAATGTATTTACAGCTCAAGTAATGTAAAGTATCTTCATGGCTCAGAATGGAAGGGGAAAGCAGTAAATCCATCTCCAACAACTTTGGTAATGTTTTGAGGCTTGACAGAGGAAATAGCTAGCTCCTTTCCCTTATATTTTGGCTTTCTCTTAATGCAAAGCTAAACAATGCTCCGTAGGACTCGAGTCACTCCAGACCAGTTGGAGAGGAAAATTACTTTAAGTCAAAGATTTCAGCTTTGAAGCTGTAGATGTAAAGCAAAGAGTTTTTTGCTCTTTTCAGTCTAAAACTGAGTCTTATCTTTGCGTACAACCTCCCTCCAGCCAGCCCCAGCCGTGGCGATGCTGTACGGGATGCTCGGTGATAGTGCCACAGGCAGAAGGCAGCTTGCTGAGCAGACATATGTCACTTGCCATGCCCGAGAGGGCCTGGGCGAGGGCAGGCAGGGGTGCGTTGCTCCGTGCATGTGGATTTAGGCTCGGACGTACGGGGTGCGGTGCCTGCGGGTAGGTAGCGCCACGGCACTGACCGGGCTTGGAGCCCCGCGGTGGGTGTCCCTCCTTCACCTCGTGGGCTGCCCCACACCGGAGCCTGCACAGCGTGGAGGCGGGGGGCACCGGCCGCCGGCCTCTCGGCTCCCCCCAGCCGGCTCTCGGCGGGAGCTGTTCCGCGCCGGTACCGGCCGGCCCGGCGCAGGCGGTAGCGCTGCCGCGGGGCCCGGGGCGGGCGCGGCGCTGCCGGGGGCGGTGCGGGGTCTGCGCCCCTCCCCGCGGCCCTGGGGCGGAGCGGGGGGCGCGGGCCTCGGCGCTGTCCTGGCTGCCAGCTCTCTCCGGGAGGGCCTCGCCGCCCCCTCCCCGGCCGTCCGTTATTTATCAGCCGCTGCCGCGGTAAACAGCAGGGAGGGCGCGACCGCAGCTGCCGCCCGCCCCTTCCCCGCGGCGCGGCCCCGCCGGGAGCTGCCGCGGCCCCGGGAGCTGCCCGCCCGGCCCCGGCGGGTGCAGCCCCTCGCTGACCGCCTCCCCTCTGCGCTCTCCCTGCAGGACCTGTCTGTTCCCCCTCGGGCTATAAGAAGGCGGATGATGAGATGTCCGGAGCCACGTCCTCGGCGGATCTGGACGAGGCACCAGCCCGCACCATTTACTTGAACCAGCCCCAGCAGAGCAAGTTCCGCGACAACTGGGTCAGGTACGGAGCAATCCCTGCTTCTCCCCTTCCAGGCGGCAGCTTGCACACCTCACAGCTGTGGGCAGGAAGGGATCTGGTCCCTCTCCCTGCCTCCTGTCCCTGCCCAGACCTGGTTTGAACGCGGTAAGTTCTGCTTCTGCTGAGGCAGCGGGGTTCGTTGGCTGGAGTGGGTGCCAGGGTCTGGATAGCAGTATGGGGGAGAGGCAGCAAGGAGGGATCCAGTAGCAGCAAGAAGTAAGCTTCTGGTATCAACAGTAGTGAGAGCCAGGAGCTCATAGAGCTGCATGGGTGAGACACATGAAAAGGTCTTCACTTGCAGCTCTAGTAGGGCCACTGAATTTTGGAATAACAGGACCTAATCCATTACTCTTGGACACAAGGGTTAACCCATGAAAATCTATTGTGAGATTTGGATAAATTGGCTATGTAAACTCCATGGAGTATTCTCTCAAAGTAGTAGCATCCATTTGTAAGAATAACTAGACTAAGTGTAAAAAAAAAAAGTATAGGAAGGAAGAAAAGAAAAAGTAAGTCTAAGAGGACAAGAATAACTATAGAGTTTACAAACTCACATCCCCATGCATACAAGGCTATGGTCTGCTTTTCTTTAATTGAAGACCAAAGGGAATTTTCTTTGGCATTTGGAGCCTTTCATTGTAGGCACGTGTGTTTAAGATTTCATTGGTATGATTAATGCTGTTGTTGCAGTTGAGAAACACAAATAATGTGCACTGAAACATGGAGTATATGGATGCATAACATAAGCAAGTTGTGGCAGTGCTTGCCGCACTTGCCCTGGGTTAGCTAGGTGAACAGATGGCTCCTGTCACGACTAAGGAGGAGTGTTATTTAGCAGGCTTCTGTTTGTTAATGCAGATGTTTGGGTTATTGTTCAAAGAACGGTTTACACAATGAGTGCCTTTATGGAAAGAGAAGAATTTTATATCCTGCTGAAATGATGATTTCTATTCGCTGGTTTATTGTGTGTATCATCAAGGGCAATTCTAAGAACATCTGGAAGGATGCTGGTGTTCTGGGTAGCGTGGCAACTTATTTATACAGGATTTTCTCCTCAACTTTGACTTATTATATACTTGTCTGGGAAAGTCTGTGGTTTAGGAGCAGTTAAAAGGACAGATTTTCTTAGTGTCTTGCTTTTTCTATGTGGGCAGCAACATTGGATGTTTTCTCACTTTATTTTTCCTTGACTAATTATGAACTGAGTTTGACCGTTTTCTGTGTGCTTTTCCTGCTTTACAGAAGGAAAAGCAGGGAATGGGGGTTGGCAGAATCTGTAGTTTAGGTTTCCTGAAAGGATTCTGTTCTTATCTGGCTTAATCTTATGAAAAAGTAGTGTGTGACTCCGCCACCAAGAACTTGTTCCTGATAGCCCTATTACCAATGCCTGTGTCCAACTTGCTGTCAGGAAGCCATTTCCTGGTAGCTGTAAAAGTTTTTCCATAGTTAATTGCAGCTTTGCTTCCTGACAAGAGCAACTTGAGTCATGAGGAATATTGGTGTGTGAGGGGTAGGACAAAATGCAGGTACTGTGGTGGGAAAGTAGAGGTGTTTGCACTACCTGATTAGGAATCTTAGCTCCTTAGTGTCATTTAGACATTAAGTTGACTTTACAAGAACTTGCTCCTGCTCAGTAGGAAAGCTTTGCTCTGTTTGACTTTTAAAAGTGTGACAGGCTTTGGCTGTGTGCTCTCCATCCTCTGGATTAGCTTTCTTCCCTCAGCCCAGTGGGAATGAAGGCAAAGCTGGCTTGAGCTCATAATATCTGAGAAAGGGTGCCTTGTGTGGAGTATGAACGTTGGTTTATTTACTGGCTTGCTTATGTATATTAGAGTTTCTCTTGAACTGCAGTTCTGTATTGTCTTTGGAATTTCTTACTGTATCCAGCTTCTGGATTTCTCAGTGCTGTTGGATTTGAAGACTTTTTGTCTCTATAGGAAGTATCAGCGTACCACAGCACAAGGCGCCGTGTAAGCAGATAAGCACCTGTACATAAGGGCTTATGGAAATTTAAACTGAAGGAGATAATAAAACAGCTTCTTGTAAATCATGTGACTTTTGACTGATTTTTGGGTGGTTTTGGTAGTCATCGAGGATTCTCTGAACAATAGTGGGAATTTGTGGATGTTCATAGGAAGTTTTCCAAATTAAGGGGTAGTGCAGAATAGCTTGCTCAAAACTAAGCAAAATACAACAAGAAATGGAGGTGCGGGGGGGGGGGGGGAGGGGGTAGGTTGGTGGTATGGCTTTTCATTTTAGGTGTTCTAAGCATCTTGAGCTTTTTAACTCTTTTGGGGGAGAGTCACTGTTAAAACTGAATTCCTATGTTTGTGGGAGCAAAAGGAAAAAGTGACAAGTAACAATGTTTTTTAATTTTGCACAAGTTAAACAAAACCAATCATTCCCTAATACCACTTCTAAATTGTATATAGTGCTATTGCAAAAGCGAAGTGGATGGCAAGATGAGGTGAGGCACTGACACTTCCAAAGGTCTTAAAGTGTGAGTGTGAAGATGTAGAAGGAAGAACTGTTCTCTATTTTTTTTTCTTTCCCTAGGCTTTCTGGTATAAATAAGTGAGATTATGAGAACTTGTAGAGCAATGGCTAAAATTTTTTTTATGCTCTTCAAACTTTGTCACAAACTATTTCAAAACCTAGTGCTGTAAAACTTTGTGTGTTGTAGGCTGGATTTAGCTTGGTCCTGTACATGTGTGTATATATGGCTGTGACCATTCTTTATTACACTACCGCAGCAATGATTCCTTCTGTAGGAACATGTCTCTTCTCTCTCCATTAGAAGCTGCTTTTATCCCTACTGTGTTCAGTTTGAGAAACTGTGTATGTGTAACTCTTTGGAACTTTTAATAAAAGGTAAATGATGTTCCATTTTCAGCTGAAGCATTTTAGAAGCTTTCAAATATGTAAAAAAAAAAAAAGAACAAGTGATTACTCTGTCCAACACAACTGTAGTTGTGGTATTAAGTATGTTTGCTTTTATGAAAGCTGACTAGTACCTGTTTTGATTTATTCAATGTATGTAACTTAAATATTTATCTGTTTAATAGGAGCATTTCTGTACTTCAAAGTTTGTTTCAGTAAGAAATGAAACATTTAAGATCTGAAAACTGCCAGTCACTCTGTACACAGCTGTATGTGACTTAAAGGCAATAGTTATAACCTTCTACTCTCAGGCATTCTACATTTGGGGATTGAAGTCTATTAACAGCCTTCATAAACCTAAGACATCCCTGGCTATGGACAGTGTGAGATGGTAGTCAGGCTTCTACAGAGACCCCAGCCAGCATTTCTTTCCCTTGCTTCCAGTGTGCTGTGGGAGAAGGCGGCTTTCTTTGTGCTTATTTAAAGTACTGACTTTTCCTTCTAATTCAGGTGTGAAACACAAAATGGTAGTGGATCATTAATTTTTCCAGCCTCTAACTCTTCTGCTGGTGGCTTGATTCAATGTGAGTGATTATGGTAGTTTGTACACTCATTACATAGCAGATCAGCACAGTGTGAAAATAACTGTTCAGCAGAAGTGCCAGCTTGGCTGGTGGTTTTGACTTGAAATGTGGTGGTTTTTTTGGTGTGTTTTTTTTTTCCTACCAGAGTTTGCCTGATTGCTTAAACCATAGTTATTTATTACGAAGTTTGATTTATGATGTGATTACCTGAGTGGTGGGGGAGGCGTCTCAAAAGTCTTTATCTTATAGTTTGAAAACAAACTTGCCTATTGCCTTGTAAAAACACAGGGATACAGATGAGGTGTGATGATAGTGGTTTGAATGCGGTGTCAATACTTCAGAGATCAGCAAACTAATGGCATGAATGCTTTTCCTAATGTATGCTCAGTGCCATGTGGCAGACTGGTTTATTTTGCTTAAAGTGAGAATGTTAAACAGATCTGGCTTTCATGTAAATACAACTCCTTGATGTTTGTTATTAATATAGGAATCAACTCTGATATCAGTGGCTTATACTGAATGTACAACAGTACTGCACTGAAACTTTCTTCCAGTGCGTGCAGTAAATATCACCAGTTAAGTGATTTGAGCCCATCACTTGTTGCATGTGTGTACTCATGTTGATGCAAAAGTAGTTGGAACTTCTAGTTTCTTGATCCAGGAAGTACAAAAGTGCTGAAATAGTTTTAAGTACATCTGCAATTGTCTCTACATTTTCTAAGTACATTGCATTTGCCACTGTAACCATTTCTCTATGTAATATTCTTATATTCAAGGTCTGGTAGTACATCCTGGTGCAAATCTGATTTACATCTGAATCAGGACTCCAATTTCAGCCTGTGTATGTGGCTTGAGGGGGAGGTCAGGGGCAGAAGCACCACTTAAGAAGGGCAAAATTCTACTCATATACTTCTAATGTATCTTGAATCCAGAAGTCTTGTTGAAAAGCTTTTCATCAGGACAGAATTTGGTGGCTTGATCTATTAGGGAGGTCCCAAAAGGTGCATTCTGATGTCCAGAAAATCCTCTGTTCAAAGACTTTTCTTCCATACAGGCAAAAGTTAAATTCTGCTAGAAAAGATAATAAGCAAGAAGCCTTCAATTTCCACTTTTAAGCTGTACAAGGTCTAAAAACTCAAGTGAACTAGTGAGAAGGAGTTTCTAATTTCATAAGGCAGAAGCACCACCACTAGGAATTTAGCGCTGAAGACTGTAACAAGGCTTCTACTAGCACCCCAAGTCCTGTGTTAAACAGGCTATTGTTTATCTGTAGTCCTGGACTGTCCCATCAGTGTCTGCAGGATGCTTGCTTGTGACAAAGCTGTAGGAACAGTCTGGATTCTTCTTGAATTTCAGCTGTATGTTGCAAATGAAAGTGAAGTGCATTGCTTGTAAATAGGTACTGTAGAAGCCACTCATGATTTTAGAGCAGTTGGTGCTTTTTGAATGTGTGGAGAGGTTCTCACTGATGCTTAGTGAGTCCCTCCTGCTGAAATAGGAGTTGATAGTATCAATAGCCAATTAGTATTGACCCTTGTAACATGAATATCCCAAGTAGTATTCACCATGATCTGTGGCTGAAAATGTGAATAGTAGTCTGCTATGTTCAAGTGCATTTATCTGCACTTATGCTATAGACCAGCATTCCTCTTGCACTAAAATGTGCCTTTGCTCTTTAGGTAAAACTGCCTCTACTTGTGTTCAGTTGTATTCTTGGTAGAGTTCAGGCACAGTGGCCATTTGTACTAGTGTTTGTATTACGTTTGGAAATCTCTTCTGTTGTCATGTGAACAGATCGCTTGCTTGACTGCAGGAAAGCATTTTGGAATTCTTCAAAAAAGGAATGTATTATTATATTCTGAATTGTACAAGTGTAATCGTGTATTAAACTAATCCTCTGCTAACTCTTTTCAGTTCTAGGTAGATATTGTTCTTAACAGAAAAGAAATACTCAGTGTTACATACTTCTTGTAAATCACCAAATACTTAATTTTCCTTCAGTGCAGCTATTGCTGATACTGTAATATACCACAATGTAAAAGGCTTGGATACAGCTATAGAAGGATTGTTTTAGCCATTAAAACTCACTAAAAGTAACTGGTGTTATATGCCTGGTGTTGATGTTGTGTTTCAAGATGCTGCGTTTTTGGTCTTAGTGGGCTACTCCTAGGGCCGGAGCCCCTGGACAGTTAAACTGTTGAATTTTGTCTGGATGAATAAAAAACAGATGTGAGAGCACTCTAGTGCCCTTCCACCTGCTGCATGCTGAGTGCTTTGGCATCCTGAAATTCATTGGTGGTTCTGCATGTTGTGGTGTGTGTTTGTTTTTTTCCACCATGATGGATTTCATACATTAGCAGTAGCCACACAGCAGGGGAATTAAACTGGGTCTTTTTCCTCTTTAGATACTTAAACAGTGACTTTATCTAAAGTACTGTTTAAGTGACTTTCAGACACTGGAGCCAAAGCTTAAATGCAGTCTGATTTCATGCAAACAAAGCTGCTTTCCCACATATTTGTTGAATAAATATTGGCACATATTTGGCAGTGTGTATTCCCTTGTAACTCTGCATTTCTACTTATTCCTCTGCTGTTGGTGATCTCTGTCCAGAGAAGTATGTGAACAGGAAGAGACTAAATGTTTTTGGTGATTCTTTGCGTAGTTTGAGTGAGGGTGGAGTCAAAGCAGGTGTCTTTCAGGACTCGGAGGTGGCATGTACAATAAATCACACTTTCTGAAGCCTCTTGCTGTTTACAGTTGTGTGTGTGTAGCCTTCTGCTCAGTGCTACAGACCTCACTGTCTGACTGCTGGTGGCCTGTAGAAGAGTAAGAAATTCTCTTAAGTCAACCTAAGTAGAGCTCAAGAACTGTAATAATGGCTTTCCATATAGTTTCTGTGGACTGTGAAGATATTTGTTCAGTTTTGAGAGAAATGTAAGTATTCATTTCTTCTACCACCCCCCTGCTTGTCACTAGAACAATAGCTGCTTAAGCTGTGGTGACACTTAGAATTAAATAATGGCTTTAAAACTGAATTTAGCAATCTGGCTTTTAGACAGCTAGCTAACTTACATGACTTGCCTTGATATTTTTTCAGTCATCTTCATATCAATGCTGTGTGTTTACTGTGAAGCCTATTTTGGGTTTGCACAGTAACTAAATGTGGTACTAAACTCCCTTTATTAGACAGTAGTATTTCTAGGCTGACTGTTCCAGTCAGCTCTATTTTATTGAGTTGTACTTGCCAGTAGGGCTACTGAAAAGCAAGGGCGTATTTCTGTAATGATGACCTGACAATATTGGAGCATGCTGAAACAATATCATGCCTACAGAGCTTTTAGTGCTGTTTCTAAACAGTCTTTGTCTAATGTATTTGTTACTGAAAAATAGCCAGGAGTCTGTTTCCCTTTCTGTAGGGATTACATGAATAGAGAACAAATGGAAAGGCCTTTTCTGTTTGCATGCTTTAGGAAAAGCCTCCAGGGTGCAGGGTTTGGGAGCAAAAATGCTATCACTTCTATTAAATGTGACCATGAGGTCTTGTTTCTAGATTAAACTGAGCATAAGCAGTTGGGCTAATGCCTACTGTGTATTAAGACTGCCATGAGCACTACTGTAGGAGGCCTTTCTAGTGGAAGTAATACTTGCTTTGGCAACATCAATTACATTAGTTTTTGTAGTCTTTCATTGCCTACCTGTGGCAGAAGTCCTGCTGATACTGGGGCAATTTGGCACAAGATACTGTAGGCTAGAAATTCTGAAAAATCCTTACATAGTTAGGAGTTGATCTTGCTAAACTACAGTAATAAAATTGTCATGCTTCAGTGGACAACAGTTCATAATACATTTTTATGTACTTTTGTCTTAACAATGGTCTATACCAAGATAACAACCAAAACGAAGCACTTGAAGGATAAGCCTGTTGCTAATGCAGCTTCTTAGGAAGTGCAGATAGCTCAGCCAAGCTGGGTTTGTCAGCCTGAACATCTTGTTCCCAAAATGGAGCTTGTGCATTAGGGTAGATAACACTACTTGCCAGCAGAAGCAATGGTAATCAATAAATATTGCACTTATCACCCTGCCTCTTTATTAGGCTTTGGTGTAGGACACAACACTAACGATGTGCATTACTATAAAATAATGATGTAAGAATATATTTGAGATGTCTGTGCTAATTTAGATTTCCCCTTGTGTAAAACACTCTTAAACCTTAGTGGCTGGTTGTCTAGCTTGTCTGCTTCTCATTCTTTTTTTATTTGGTTATGTATGAGGTCTGGAATTTAACTTGAAATAAACTCTTCTTCAGAAGAGCTTCAGTGTCTTACTACAGCAGACCCAAACCATTCTGGCCTACAAAAACCAGGTTCTGGTAGAACTTGACCTGCAGGGGAGTTTGTGGGCTGGCTTGATATGTCCTGATGCTTTTAAACCTGTATGAAAAAAATCTTTTTCTCCCCAAATTGTATGATTTGAGAAAAGAAGGCTCAGAGATACTAAGATGTGATCAGTTCCTCCTGTTACAAAGGAGGGGAAGAACAAGTCTTCCAAACATGCAGTGGTGCCTTTAGTTGCTTCTGGTGGGAGCCCATCCTGTAAAGGAAGGAGTTCTTGCACTAACAGAGACAAGGGGATGTGATGAGGTCATTGAGATGAAAACTGTCCCACTGGTAAGAGTTTTACCAGTTACTAGTTTGAAGCTGCTATAAGTGTCTTCTGTACACTGCCAAGGTTAAAATGGATTAATACATCTGAATACTCCCAGTCAGTTTCACTGTCTGTGTGGGTAATTTTGGACAACAGATTTATCCTTAAAGTATTGTAATGACTTTCATAAAATCATCATAGAATACCAGTTTGGAAGGGACCTCAAGGATCATCTGGTCCAACCTTTCTTGGCAAAAGCACGGTCTAGACAAGAAGGCCCAGCACTCTGTCCAGCCAAATCTTAAAAGTGTCCAATGTTGGGGAATCCACCACTTTCCTGTGGAGATTATTCCAATGGCTGGTTGTTCTCATTGTGAAAAATTTTCCTCTTCTGTCTAATCAGAATCTCCCGAGGAGTAACTTGTACCCATTACTCCTTGTCTTTCCCATGTGACTCCTTGTAAAAAGGGAGTCTTCATCTGCTTTGTAGCCACTCTTCTCACCATGATCCAGTATTTGAAGGTCTCCCCTAAGCCTTCTTTTCTCAAGGCTGAACAAACCCAGTTCTCTCAGCCTTTCCTCATATGGCAGGCTTCCCAGTCCTTTGATCATCTTTGTGGCCCTTGTCTGGACCCTCTTCAGCTTGTCCACATGTTTTTTTTGCGTAGTGGGGACCAAACCAACACAGTATTCCAGGTGTGGCCTGACAAGTGCTGAGTAGAGTGGGATAATGACTTCTTTATCTCTGCTGGTGATGCCTTTGTTGATGCAACCCAGCATCCTGTTGGCTTTCTTTGCTGCAGCAGCACAGTGTTCACTCATGTCAAGCTTGTTGTCCACCAGGACCCCCAGATCCCTTTCCACAGAGCTGTTCCCCAGCCAGGTAGATCCCAGCCTGTGCTGTGTTTTTGTTGGAAAAATCTTTTGGAGTTTGTTTCAGTGGCTAGGCAGAAGAAGGTCCTTTAAACAAAGTTATGACCAGTTTTAACTTTTGACAATATGTGAACTTGTATGTAGAAGGTGTCATCGTAGCTGTAGGGGAGTACCGGAAAAGATGGAAACAAAACAAGTACTTGGACTATGGACAGTTGTTGCCCTAGAGCCAGGTGACAGATATGCTAATGTGATGGCTCTTGGTTCTTTGTTGTGCTCTGGTCAGGTATTTCAACTTTAAGCAATAATATCTTGTAGGATTTAAGTCATGCACTTTTTACAGTGTAAGAATGAGTCTAGCTCCTTTTGCAGTCTTCTGGTCTGACCTGAGCTCAGAGTCTGTCTCAAACTGTGGAGTACTTAAGCATCACATGCCCTTTTCTTAGCTGATGGAACTGTACAGGCCATATACAGAGTGGTGAAACCCTTACTGGCTAAAGTCTTCCTCTGCAGGAACTGTAGTCTCAAGGATTCATCTGACAGAGCAAAGCTCTTTGATAGGATTGGGGGCTGCACTGGTTCAGACAAACTGCTGCCTGCTAGAATAAACCAACACTGGTTGTTTAGGACCTAGTTTCCAGTCAACCAGTAATCATTGCATAGGCATGTAAGTAATTGCTCCTTATAAGCCTTCATGATATGTTCTTTGGGGAATTTGTAAACAGTTGATTTTTGTGTATCTTTAGTGAGAGTCATGATCAGGAGACACCCCTTCCATATGTTGCAAGGAGGTGAATGATCTTTCACTGTCATAAGCATGCAACTGCTAAAAAGCTTGTTCGTGATACCTGGATTTGTAACAACCTAGCCAGTATTCTGTGTGTCAGCGTTGTTTATTGGTGAGATGTTCTTATGAATGAGCTTTCTCTGCACCCATTGTAAAAATTGATTAATGTAGTTAAATATCACTTGAAATAGGTAAAGCTTGCTGCTGTGCCGCCCACAGCAATGGTGACTGTCTGGAGGTAGCTTGCATTCGTACTGCTTCTGTACTTGAGAGCTACTGCAGAACCTCTGAAGCTGATGTCAGTCTTGCCATTAAAAGAAGTGTCATGTGCCTGCAGGGCCTTAGCACGCACACACAGTTCCACTGAAAACAGTATTTGAGCCCTTAATTCAAGCAGATCATCTTGGGTTTTTTTTTTTTCTTCCTTCTCTGTTACAGGGCATCTGACATCTTGTACATGTTAATGGAAACAAAGCCTGTTTGGTGAGGGAAGAGTTCAGGTCCTTAACATTCACTTTAATTACCCAGCCCCTCTGCTGTGGTTCAGGTGTCTGTGCCTGGCTTTCTTAGCAATTGTTCCTGTGAATTGATGTGTGTTTAAAAGCAGTAACATCAAGCAACTCTCATTCTTCAGCTCTCAGATTTGAGAGTATTTAAAGTATGTGAACTGGGGAATGGATAGCTGTGGGATAGCTGCCTGTAGGAAAGGACAGTTTGTAGTACTTATCACCCTGGAAATGAGACCACATGTGTCTCAAGGAAGTCCTGTTTTCTTTATCATGATTAGTCTGAAGGTGAAGTTCATCTGAGTTGTCAATCTAAATTGTCAGGGAAGGTGTGGAAGTGCTTAAATAGCTGACTGGGAAAATGTAGATCTGTATTCAGCTGAATGTTGCCAGCACACATACACTTCTCAAAGTAACCTCTCTGCTTCTCTTACTGGCAGCCTTTGCCTCTTCATGGATGATTCAATAGAGTAAAACTTGACTTTTGTCCTGGTTTCGGCTGGGGTAGAGTTAATTTTCTCCCTAGTAGCTGGTGTAGTGCTGTGTTTTGGATTTAGGATGAGAATAATGTTGATAACGCACTGATGTTTTAGTTGTTGCTAAGCAGTGCTTACACTAAGTCAAGGACTTTTCAGCTTCTCATGCCCTGCCAGTGAGAAGCTGGAAGGGGGCATAGCCAGGACAGCTGACCCAGACTGGCCAAAGGGCTATTCCATACCATATGACGTCATGCTCAGTATAGAAACCGGGGAGAGTTGGCTGGGGGCCAGCGATTGCTGCTCCAGGACAAGCTGGGTGTCAGTTGGCAGGTGGTGAGTGATTGCATTGTGCATCACTTGTTTTGTCTATTCTTTTATCACTATTATTATTTTCTTTTCCTCTGCTGTCTTATTAAACTGTCTTTATCTCAACCCACGAGTTTTTTTCCCTGATTCTCTCACCCATCCCACCAGGGCAGGGAGGGTGAGCGAGTGGCCATGTGGTGCTTAGTTGCCGGCTGGGGTTAAACCATGACACTTCATGAGGAGTTTTGCCAAAACAGGGGAAAATGGCAACTATGGGAGTTGTCATACAAAAATTCCATGTTAACAAATGGGGGAACTATACTGGAAAACTACTATTGAGTTTCTCAGCTTACTGTTTGCTACTTTTCATGTGAGTATTATCAGAATAACTAATCCTTGGTACTCTTGAGTTGCATGGTAATGAATTAAGGTATGTGAATGACACTAACCTTTCTCAAATTATACAGTGGTTGCATTCAGAAAAATCTCTGCACTGCCCTAGAAACAGTGGGGCCAGACTCTTTCAGCTGTACTGATGTGTATCCAAACTCTTTTATTTAACAGTGTTTGGTAGCATTCTTCCTCACTTGCACAGTGGTGTAACTTGAAACATGGCTTTTATGAATGAAGTTGCAGATAAGTTGGAGACAGATTTCTTCTAAAGATTGCACACCTGTTCAAACATCAAACTTGTGTAGTTAAGCAAGGCTTGCATAGTTAACAGCTGTTGCATTAGGAAAAGCCAGTTTGTTGTTTGGTTTCCTGCATGTGCTCCCCTCCTCCCCCTGCCACAACCTGTTCAGTGAGCTGCAGACCTGGTGTTCTTGGAGCACTTCTTTGAAGATAAAATGGTTCTGATTTGGGCTGGTCAGAGGGCCCACCTTTGCAGATATTTATCTTTAGTGACCAAAATTGTGCTATGAATGAGCTTCCTGAATTTTCTGCTGGTTCACCTGTAGATCTTAATTCAGGATAATCAAAACTCAGAAAGAAGTTAATCTACTATGCATCTATCTGTTGGGAGGGAGCACAAAGCTTTTTTTTATTTGTAAGTATTGTATTTGTCCTTTAGAGAGCTGTTCTTCAGAGCCAAATTAATTGAATACTCCTGCCCAGATTAGAGTATTAGTTAGCTTTTCATAAGAAGCTTTCTTTTTAAATAATATGCACCTTCTTTTTATACATACACATGATTACTGTTCTGGGTCTGCATGGTAACAGCTGAATGTGCCCCTTTCTAATTAGAACTGTACCTATTTTCTGTCGGCATCTGTCATGTTAGTTAAGCACTGGATGGAGTGATTTGATATGTATAAAGCTCATTCACAAGAGCCTTACTGTGTTGGCATTAACATGATCATTAGAGTAAGAATATTGTTTGCACCAGTTAGCTGTAAAGTTGGTAAATGGTAGAATGTTGTTTAATAGATGTTTCAGCTTGATTGCCATCAGACAAATTCTTGCTATAATATAGTCCTGGGACTGTGATATCCAGGGAAATACTATTTTGATATAAAAATCTGCCAACTCTTGATTTCTAATTAGTATTGCTTGGGGAATTCACTTGCAGGGTGGGTCTAAACTATTAACTTGATTAACTCATATTTTTAAAGTCACAAGATACTTCTGAGACATGTATGTTTAATTATATTCTGTAGTATAGGAACGCTATTACATGTGGGACTAAGTGAATGTGGCTTAAAACAAAAAAAAGTTGGAAGGAACTAATAGCATTTCAAGGAAATAATATATCTTCATTTATACAATAAGTGTACTACATGACATGTTGTAAACCTGGATGTGTGTTTTCACTCAGTTGGCTTGGTGTAATTTATGTTGAAGTATGACCACCTGCAACTTCTGTAAAATATCCCATTGAGCATTTTAATACATGATTCTGCTGAGGAGTAGTAGCAATAGGAAGTCTATAGGCTGTAGTGCTAGAAATGCTGTCATGTTGTCTTTTTTTAGGGATCCAGTTAAAGCAGTAACTGATTTGTGTCAAACCTAGAAGGGGTTTGTAATTGCTTGAATACGAAACTAAGTGGAATTGAAATATAACTAGCACAGTCTAATAAGATGGTATCTTAATTGTTTTTTAATTGATCATTTCGTTTAACTTGCCTCACTGATGCTGCTCTAGTGTCCAAAATGGAGTTTCGTATAACAAATTGTGCCATGTTGTCCCTTGTTACTGTTTGATTTTTGGAAGACGCAGCAGTATATCATTAAATGGGGATGGGGAAGAAAAGAGGGAGAAGAAAATGGTTAAAGCAAATATATGGTCTTGGAGAATGCTATTCTCTAACCTTGTACATACAAAGTTAAGTATAAGAGAACCCCACTGAATTTAATTGCCTTTGGGTCAAGGTTGTAGTAAGAGTTTTATCCATAGCAGTCAATTGTGAAAGGCATATCACGTAGATAAAGCATTTGATTATAGTAGTCCTTCATGATTTGTTATAGTAATGCCATGGATTTTAATTGATCTGGAAGGCTGATTGGTGGGAGAGAACAAGAAAAGCATTGCACACAGAGGACCAGCCTTAATGGAAAGGTACTCTTGACACTTCTAGGAAACTTCAATAAAACAACATCTTGCCTGTGTTTGAGGAGTTGTGTTGTTATCAGTGCTTCAGGAAACAATTTTCTTCTTTCTTGAAAGGAATATCTTGGGGTTCTCAGTTCCTTGGAAATATAAGCCTTCTTAAAAAAAAAAAAAAAAAAAAAAAAAAAAAACAAAACAAAAAACAAAAAAAACCCAAACAAAACACCAAACCCCCTCCCCCAAACCCCCCCCCCAAAAACCAAAACCAACCAAACAAAAAAAACCCAAAACAACAAACACCACCCCCCCCCCCAAAAAAAAAAACAAACCCCACAGACAAAATGATACCCCAAAACACAAACTAAAACTTCTGTCGCAGGTTGTCTGGCTCTTGCAGAGCTTACATTTGGTGTCTGGGGGAAGACACCTGAACTACAGCTGCAAGCACTTGGCTCTTAAAGCTCCAACTCATGCTGATGCCCAGTAGTTAACAGTGGGGGAAGGTAAGGCAGAGTTGCTTTTCTTACTCTAAAAATATTTTTTTTTTCTTGTATAATGGAACACTACATGCTACTAGATAAACTCAGTCCCATACAGCTCAGACAGTGCAAGGAAACTCCTCATCCTGGAGAACCTGTCTCAAGAAGGCATGTAGATGACTGGGTTTTAACTAATGTGTTCAGAGAGCAAGGACTTGCACATAAGAGTCTTTATCTTTTTTTAGGTTGTTTTTGGTAATTTGACAACATGGGGGTGGCTTATAGAACTCATTCAAAACTTGAATGGTTAAATCTTCTTGTCATCTTGGATGCTTTTTTCCTGAAGTTGTACTCCTGCCTGTCATGAGTTTGATGTGAGGAAGACGAAATTACACAGATTGTTGAGACTAGTTAGTACAGTATACTTCTGTTTTAAGGTAGAAGAAATACTAATATGACTACTCAGGGAAAATAGGAAAGATTAATCTGAAAAAATGTGTATTGTTCTGGAGGATTGTTCATAATGAGTATAGAGTGGTTCTGAACTGGGAAATGAGGCATTTCAAAAATAGCACTGCAGAGTTTCAAACTTCTATGTTCAACTCTGCCTCTCCCCAGTACTTAAATCCATGGTTTGATAAGGGGTAAGCACTTGATCAAGTGCTTGGAACTAAGGTAAAAGGTTGCCTGTTCATGGTGCTGAAGTTTGGACGGATAGTAAATCATCTGGTGGTTTATCCAATAATAAAGGTACCAGTGATTAAAGTGGGACTGTCAGTCTTCTGGGTCTGTGTGAGTTACCTCTCTTGTTCCATACTGCTCTTCCTCATAACACAGGCAACTTACTTCATGTTTTATATTTGTCTTTACTGTGTGATCTTCTTGACGCTGGTTTTTAGAAGCCTACTTGAAACTTTTTGGTCATAATCCCTATATGATTTTCCAATGAAGTACTAAAATAAAAATCTTCTGACCTGCAGCACAGCCAAGTACAGCGTGGTGACATTTCTACCTCGATTCCTGTATGAGCAGATAAGAAAAGCTGCAAATGCATTCTTCCTCTTCATTGCCTTACTGCAGGTATTGTTTTATTGGTTTGCCTTGATTATAAAATGAAATTGTAATGCAGTAAAACTTGTTTCAGTTGTTATGCTTAACTGCGAAGAAATTTAGACATATTTTAATAGTAATATTAGTGAGGTACGTACTTTATAATTGAAATTAGAAGGCAACTTAGAAGGCAGCTTAGACTTTTTCCAGTGTATTTTGTGAAATCAAGCTAACTTTATTCTTAAGTAAAAACAAGTAGTAGTATCATAAAACATGGAGCTATTGATCATACTGAGCAGAAAAGCATTTGTGGATTCTTGTGAAGCTGCTGACTCTTTAGATAGCCCAGATTATCACTGCTTCCAGTTGAATTGTATCAGTTGAATGCTTTTCTTGTGAAGAGAGGAGAAGTAGAATAAAAGGCATGTACAACTACTTTATCTTTTAACTTCATGGTAGTAATTTTTTCAAATCTGCTGAGAGCTTAGGCTAGTTTGCCTACTGAAATTGGATGTCAGTTAAGCACAAATCAGAAAGCTCTGCATTCTCTCTTCTGAGAGCTTTGCATAAAGTTCTAAATTCACTAGAAACTAATTTTAAATACTTAAATACAAATCTAAAATAGGTATCTCTTCTCCCTCTGTTCACAGCAAATTCCAGATGTCTCTCCAACAGGAAGATATACCACCTTGGTGCCATTGCTATTTATTTTAACAGTTGCTGGCATCAAAGAAATCATAGAAGACTATGTGAGTATGATTATGGGGAAGGCTGTGCTAAAGACAGTGTTTCAAAAAAAAAAAAGCCCCAAAATGCCACAAAGCCATGCATCTCTGAAGTCTATTGAGTCATTCCTTAACAGCAGCAAAATATCCTTTTGACTTCAAAGCTCTGAACTTGATGAGAATTTCTATAGCACTGAGAAATTAAGAATTTTCATTATAGGTGGTGAACAAGGAAACAATAGAAGTCAGGACACATGTTTCTACCTCTTCAAACTTGTATAGTCATCCTTTTTATTAGAAAGGCCTGGCTAGAAAGACACTGTAGAGTCCTGATGGCTTTCTTAGTTGTTCTTTGAAATGGGCAGGGGGAAAGCAACTTCAGCACAGAGCAAACTGTTTTGGAGAAAATCTGCACTAACTTACTTGGATACTGTTTATAATAGAGGTCTTTTTGCTTTGCAAAGTTCTGATGAATAAAATAATTTAGAAATCAGTCTAAACAAACAGCACATAGAATGTATAGCGCAGCTGTCATCTAAATATACTGTTCCTCATTGTTCCCCTTGTTTTTATTCCAGAAACCAGTTTTGGAGACTTAGGGGTTTTTTTGCTGTTGATCCAGGCTTGAGTCTGATTTCCAACATGGAGACTCTCACTTTAAAGTTAAATTATATTCTTTTACAGACCATTTGGATTTAGATGAGCTATGTGGCTTTTAAAAAAGTAACATAAAGGCAAAAATGACCTAATGTATCATCTTGCTGTTTGTCGTATTTCTAGCTGTAATGGTTTTGGAATCTGTAATGAAGTGTGGTTTTTTTTCCTTGCAGAAAAGGCATAAGGCAGACAGTGCAGTGAATAAAAAGAAAACAATAGGTAAGACTAAACAGTCTTTAAGTTAAATATTTAAAGTGCAAATAGTGAATACCAGAAGACTTACTTTTGAGCAACTCTTTTGCTTAAACAATCATGATAGTGGGGAATGCATGTCTCTTTGGACTAGGTAGTTACTGGTATGTTAGGATTTTACTTTAAATGTTTCAGACTGATGCTGATTGTGTGACACTTGGGGGCGAGGCATGGGTGCGATTATTAGAACTTAAAAGTTCATGTAATTTTAAGGTTGTCAAAGTTATACAGGTCTCAGCTCCTCCAAGAAAACCAAGCAATCTTCTGCCCTGCCAAACTCTATCCTGATTATTCTTTAAAAAAACCAACACACCCACAAAACAAACACACACCCCTCCCCTAAAAAACCAAACCCCAACAACCCCTTGAAACACTAGAAGCTGGTGTCAAAGAAATGTTAAGTCATTTTTGTAAATGCTGCTGCCCTTAAAATATAGGAAGAGCTCTGGGGATTTTGTAGATTTGCTTCCCTGAAGTGTCATTGAAAGAGAATTTAACACTGATGTCCTCTGAATGCCTACATGTATCCCTAATGCATTGATGCTACTTGGCACTGAATACCTGAAGACATCATTTTTGTTTTCTTCATCTCCCTTAAGTGAAAACCTGTGCAGAAAATACAAAGAGTTTATTGATTGCTGCCCTATGGTCAGGCCGTGCTGCAGTCATGGGATTTCCGTGTTCCTGTGCTGGACAGCTCCTTCGCTGCTCCTCTGCGGAGATCTGCAGATGAAATGGAAGACACAGGGACTTGGCCTTTGAGTAGAGCCCCTTCCTCCCAAACACATTTAGCTTCAGTGTCAGGAAGCTAGAGGAACACTTAAAGGAACATGGGGAACTGAACAACCTGCTAGCTCCATGCTTCAGTTAACAGGCAAAATGTTTGCGGGACTATTTTCAGTGAGTTAGTTTTCCTATGTGCTTGAGAAGTTAAGTTGATCATTGAGATTGTATATTAATGAATATCAAAAAGCATTGCTTTACCAGTTCAACGTAATTTCTCTACAAGAATCTGGGAAGGTGTGTCAAGTGTGAGAACACTGTATTTATTAGTCATGAGAAATTGGCAATTAACTGGCTGTAGCACAACAGGCCTTGGTACAGGTAATATGAAAGACTGCTCTTTCAAAGGTCACATAGGCAGTTCTAATTCATTTGTAGTTAGAGAACATGTGCTAACAAACACTTCAAGGGAAGTTTATCACAGTACTTGTGGAGAGACAACCTTAAAGAACATAAGGTATTCTTATGGAGCGAAGTGGAACTTAGCACCTGAAAAATTATTTTAGTTCAAGTTTTATTTTTTACATTTGAATACTCTAAATACAATTTTCAAAATAATACTTAAAACTGTATCCTCATATTTCTTAAGAGGAAGGCTGAAGAGGTTCATTCTTGAGACTTGTGTTATGAGAATGAAAAGCTAATTTATGTTCAAGGTGGGATTAAGAGGAATTAAATTTGTTTTGTATGTGCCTCTAGGCTCCTCACAGGTGAGTGAGGCCTAGCCAATGCAACCAGTACAGAGAGCAGTTCAACTCACTCAAAAGTAGACATCTACTGGCTGGTTAGCTATGTTCTGAACTACGCTGACTGCAATGACCAGATGCTTGTTTCAGTAATATTCACGTATGCTTTGCATTTATCTTCATGTTTAGTTTTTTGAGCAGTAGTGTATCTTCAAAGCATACTTCTTACATTAAATTTCCCATTGAAAAGATTGGTTTGCTTTGCAGAGTGGCTTTGGTATGTAGGAATTAAATTCCCTTTGGAGGAAACTAAACTCAAAGTTCTGCTCCAGATGAGCAATGTACATCTCCATTAGGAGCTGGAGCGTGTTAGGCTCTGAGCCAGTGTTTCATGCTTGGACAGCTTCATGTGGTGCATATGGAGATGGCATTCAATCTAGAGACCAGACTAAATATAATCCCAAGTGAAGCCCCTGAGCAGCATATTGCATAGATGTAGAGAGCTCAGTAATAACTCTTCTGATGTATTGATCCTCTCATTGTCAAATTACAGAATAAGCCATGAGCATTTAATACTGTATGGGATGCCCTTGAATAGTAGACAAGCACAGGGCTAGCAAACTATTGTATAAGACTGATGAGAAATGCTTGTCCTTCAGGAGCAGCACTTCAAATGGCCTTACACTCCTAGGTGTGAGTGACAGTATTAAGTCCTGGATCTAGAACATTAATATGCTGTTTTTAATCTTAGAAAATCTTAGATAGAAGGGTTATATTGAAACTCTGTTTTTGAGTAGGAGCAGTCTTTTTAGGTACTTGTTCTTTGTTACTTTAACCAAATACCTTTTGACAATGAATAATGCATCAATTTTACCCTCCTATAAATATTCTAGAGAAGAGTCTTTTCTGTCCTTTGGAGTACTCCTATAAAACTGGGTTAAGCAGAGTAGAAGGTGCAAAATTGCAACCCCCAAAATTCTGAACTGTTTTATGTTTAATGGAAGCTTTCTCTTTAGATTGTGGGGCTATGAGTCTAAAAAAAAAAAAATAGTTGCTTCAGTAATATGCTTGACTAATTAGTTTTATTAGTTCAATTTATTTCAGTAAAGTGTGAAAGCTAAATTGTTTTCTTAAGTAAATTGTCTACAAGATCAAGTTCATGGCATTTGAAGCTAGAAAATGTCTTTGTTGTATGTTCACATGCAATGATGTGAACTGTTTGCTGAAATGTCTCCAAGACGTTCTGGTGGAACAGGGAGCTGTTTAAAGCAAGGTACAGGAGATGCTAAGTGTTGCACTTTGTTTCTGAGGGTTTGGGTTTTGAGTCAAGGCTGCATGTATGTGGCTTTTTCATTTGAGATTCTGGGCTCAGGCCTTCTCCTGTGTTCTGAACTAAGCAGAGCTCAATTCAAGCACAGCTTAGAAGAGGGAAGGAAGGTGTGCAACAAAACTGTTCTTCCCCTAAGCTGCATATACTTGTTTGGGTGGAAGCTCAGCAGTTCGGATGCATCACTAGCAGTGCTTCTGTTGCTGCCCACCCATTTTTTGTTAAACGGTTTACTTCATTGTGATCCATCCGCTGTAATATTAAGTTTCAGGATTCAGTGTTTCAAAGTGTGTGGCCTGGGGACAGGAATCAGGAGGTGGCTTTCTTGTACTTGATCTAGTGTGACAAGTCTTGCATTCTTGTTTGGGGAGTGCCCTAACCTGAGTAGGACAGCTGAGGCTGTATTCAGCAGAATTGTATCTTCTGGGAATTTGGTATGATTTTCAAATGAGCAACATATGTGAATTGCATAGAACTGAGGAGAGATTTTATTCAAAGTAGGGGGCTGGCCTCTTAAACTTTCATCTGTTGCACACTACACTTTTTGAACATCTTTAAAAACTTGCTGCAGCTGCTTTCAGTGAAGGGCTTGAGTTTGTTTAGGTGTACTGGGTGTGATCAGACCTGAACTGGATTTGGTTGCTCACCAATGATTGGGCATAAATCTTTGACCTTGCTGTTTAGGCTAGGCTAGTATTAAGTATGTGTATAGCATCTAGAGGAACTACTTAAATGGAAAAGCATGTTCCAGAGTACATGACCAATGAGTGTGTTAAAACAGCAGTATAGGACTTGGGCACTACAGAAGCCAAGGCCTGGTTCAGTGCCTCGTTTTCTTTTTTGTTTTAAATTGAGCTTCAGCATTTAGGATTCTTCTTCTGCCAAAGCTGATCTTAGCTCAAATTCTTACTGAAAAGCAAGCTTGACAATTAAGCCTCAGCCCTATAAAGGCAATTTATATGGTAGTGAGGTTGGATGTGTCAGAGTCAAAACATAATGAATAAAATGCAAGGAAAAAGGTGAGAAGTGAAAACTCTGGTTGTCATACATAGAGTAAAGATGCTTCCTGGTATTGATTGACAGTGGGCAATAATGCCCTTTGTTTTAAGGAAGGTCACTTCCCAAACGAGTAACAACACTGCCCATCTGTGCATTAGTATGAAATGATGCCAAGAAGAAATCAGGCCACCAGCTGTTGTCTAGCAGGTGATAAAAATTATATGATATAATATAAATACTAAGGGCACATTCTTCTTGCTTGGATGCACATGCCTACAGCTGTGGACAAGTGTGGTCCTAGCTTCTGAAAACTACTTTTCTGATGTGTGTGTTAGTTCCCATTCTGGCCAATGTTCACTACTGCTGATATACTTGTTTTGAAATGTGTCCAAATCTTGGGTATTTATTCTAATCTAACTTTAAACTTTCTTTCCAGTTCTAAGAAATGGAATGTGGCAGAACATTATGTGGAAAGAGGTAAATAAAATTGAGGATTGGAGGGAATGGAAGGAGGTGTTCAAGAATTACTTTTGCTGGAATAAGTTCAGAGGCCTAGAGTTAACGCATGCTGTGTGAGAATTCCCTGTGACTTGGGGTGGGAGGGATCCTTTCTTTTGCAATAGTGAAAATTGCCCTGAGCAAGGTACCTGAGTACCCATCTTTAAATCCTGGTACTATGTTTCTGTCATGCTAATGAACTGTTGTAACTGTTCCTGCTTGGACAATTAATATGGTCCAGGGTGTAAACAGTATTTTTGTTTTCAGTCCACATCTAGAAGAGTAGCTTTCACTGCAATGCTGTACCTGCCCTGAAAGTTGAACAGAGACTTATTTTGCTACCTGTGCTAAAAAGTTCTTAGGTTTTGAGGCTAATTAGTAAGCTATTTGCTCAAGTAAGGAACACAAGCCCGGCTGCTACCTCAGGCACTCAGGACCCATGTTCTGTTGAAACCCTGTGCCAGGACCTGGTGAGCTTTATTTCTAGAACTTTCTGAAATCCCTCAGGATGTATTGATCTAATTGCGGCTCTTAATGCCTTTTTAAGGACAAAATCAGCCCTGTTAACTGATAAATGAGGAAAAAGTACACTCTTTTAAAACCTCTGGGAAATGAGACCCACCTCAAGAGTCCTAAAAGCGATCCTGCTGAAGTGTTAGGCTGTATTATAAACTAAAGATTACCAGGGATTCTGATGGCTAATGCTGATGCCTGTTTATGCTGTTCCACGTACTATTTGTAGTGAGAACACTGAATTGAAAGATATTTAAAGCTGAGCCTGGAATCTGGTTTTCTTATACCCTTAAGCACTTCTTGAATAGGCCTGTGTTTGTATCTGCATATTGTCCAGGCTTGCATTTATTGTTAGGGAATAACAGTTCTGTACTATCCACCTGGTTTACTTTAAGGCAGACTTCTGATCTTTTTTGTGCTGAAATTGGTAGGGAATTTGTTTTCAGTGGGATCAGAGCAAGACTAATGAATCTGCCTTTTCAAACATGCCATCTGTTTCAATTTTATAAATTAATGTGTTAAAAATATTTTAAGGCTGTTTCCGACTATCAGGAGTGCATTGGTGCTAAGCAGTCTGATACTTATCAGACAAGCCTGGCTTACTGTTTTGAGAATGCTACTTGGTACTACTTAGAATGAAAGTGCCATGCATGTGTGACTCCCATTAAAGGTGCTGGAAACTCTTAGGTCTTCAGTATTGCAGAAATTAGGACTTTGCACATCTCAAGTGACTACAGGTCAGGGAAGCACTGGTTGATACTATGTATCTGTACAGACAATACTCCTTGCTAGTGACCAGTACAAGTAGTGCGTCTAAAGAGGGCTAAGGGAAAATTATAGTGATGACTTGGTAAGTACGTAATATGGAGAAAGAATAGGACAAACTCTTGATACTTGAGGAATGTACAGTTTAAAGATAACTCTTTTACTAGGAAAAAAAATCTTTCCATAGGTTAAAACTAAAGAAAAAAACCCCTCAAATTTGGATAATGGCAGGATTATAGAAAAAAGTAACTTTTTAGTAAATAAACCATAGAAGTTCACACTTTGCAATTGAGTATATCTATTTTTTTCTATAGAGAATTGATTACTTTGCCTTCAGAAAAGTGAAGGCTTTGATCCTTCTGAGCTTGCAGTGAAAAGTACTCTGACTTTCAGAAGCACTGTCTCTAGCTGTTCTGTGCATGATGCTGTTCTTTTGACTGGCTGAAAGAAAATAACAAACTGGTAACATTCTGGACAAGCGAACTGTTTGTTTTTCTCTTCCATGCTACTGTACTCCTGTCCCTGACTGAACAGGTAGCAGTAGGAGATATTGTGAAGGTCACCAATGGGCAACATCTTCCAGCAGATATGATCATTATATCTTCCAGGTATCCTGAATGGGTGTGGAAATGATGTGTCTGATGAACTGAGGTGCAGAGGACTCTAAACTCTGTATTTGCTATTAATAAAAACAGACATCAGATGGCACTAATTCTTCTCCACATCTAAATTTCAACAAGGTCAAAACAGTGCTTTACTAGGCAATAATTCATGTATCATTGTAGATAAGTTTTCAAGAAAGAAAGCTTCTTTAAGACTTCATAGTATGATGTATCTGTAATTCACGAAGTGTATCATTGAGGTTGTTGGAAAACTGGAGGTCTGTTACACAAGCTTCATGCTGTCAGTTGCTCTATGGCCTTCTGAGGATCCTCCATTTAATTAAGGAAGCTTAAGTTTTTTTCTAATTAATTCCACTGAGGTTCCAGCATATTTTCCTGCCCCTCAGGAAAGATTTTTCTTTCAAACAGTAATTCTAAAAGGCCAGTGCAGCTGGCATCTAATAACTAGCTTGCAAAATAGCTTTTGGGCTTCATTTGTTTACTCCCTGTCTTTGATACAGCGCACATATAGCCCATCCCTAGCATGGTAGCAACAGTAAATGTTGAGTACTGCTCATTTTTATTTGTGAAATATGGGACGACTTGTTTATACTGATGTACTGGCAAACAAAGCTTGGTCGCTAGTTCCTAAAAGCATTTGAGTGGACCTTGGCTGCTAATCTAGATCCTATGTTGTGTTGAACAACTTGAGGCCCAATCAAGACTACTGTTGTCTTAGATGAGATTTAAACAAGAGACGATAGTGCAGTTCCTGTTCTTGAACATGCTTTTTTCTAATAGTCAAACCTTGTGACACCTTGTTCTTCTCCGTAATTTCCTTCTGTCCACATGCTTTTCAGCAGTGACTGCAGGTTGCTCTGGTCTCCGGGTTACAGTTCTTAGATGACCCAACTTCTAAGGGAACTTGTTTTCTAAGCTACTGTGTTTTCTGCTCCTTCCTTCTTGTCTGTGCCATTCCTGGGGGGTTTCATTTTTTGGAAGCTGTATGGGGAAGCTCAGTCTTTTTGAACTGCCACATGATCAAGGATAGAGGTATCTTCATTCCATGGTATACAATATTGTATTTTTTTTTTTTAAAACAAACCCCTCATTTTAAATAAGCAGTTGTCAACCTTAATATGCAGTTAGCTAGGCTACTCTTTGACATCAGTAACTTGCTGTTTCAGCACTGAGGGATACTTGTTCTACTCAAACTTCTCATGTATTATACTACAAAACCTTCTGCTCTTTCTTAACTTGCATGGGTCAGCTTTTTGTTCTACATTATTCTACTAACCTGCTGTCATTGATAATCACATAGCTGGAGAAATTAACCCAAAGTCTGTTGTTTTTGGAGAAGCTTTGCTTGAAGTAAATAGCAATTTCTGTGGCATTTCTGCTTTACAATTGGTATTATTCCCATGATTCTTTTAAATGATAATACTAAGTGTCCTCAGTTCACCAGAAGGCTTTGCATGCTCTGAAGGGGTGGGATCTTTTGCTTGCATGTGTTAACTTTCTGTGTCTGACCTGTCAGAGATGAAATAAAAACTGTTTATCTTGACTCTTTTCCCCACATAGAATAAAGGTGACATCAAATGAATTTTACATAGAGAATAAATTTACATGAAGGAAAAAAGATTTGAATCCTAACACAACTTTGTATGGAAACACTTCCACACTTCTGTGGAAATGAAAGGAATTGTCTTGCAAGAAGTCTCCCTCCTGAGTTAACCACTTCTGTTGTAGTGGATAAGGTGTTTGTGACAGAAGTAAAATTGGAATCAAGCTGGACTTAATCTGTGGCTTTCTTGGGTTCAGATTCAGGTTGCACATGCAGGAAGAGATGACGAACAGACTCTGAACCTTTTTTTAAGAAAAATTCTCTGGAGAGAAAAATCTAGCTGCTGCTTGTGTTATAAATGTACCTGTCTGTTTCTTAACAATTTTTGTCCTAAGGAGCCTTTATTTCTGACTCTTCTGCTGATTAAGTACACTTGCTGTTAGAGCAGTTGGTTACTTTGGAAAAGAACTAGAAACATCTCAAGAGTATGAAAAGTGATATGCTGAAGAAGCACACGTTTGGGTCCAGATGGGAAACTGATATTCCTTAGCAGCCTGAGAAGACAGTTGGGAAAAAGTTTTGGTGGTGCCATACAGAGGTTTTAAATCTTAAGGGGCATGTCAGGAAAAGATCCATGATAGAAGTACCCTTCCTTATCGCAGGTGCTACCTATGCAGACCTCCTCTGTGTTAGATGTAGGTAAGACCTTGACTAATGGAAAATTCACAGTTCTGTGAGGAAGGTTTGTTGGTGGTTTTTTTTTTGTGTGGCTGTGGGGTGTGTTCCCCCCCCGCAGTGGTAAGGGCAGAAGCATCTGTGGAAGATGCAGATCACAGCCCACAGTTTCAATCTTATTGTACCCTTTTCTGATTCTCAAAAAAAAAAGCTGATTAGCAGTGACTTCAGATGTACCTCCACAAGTCCCTCAACTTTAAGGTGATCTTGTGGCCATGGAACCAGTTGGATCTCAATAGCAGAGAGCACCACCCTCTTCATCCAAGCCCATTCCCTTTTTTACACTGTTCAATACTTAGTATTTTATAGCTCTTGCAATCTGAAGCAATTTTATGGATGGCAATGTAAAATAGTCCACTTTGGGCATCTAAGTTTATCATGACTTGTTAAATTTTTATTAACCTTCAGATTTAGATTTGTCTCTTTCTATAATTTGTTGTATGAGAGTGTTCATATCCAAAGACATGTCTGTAAAATGTATACTTTTCCGCTGGCTCTTTCATGGTCATATACCAGCAATATGGATTTTTGTCTTCTGCAGTGTATTGAAGTGTATTGTGGACCATTTTAGTGCAAAAGTAGTATACAAAAAGTACTGAGTTTTAATACTGAAAATCTTATGCTCCTCACAGTGAACCACAAGCCATGTGCTATATTGAAACAGCCAATCTCGACGGGGAGACGAATCTTAAAATACGACAGGTAAACCAAACTGAATTTCACCTTTTTCTCTTTCCATTTAGCTATCTAATATTAGCTACAAAGCGGAGTCTAGCTTGCATGGCAACAATACAAGTACTCTTTAAAAAAAAAAAAAAAGCATCTCTCCTTCCAGGTGGCTGTAGCCTTCTTTCCAACAGATACAAACCCAAGCAATAATGCTTCATGTGCAAGTGTAAGGAACTAGTCTGGAGGAATTATTATAAGCCCACAAAGGCAAATCAAGCAACCTTGCTGTGTTTTGCTGAAGGTCCAGTAAGTGGAATTGAAGTGCTGTATTTAAAAAGAAAGAGGCAGCTGTGCTTGTAATGAGAGCTGCAGTTTCTGCTGTCCCAAGTGCCAATCTGTCTGTTGCTTCTGCCTCTGCAGAGTGCTTAAAAGGGCTTTTTAAGTTAATTTGTTCTCTCTTTGTGGTAAGTAGTAGAATTTATTTGGATATTTCTAGGTTTGAAGAAATACTGTTGATTATGGTGTTTAGAAATAGTTCAGAACCTTTGCCCTCTTTAATTTAAAAAAAAAAATTGGATTAGGATTTTGAAATACAGATTATTTTTAAAAAGCTGTACACTTGCTGCTTGTTTACTGCCTTTGTAGAAATGTGATTTACTGTTCTGGGTCAGTCCAATAGATCAGATCTTGATTTCCTGTCAGATTTTATGTTCTTCATGATACATGCCTAAAATACAAAAATGAGCTTGTGGGGCCTTTTAAGGCCTTGTTCTGGCTTGCAGTGCTGCAGTGAAAATCTGGCAAAAGAAACACGAAATGGGTCACTCTTAACCAAGTGCAGGTGTTCGTAGACAAATGAAAAGCAATGCAGTGTCATATGTGCACTCTGAGATGGAGTAGCAATACTTTAGGTTAGTTGCATGAATGGTTGCTAATTAACCCTGTTAACCTTGAGTAGGATCAGAGCATAATGGCTTCAGTGACCCAAGAGAGAATACACTTAGGAGTGACTATATTTAGCAGCAGTAACACATCAGCAGAGCTATACTTGCAGAGTAAAGCCAGGCCTGTTTATACTGCTTGTCTCCTACTTCCTCCTGCATATGTGCAACTCCGTGCTTTGTGGATGGGACTTCCCTCTTGCTTACAGAGAGATCATGTAGGTAATAATAACTCTCTTGTGTAAGGGGATTTAAACCAATCCTATATAAGCAGGATCATATGTGTCCATAATGAATCTTCCTTGTGGGAAAGAGTTATTGAATACCTATTAAAAAAAACCCAAACAAAAAAAAATCCCACCCCACCAAAACCACCAACAAATTCAACAGAAAACCTTGACACATTTAATTACATTTGATGTCTTAGATGTTGGAAGAAAGCACCATTTTCCTAGGTTGCCTTCTAATAACAATTTTTGACAAGAATCTCCTTTGGATTGGTCTCTGCAGGGATTGTCTCAAACTGCTAGTCTCCAGTCAAGAGAAGAACTGATGAAAGTATCTGGAAGGATAGAATGTGAAGGACCCAACCGTCATCTTTATGACTTCACTGGAAACTTGCGCCTAGATGGCCAAAGGTATTGACTTGACAACAAAGCCGTAAACTCATTTGTTAGGAAAAATGCTTCCTATGTGCTTTTAGTCTGCAACACTGAGCATATGCATGTTTTTGTCGGAAGAGGAGGGTAATAATTAACAGTTGTCAATCAGAGCATCTGCCAGTATAAGATAACATAGTTCTGTCTTCCTATGGAGTCTTCTGCTTGTTATGGTAGAGGTGGTTTCTTTGGAATCGTAGTGTTTTTTATCAAAAGTAACATCTAAAGAGAAGGAAGAGTGGGGGAAATGGTTGGGGTTTTTAGGGCCTTCTTGTTGCAGGAGATACGCAGAGGAAATAGGAAATGTTTTCCTTCCAGCTAGAGGCACAGGCTGCACCAAGTTCAGATCTATAGTGAAAAATGATCTCAATCTGGAGTCTTTATCAGTCTGACTTTGATCTGTTGCAACTCTTGGAAGAAAATAACTTAGTTTTAGTACTTGAATTCATAGAATTTGAAAGGTCAGTAGGAACATCCAGGTTTCATCTTGCTGTACCTGTTTTCCTGCACAAAAATCGTATTCCTTGGGCATCTCAGCTGAATAGTGACAGACACAAGAATAGAAGAAGATAGCTTCCATCCCACTTGCAAATCACATGGGTAATACAGTTTTCCCAAAATGTTGGTTTGTTTGGCGTATGTGAGGTTATAGTGTGCTTGGAGTGGATGGTCTGTCTGCAAGCGATGCTTCTCTATCCTTGATGTGAGAGAACCTATTAGCCAAGGTAAAGTGCGGAGTAGGCTTATGTCTGCCATGTAAGTTCTCAAGTTTTGGGTAACCAGAACAGCTCCCTTGCATTGCCTTTGCCTTACTGTGCTTTAGCAGGGATTAGATTTACACAGGTTTCGGTGCTCTCTTGAGTTATGTGGGCAATGTAAGTTCATTGTACTACTTTCCTCCTTTCGTGGTTTGTTGGTTTGTTTTGTGGGTGTTTTTTTTGAGGGGGGAGTAAGGCTGAAGGGAGAATTACTTTCCTAAAGTATTATCAAGAATTGAAAGATATGCATACTTCTTGCTTTGCAGCCCAGTTCCTGTTGGTCCAGACCAGATCTTGCTAAGAGGTGCACAACTGAGAAACACTCAGTGGGTCTTGGGTATTGTTGTGTATACAGGACATGATACAAAACTCATGCAGGTAAAGTTTTTAAGGAGATTGAGAGCATGTTCTGACAGAAGCTGGTCATCTTTCCTGTATTCTATTTGTCTTTTGGACTTGAGTTTACGAAATGATTTCATGGTAGCTGTTTAAGACCTGGAGGCTTTGAGGAATACAAGGATACTGTTGTCCTTGAGGTTGCATGTGCACATGTGTAAACACTTAATGAGGTATTTGTCTGAAAACACTTCAATAGGTAGGCAAAACTGACTGTATTTTATCTTAATTTATCTGGTAGCTGGACAACATTTAAAACTGAGGTTTAACAGCTGAGGGGATGGTAATGACCACCTACAATTTTAGCACTTGGAGATAATTAGGTTAAGACTACAGTCTCTGTATTGCCTTAATGGCGGGGAGTGCCTGGAGAGACCAGCAACCTGTATGTGTTGCTCACCTCTGCTGACTGTCAGTGGGATGGACAGACAGGAGATGAGCATACTAGATCTTCAGAACTGAATGGTTCTCTTACTCCAATCTCCTGTCAGTTTTGGAGTCATTAGGAGTATTGGCTCCTATTAACCTTGTTGAGCTTTGCATACAATACTGAGCTAAATAGAGTTGAGGTAGCAAGTTCTATAATGGACTCTAAAAATAAAGACTGAGTTTGCCTCTGCAATTCCCTCTTGTATAAGCCATTGCCAGACTTTTTTTTTTCTGCTGCTGTTCAGAATTCAACCAAAGCACCTCTGAAGAGATCAAATGTGGAGAAAGTGACCAACATGCAGATCCTGGTTTTGTTCTGTATTCTCCTGGTGATGGCCCTTGTGAGTTCTGTAGGTGCCTTATTATGGAACAGAACACATGGCGAAGTCGTCTGGTACCTTGGCTCCAACAGTGAGTATGCAGGCAGTGTGCTAGGGATGTATCAGGCTGTAGGGCCAGCCAGGCTCTTAGCTTTGCTAAGAATGAATGCATAAAATAAGAAACAAAGAAAGAAACAGAGCCTGTTCTAAACAGGCCTGCAGAGCCTGCAACTTTTGATGGCCCAATAATTTTTTTTTACAATGGGCTGGCATAAGTGAACTTGCTGGTGAGGCTTCTGTTAATAAAACCTTTTAAAGGTAAATGTCTCTGTCCTACCACCCAGGGAGCAGGGAAGAAACAGAAGAGGGGCAAGACTTATTCTTGGATATTTGGTGTTCAAGTTATTTCAGCTCTGTGGAGATGCCATGCACAAATCTGTTTTTAGAGCAGGTCATGTACTACTGCTTTATGTATCATGTCTGACTGTACCTGACTGCAGGATAGCAGGTATCAATCTGATGATACTGACTTCAACTTTATGCTTATGTACAGAAGCAAAGGATTTCTCTAGCTGTTTTTCAGTCAGAAATGCTGATCTGCTCTCATTGTAGAGAAAACTGTTCAATGCTAAATGTTACAATTTTGTATTTATTGGATAATGTTTCAGAGTCGTTTTGGCTTCTGACTATTATTTTGTAATGAGAAAACCAATCTCTTAGCATGCTGTATTAAGGGGTTTTATTTTAATTTCATTCATACTCCTTGGATTTATTAGTTCAGATAAAGAATGGCCTTATGCAAACACTTAAGGATGAAATAAATTGTTCTCCAGTATTCTGACTTGAGGGGGTTACAATAGCTAGCTATAAAATGTGTTGTTACAAACATCTTGAGATGCAGATCTGAAAACAATTCTTGCAAACTGCAAATGGTCTCTCTGCTGGTGATTGCAACACAGGTGGCAAAGGGTGTCTTCTGCAGTTTAAGAACAGCAATTGTGATAGTAATGAAAAAAATCATATAGGAAGAGCATGGAAGTGCCTCATATTTGACTCTGGTTTTTGGTAGTTGTAGTATCTTCTAGTAGCAGTATCAGCAACTTTCAAACTTTCTTCGCTATACTCCCCTTAGCTTTTTAATGAGGCAGTTTAAATTTGTGCCTTCCAATGGTGGAAGTAATATTGGAAAAGATTAATGGAACAAACTCTTGAACTTGTGCTAATATAAAACAGGTGCAACCCGTAATAAACTAGGGTGGCATAGTAGTCTGTATAGATGCTTTTTGTAAACTGAACGCACAATTTCTATTGCTTCTGTAGTTGCCACACACGGGAAAGACTTTTTCAGGCTAGGCAGGTAGATATTAAATTTTTGTTCAATGTCTAATTTTTATAAAGATTGTATTGGAAAAACCTTTTCCAGTATCGAGTGTGCTTCTACTCTTTCTATAAACTGATGAAAGGTATAGAATTTGTGTGTGCCTACACTTGGAGGTGCCTGGGTCCAAACTTCAAGTCTTGCTCTGATCTTCATTAGGCTTCATCAACTTTCTCTGGCTTCTGTCTCCTAGGTTGCTCCTCTGCCTCCTTACTAACTTATTTGTAACATTGAAAATCCCTTAGCTGTGGGCTGTGACCCCATCATGCTGGGTGCTCTGCATGCTAACTGAAATGCCCCCCTAAGCTTTAAGGAAAGTGAAGAACAGACAAATGTGGACACTGCATATAAAGAGAGGCTGTGGGTGGCACCATGAACAGGAGCCTTCATCGTGTCTCTGCTGAGCCTTGCCCATTCCTGCCTGCTGTTTGTAAATGCTTCCCCTTCCCTTTAGGACCAGTTGTGCTGGCAGATTTATTTGGGCAACTTGCCCAATGTTGTCACCGTTAATAACAGCTCTTCTGCCTAAGCAGGATACCTTAGTTAATTTACTAGGTGTCTGTTAACAGTCAGTTTGTTCACTTAGATTTCTTTAGTGTGAGTAACTTCTCAATTCTGCCAATGCTGGCAGATTTTAGAACAAACTTTAGTCTTTATTTTTTGTTTTCTAACTCTACTGAAACAAGTAGGGACTTTCTGAAGGGTAAAGTTTGTTACTAGTGATATTGGTGGCTCTTAACTGGGGCAGTTGACACATCAGATAAATCTCTAAATTTGGGTTATAGTGTGGAATATCATACCTCTCACCATCTGTTTAGCAAAAATTGTTCAGAAAGTGTTCTGTTCTCTAATATATAGCCTCGCTAATCTTGCCCTTCTTCACCTGGCATACTACGCTGTATATCCAGGCATGTGTTCTGTGGGTGTTTTATGTATGTACTATTGAAATCAATATTAAGGCCCTTATAGTAGGTCTCAACACACTTGCTGATTATTTTAGCACTACTAAATCTGATCAGGCCAACTGCAGAAAGATGATTGCCCTTGTACTGTACCGCTCAGACTTCTGCCTTCTGTCTGTTGATGTCTTATGTCTTTTGGTCCACAGAAATGCTGTCTGTCAACTTTGGATACAATCTGCTGACATTTATAATCTTGTACAACAACCTTATTCCAATCAGTCTTCTGGTGACATTGGAAGTTGTCAAGTTTACTCAGGCTCTTTTTATAAACTGGGTAAGTAACAAGAATAAATGTATTAACATCAGTTTTGGGAAGTGACATTAAAAAAAAAAACAACCCACCCTGAAATCTTTACCAGATTTTCTGATGACTTTTCTGATGCAACTTCTGGGAAAGGCAGAGAGAAGTTCAGAGGATTTATTCTGTATTAGTTCTGTGTTCCACAGGAAATGACAAGATTTCGTTGTAGGAAGATCCCCTGTGCAAATGATCACTCTTGTATATCTTGGGCTTTCAGAATGAGAAGGAAGGCTCAGCTCTTTTGGTTGAAGGAGGTCTGTCAGCTGACTCACGTTTAGTAAATATCTTTTAAAAACTCTTCAGTACCTTATAGCTTCTCTCAGCCACAGCAGAGGGAAAGACTAGACTTATTTAGGGGTGTGTCTGGGGGGGGGTTAGTTTTGGTGTTTTGTGGCTTGTTTTTTTTTTTTTTAATTCCTGAGGCTGGCCTTGAGGTCATCTCTGGTGTGAATCATAGTACTTCTGTAACGAGATGAGTTGGTGGTGCCTCATGCAACAAAACAGTGATCCCTCTGTTCAGGCAAGCTTTGACTTCAAAGTGTGTTTCTCTTCAGTTGTGGACCAAAAACACTGTAGTGATGACTCTTAAGCTAAAAAAAACCAAGAGGAATACCTTGTATTGGGTATGCATTAATCCTTGGACTTTAAGTAAAGTTGTAGTGGTTCCTCTAAAATACAAGTAAATAAGGTCTAACATGTGTCTGTTCTCTGAGCTGCTTATAATGTATTGGAGATGCTTGACTAGTTTATCTGAGAAATTGCTTTTGGTTCATGTAGCAGCTGTTTTGTTTACCCTCCCAATTGAATGCAATAATAGAAGGAGTTGATTTCAGAGTCACTTATTGTCTCTTCAGTCATGGATGTGGCTAGAGTAGATTGCATTGTTGTAACTGAAGACCTATGATTAGCATGGCTAATGCCTGTTAGAACTTCTTCCTACTGTACTAAGATCTTAGACTAGAGATGCAATGAAGAAAATGATAATTACCTATAATTGAATCTGGCTTTTCTCATGTACATGTAGCATGGAGGTATACTTTGGAAAGGAGGCACCCCTGTTCAGCCTGGGATGCTGGTTGTCTCGCAAGCTTTCAGAACCTCCACCAATGGAGTTAAGTCAATCAAGCCAAGTTGGAGCTGACTAAAAGAAGGCTGGAGGCTTCAGTGTTTAATTTGCATAGCATAGGTCTAATTTTGCTCTCATTTCAGGACATAGATATGTATTATCCTGAAACAGATACACCTGCAATGGCCAGAACCTCAAACCTTAATGAGGAACTTGGGCAGGTAAAACAACATTTTCTTGACATGTTTGTGATAATGTTCTGGGAAGACAGGTGTGAGAGTGTGCTGTACAAATCTGCTTTATTCTGTTGCTCTGTGGCTCAGGTTAATGGGACGTCTTTACTTCCATTAGTCCAAGTCTTACAAGTAAAATAATGAGCTATTCTAGAATTAAATTCAAGGTCATATAGGCAGTTTTAAGCCTGGGAGTTGAATCTTTCTTATGTTCACTCTAAACTGAATTTTTTCCTCAAGGGTGTTGAAGAGATGCTCTGTGGTTGTGACTCTATACTGGAACAGAATGCACAGGACTAAGCTTGGCTGAAGAGCAGGCCAATAGCCTCAGCCTTAGTTCTTCATGTTCTTAGTTCTTCATGTTTCTGACCACCCCACAGGAAATGCAAGTCAAAAAAATGCAGTTCTATTCCTAATTTAGTTTGTGTTATATGCTAGAATATAAATGACTTGAAGTTCCTCAGGTGTTTGGGTACCTACTTTGGAAATGGAACCTGTACAAGTTAGAAGTCAATGCTGTGTTCAGAAGCAGTGTAGTGCACAGCTAAAGGATCACTTAACTAGTAGTGTAGTGCACTGTCTTGTAACTGAATTGCAAATATTGAGGAAAAGCTTTTTGCAACTCTAGGCAAAATATTCTGGTCTTTCAATAGGCTAACTCCTGTGTTAGCACCATCCCTTCCTATGTGTTGCTGGTTTAAAATCTTACCTGGTACAGAGGTAAAACAGTGTGGAATTTAGCTTGCAATTAATTTTGGTATGTTGTGGCCTACTGTAGGTGGGAATCGTGAATCTGCGAAGGCTCCAAGAAGACGTGTTGCTGTGTTGGTGTTGTCTCCAAGTTCTAGCTGAAAGTCACTAGTTTCCATTAAGGGATTATTAGCTTGGGCAGTACTGACTGTGGCTGCGCGTCTTGCACTTCAGGACCACTTGTGACTGGATATGAGAAAAAGCAGTTTGTTTGCCTGCAGAATACCACTTAGACTTACTCTAGGATATTCCTTGCACAGTACTGTTTATGGGGGAAAAAAACCCAAGCAAATTCTTGGTGTTTTATGGAACACAGAATTTCTTCAGTGTGTTAAATTTTAATGATTCTTCAACAATCTTAAGTCTTTGTTTTTATTTCCAGTCTTGCTGTTTGATGTTAGTACAGTTGAAAGATTTGGTGAATGTTCAGCTAGCACAAGCAAGTACATCTGTCTTGACCACACTGGAGCCTAGGCAATTGATACCTACTATTAGGGCCTTGCTGCATTTAGAGATAAAGAAGAAATAATGCCATCAAATAACTTTCCTGATTATTTTCTTGTAGCTTTGGTAAGACAAACCAAGCTGTAATAAGCCTGCATTGACCAATACTGTGACATTTGAGCCCTATGTCTCCCAGAATTTTCCTGATACTTAATCTATTTTCGACGTTGAGTTTTGTTACTTTGCAAGTTGAAAACTAGACCTTTTTTTTTTCTTCCAGGTAAAATACCTGTTTTCTGATAAAACAGGTACTCTAACATGCAATATCATGACCTTTAAGAAATGTAGTATTGCTGGAGTGACATATGGGTAGGTATGACTTCTTTAGAAGCTGTGTAGCTTAATATGTGCCTATTAATGGTACATGCTCTTATATCAGAACAGGATTAGAACATTCTGTTCTTCAACTGGTATTTTCGTATATTTTGTGGTCTCAGTTAATAGCTTTCATTTTCATGTCCTGCAACACTAATTATGTAATGCAAACCTGGGGAGTACTTTACCCAAAGCAAATAGAAATAACTCTTTCCTAACTTATCTGATCATGATTTTGCACTTCTGCTTTAGTTTAAATAACCTCTGGCCTTTCCAGAGGGAAGAAGATGCAGCCCAAGGGTAGCAATTGTCAGTCATCTTTCTGTGACTTCTTCAGATGAACCAGGATTTCATTACAACGATGTAGCTGTAACTGTAGTTGTAGAGTTAAATATTCCTCCATGGGAGAGATACCCACTTACTGGTTTTGTTCTGTTTCTGTCAAAAGGATCCCTTTGAGTCATGGCAGTATTTCATAGCACTTGGCCTTTTGAGTCTTGAATACTAAATCTTAGTTTTAAATGGGTAGTTCTAAGATGTCTGTGCAAGTTAACCTTTGAGTTTCATGGCAGCTAAATTAGATACCTCAAAAGGCAGAAAACTTGGTTCAAATGTATGAACAGCTGAGCCCATGGTTCCAGCATATGTTTGTATGTGTGATGACTCATTGATCTTAGCCTTCTACCTGTTTTTTGATTTGCAAAGTGGAATGAATGTGTGTTTTCCTTTTTCTACCCCTCAGTCACTTTCCCGAGCTGGAAAGAGAACGTTCATCAGAAGACTTCAGGTAAATATATTTTAAGACATTTGTGTTCTGTGTAGCAGAGTGGGGACAATCTATGTGAAGGCTGCTTTCCGGTTTGGGACTGGAAGAAGCCCAAGGGAGAGATGTGTTTGAGTAAAATGCTCTTCCAGCAGGAGCCGAATGCAGAGCTAGTGGGTGGCGGTGCATCTTTTCTGCTTAGAGAGATGGTGGGTGAAGGGGAGTGAGGGATGGGCAGTGGCTGGGATGGCTTGGATGCATGCTAATGCAGTGCTTAATTGCAGACAACCAAATTACAAGCTACGAGTAACTTTCTTTACAGTAACCTTACCTCTAGCTAGAGACTGAATGTTACTCTTTGCAATCACGAAGTTCAAACCTGACAAGGAGAAGAAAAGGAACTTTATTAAAATGCTGTCTTTTAACAATTCAACTGGGAAGGAGCTTGATATGGAGATGTCTCATGTCAAGAGAACCACTCCTCTTTATTCAGAGATCTAATGAATAGAGGTGATGGGTCTGTCCTGTTCTACAGAAAGGAGTGAAAACTTGGAAGTGTTATGCAGGTGTCACTAGCTATATTCAGATTAACAGGAAGGGGGGGAAGAGCTAGAGAGGGCTGATGTGGCTTTGGCAAATATCCGTAAGAAGTGAGTTCCCACCCAAGAAACAGGTAGACACTGAATGCTGTTAGCCACTTTCTGATGAACTAAGTTAGGTTTCTCCATTGGTCCATCTCATTTTTATGATCACCTTTTAGGAAGGTGATACGATATGATGGTATGTTGCTACTTTGGGAGATGTGATTTCTATGGATAATCTTCCAATATGTTGCTGTTTCCTTCATTGCCATCTTTTCTTGTATGCTTATTTTCTAGTCAGTTCTGTGGAAGAGTTTCTTCCAGGTACTAATTTGGAGTACTCAAGCTTAAAATCCTCCAGTGGTCAACTTGAAGCAGAACTGACTGACTAGAGAGGAAGCTTAGGGATATTGATCTTTGACCTATCTTAAAAGCAAGTCACCTTGAAATCCTTGTATTTCAAGTACACTTAAAAATGCTTCTGCATCTGTCCTCGGAAGTGTGTTGATACTTGGATCTTCTCAAATACACTTGCAAGCATAACCATTTTGGGTTTCTTGCTGGTGTTCTGAAGAAATTATTGCTCATTTTCAGCACTTTGTGCATTACTCACATGATCTTTTCACAATACTTTCAAGGACAGTAGAATCTTATTTTGTTTTTCCTTTGCTTCCCAATAAAATAGATGAAGTAGTAAGATTGGAAATGTTGCCACTGTTATGTTTGAATATGCTTGTCTTGCTCTGCAGCCAGCTACCTCCTTCCACCAGTGAATCGTGTGAATTTGATGACCCAAGACTGCTGCAAAACATTGAAAATGACCATGTAAGTCTACTCTTCGAATATCATGTCTCTTAAACACCCTATTCTAGGTGTCTCTGGAATTGAATGCTAAACAAATCTACTTGTGTAATCAAGTCTGCTCTACGGGTTTGTCATGCAACCACAGAGTGGGGAAAAAGGAAACAAAATAGCTTCCCCAACCCCTTTCTGCCCACTTGTCTTACTACTGAATTAAAGAAACAATGACATCAATATGGGTACCAGATAGCTATAAAACAGCTTCATATATGCTAGTGTATATGGAAGATAGTGTCTTGTAGCAAATGATGGTAGAAATTGTAATTCTTTAAAAGAAAAACTACTTGGAGTGTTCAAACATCCATACTGTTAAAATACCATTTCTACCAGTAATCCAGAGCATTGCAAGGTGGTTCGTGTGAGACCTGCTTTAAATTCTGCAAATGTTAGGAATTCCAATTGCATAAAGGATGTAAGAGATGGAACTTAATTGCAAGCTTAAGCTTAGCCTGAGACTTAGTGATTAGTAATCTTAGCCTAACTGGTTGTGTCCTAAAGGGACCTAGTCCTTAGGAGAGTGTCAGTTCATTGCTTATTCAGAAACCATGCAGCTATGAAGTGTCTGACTGGACACCAAACAATTTAAGTCACTTGTGAAAAATATGACCCTTCTATTTTGCAGAAACTGTATAGGGATCTGGGCATTGGCAAGCGCAAACTCAAATGACAAACTGAATTAGCTGATTGCTCTCCTTAGTAACTGGGCTGGAATATTTAATTACTTTGTTTGTCACTACATATTCCTCAGAGTGATAGAGCCTGAAGGTGGCTCCTGTGCTCTAACCTTCAGGATGGTGGCCCTGCCAGGACAATGTACTGGTTTCCTGTGTGGCTTTTGTAATCATCTGTACTGGAAGGACTTCCCCACTGCACATCACTTGCAGCCAAGATTTGGGTTGCCTCCTGTTCTTTTGTGTTCTGTTTGTTTATATATGGCTACAGTATGGTTTATGGCAGTTGCTGACTCCAGGTGCTTGTTCTGAATGGAAGGCTACTGGTTTAGGTGCAGGCTACAGATAAAGTGTGTTTGAGCTCTTCCTTGCTGGCTGTTGCTTTAGGGATCTATACAGAAAAGCATTTTGGTACTTTTTAATAGACTCAGCAAAAGGGACATATACCAAATGGGCTGTGAGATGGAGTTTCTCATCTAGCCTTGAGATGGCTCCTCAACTTTGGGATATCTCTAATTCTTTGATCTTCTCTGGGTAGAGCTTATACTTTAGGAGGTAGAAGGAATATTTGCAGTTGTAGCAGGCAAATAAAGGATTTTGGTAGCTTTCTTAAGTGTCACTTACTCTAGACAGCTCAGATAGAAGTCTTTGTTCTTTGCATGCTGAACCCTTATGCATCAAGTTTCCTTTTGGCTGGCAACTTGAACAGATAAATACTGTTGTCATTGCACAGCTGTGTGAACTCAGCCCTCAGACAATCAGTGGAGAAACTTCTGGCTGATAAGACTTAAGGTGTGCCTTATGTAGGCCAAAGGTATCTTTTGAAGCCTGACTACTGGAGGGATGGATGCCACCCACTGACAAATGGTGATTTAGCACAAGACACAAGAATGCAAGGACTACATGTGACAGTTTGCTTTGGAAGTTCAGATCCATTTGTCAAACTGCATTAGTGAGATGAGGGCTGGATTACAGGATAGTGGGAGAGGGGAGAGTTGCCTGTTTCTAGCCCATTAGCTTTTTGCATTAGGTCAGCTGTTAAGGTGCATAAACTGCTTCCTTCTACCTAAAACTCCTTAGTGTCTTAGTTTTCATAGCTAGTAGATAGCTGCAGATGCCATTTACAGATGTCTGACAGTCTCTACTTGTTTAGTGAACTGAGGTGATAAAACTGAAGTGTTTTAGCACAAGCTGCCTTGTGGGGTCAGATGGCGCTGTACTCAGCTGGGCAATGAATTTCCTTTAAACATTTGCCCTTTTGCAGCTGAAGCTGTCAATGTGCTGTCTCTCACAAATGCTCACTAAGTGCTCATTGCTCTGGTCTTGAAGATTTTATTTTTTTTCAATCCAGTTGCAAGTATTAGTTTAGAGCTGTCTCAGTGCCAAGTAATTTTCTTTCCAGGTTGAAAATAAAAAATAATGTACTTGTCCTCATGAGACTGTCTTCCATCTGCTAGGAAGATTTTTAGCGTCCTGCATCACATCTAAATTTCATAGCTCTTCTGGGCCGCTGGTGTGTAAGGACTGACTGATGGCCAAGTCCACTTTGAGTAACAGGCAAAGAATTATTGCTCTGCAGGAAGTGTTCCAAGGAAAAATAACTTGTCTTGAAAACACATGGAGGTTTCTCTTGGCTTCTCTGGGATTTTTATGTGGAAGAAAGTACCTAGGTTTGTCTGCCTATGCTTTTTCTTTGTAACAGCTTCTGTTGGATGAACTGTGCAGCAGTGCCAAGAGTATGATGCTGACTCGTTTCTATAGGGAAAACAGCGTAAACTCTTATTAGAATAAGAAAAGATCAGTTATTACCAAACTTCCTTTTAAGTTTTTGGAGAATATGCTAGATGGTCTTTATCTTGGTGCTTGTGAGTTGCACATATGCTGTGAATAAACTCATCATGGAGATGGAAGCCCATTTGGTGTGCGGTTACTTTTTACCCTGATATGAGTGCAGGGAAGGAGGTCAAGAAGTGAAAGAACTAATAAACTTGGATCTCATCCTAGACGTCTCTATTATCTCCCTGGATTCTTTCCGAACTTCCTCTACTAATTCCGGTCTGCATACAGTCTTCTGTGGCCTGCAAATTACTGCTTGGGCAAGAAGCAGCAAACATGTGGTATAGCTGCAGATGCATGAATTGATTCAGTGAGTATGTGTGATGAGTAGTTAAGCAGCTGGCCAGGCAGAACAGATAACTTCTGCTCATGTTGAGCCTTTACTTCAGTGAAAGTGTTCATTTAGATCTCTCCAACATGTCTGCTTATTTTCATGAAGTGTGTGGGAACTGAGGCTTTTATCCCATCAGGCTTTGTTGAAATGACTGCTGTTGTCAGCTGATTCTTAATTCTTTAGGAAAGCAGAACATGAAAAGCATATCACTACTGGAATGAAAAACTGGATTTTGAAGTACAGTAGGAAGAAAATACATTTGGATGGTGAGAACCTCTGGGAGGCTTTAGTTCAGAAAGTAAGCGTTGCCTGAAAACTGTCCAAACATACTGTTTTACAGCTGACAATTAAATTGTTACAACTTGCTGAGAAATATTTTTCACTCTTCTACTTTTGCCCTTATTGTGCATGGGACTTCGGTACTTTTCTTTTGCTCAAGTACAAGGCAGTATCTTTAATTATGGATCATATTTTGGTGGCTTTGGACAAAATAAACTTGCATTTAACCAGCATTTGAATATCAACAGAGTTAATGTGTTCTTTGAGTCTATCTGAAATATCCTGATCCCTTCCAGCCTTACCAGTTTCACTGTTCTAGAGATCCCCCACATGGCTGGATCCTCACACTGTTCTCCAGGTATTTTAATGAACAGAACAGTAGGAAGTTCACATCTTTTTAAGACAGTGAGTCATAATTCTCCCTGGTAATGAAATGAATAAGTATTTTACTAGCTGTCCTTGGCAGAATGTGCCACACTTATGCAAAGTAGTAAGCTCAAGTTGTTTAACTGTGCCTTAATATCCTGTTGGCCATTTCTAGGCCATTTGCTCAAAAACCAGTCAGTCCTGCTCATCTGGAAATATTGTGAATGGAGGCACTGATCTGATACTGCTACAAGTAAAAGGAGAGATGAATAAATACTTTTAACTTCACATGCAACTTCCTTGTAATTTTATCAGACTGTGAACAGTTGGCTAGAATAATGCAGTTTCTGTCTTCAGAGTGAAGGGGCCCAGATAAGAACATGCATGACGAATGTGCAGATATGTAGCTCTGCGGAGTGCAGCTTGCTCCCCAAAAGACGGAATTTCGACTCAGTGTTTTGTTCCTTCTGAATAAGGGAGAACACAAAGGGATGAAAACTTATGATACAGCTTCCTGACTAGTGGTCTATGCCCTGCTTGATAATGGATAATGGTGTGCCTTCTAGATAGGGAAACTTTGCTTTCAGTGTAGATAATGCTTTGTAGATAACAATGCAGAGACTACTTCCAGAAATACGAGACTGTGTCTCAAAGGGCCTGTGGCCCTCAGCTTGTAGGGGCAGCGTGCAAAGTAAGTTCAGCCAGTGGGGTGTATTGCTGGCATAGGTGACTGTACACCAGGTGTTCCATGGATCTTTATAAAAGACATAGAGAAAGAGAAGCAATAGCTTTCACCCAGAGCTGTTGGCACGCAGGGAGAAATATGAGGGGGGAAGGCACTCAGAATGAGAGCTGCCTGTGGACAGATGAACAAGAGACTAAAATAAGCAAACTTTGTTCCTGCTACAGATAAATAGAGAAGGAGAAAATGGGGTGGGAAGAAATAGAGCTGAGCTTAACAAATGAGCAGGCAAGGAATGTCTCAGAGACAATCAGCAAGAATTTGAGTACTAAAGTGGCAGAGACTTGCTTTAATAGAGGAAAACAAGTAATAAAGCAGAATCAGTTAACCTGTGGGACTTCTGTTTTATGCTGGGGTTAAACTTGGCACGGTGCAAGGGATGTATCGCCACAGAAGCTATTAATGAGTTTTCTGTTCACAGCTCTGAAGTAGGAATTTGAATGCTCTAGCCTGATTCATGCCAGTGCGACAAATACTGTGTCAGTGCTGGAACAATAGAGAAAGGAAACAAGTGACAGCTGTGTGGAGGAGCTGACATGATAAGCTGGGCCTCTGGTGATCTGTTGCTATAGAATTGGAAGATTGCCATGTAATACATTGTGAGCTGTGAAAATACCAAGACAGCAACAAATTACATTGCTGGCTTGAAAGCAGAAATGTATCCATAGGAAGGATTAAAATCTATGACATTACTGGAGACAGGTTGTTTCCAGCTGATAGAACACATACTATGAAAGCGTATAAGGGGCTAGGTGATAAACATGTAAGGACGACATCAAAAGTCTGCAGCAGTGGATGCTGAAATGAGAATCTGGCAGGCTATACATTTTGAGATGGAGATAAAACTTTCATTGCTTTCCCTGAAATAATGGAGCAGCAGTAACCTCCTGACTGGTAATTTGCTGTGGACTTAACATTTCACACACTACTCTCTGATTATATTCCATCTGTTCATTTTCTTGAACACAGCCTCCATACTCCAGCATGTCAAAAACCACAACTGTTGTTATTTTAGTAGCTTGTGACCATACAATTCGGAAGTTTCAGTATGCAAAGGTAAAGGTCTTGTATGAAACAGTTATTCATGAAAATATTCATGACAAAGTATGTGAAGTAAACCAAGAACATAAGTATTGGATCTGCAGTCTTTTTATTACACTTTTTTCTGATATGCTTACTTTTTGTTTACATGTTAACACAATGTTTGCCAGCTGACATTTTGTGGCTTTCATAGTAACTTACTTCCTAGTAATTAAACCTTGCTATTGGCAGTGCATCTTTCTGTTGTACAAGTATGTAGGCTATGTGCACCATATTGAAAAAACAAACAAAAATTCAACATTTTTTCTCTATTCCTGGTCTTGTCCCTGAAATAGGTCCTGAGATAGAACAAAACTTTCTTTTTGTTTTTGTCACATAGCTTGGCTTGGGGAGAGAAGCATTAACATGTCTGAGAGCCAGTTGTGAATGCTGCTGGCCTAATAGTGAGAAGTTGCATTTTAAGTGCCCCTCTAAATGTTAGGAAATGGAGGAGTCTTTAATGTCTCAGTACTTCTATGTGATTAAAGGATTTTATAAAATAACTGTGCTGCATTTCAGATAGTAGTACTGCATATACTCTTAGAAAAATATGTGTAATACAAGTCCTCGCATCAGAGGAGTTTTGGTGGCATGTAGTTTTCACTTGGAAAAATTTCGTTTGAATGTTGTGGCTTTTTCTGTTGTGAAACATTCTGGTGTACACTAGCATAATAAATTGTGTAGAAGCACCTTTTAATTGACTGTTGAAAAAAATTTGGATCCTGTTTGACTAGAATCTTGTAGGATTCTTCTCCATCTGATCTTGGTTTTAATATTACAATAGTGGGGTTTTAGCCTGACCTTGTGCTCTTGTAATGGTCTTGATTTTGTAGTGGCTCTGTTAAGCCAGAGTATATATAAAATATGCTATGCTAATGAAAACTTTGGAAACTAGATGATATTTTCATACGCAAGAATTCTGTGAGAGTTTGCAAAGTCAACTAAGGCTTTCTGCAAAGGTAGAACTGCAAAGTTCATGTCTGACTCAGTCACTGAGCAAACGGCTGCTGTGATGTAAGGTTTTGATGCTACCAACTGTGGATGTTACAGATATAGCAGAGTTGGTGAAGGGGAACATGTGTTCACTTCAGGTGTTTCAGGCAAGAGTCTTAAAGATCTGTGTGAACTGTGGATGAAGTTAGTATGGCAGGTTGTGAGCTGGGCAGCAAGTACCGTTCGTGACTGCTATGAGACTGGAAATGCTGTGCCGGAGGCAGGGGTGAAAAGGAGGGAAGAATGGGATGGTGGACTCCATTTCAAGTCACTATAGCTACAGTTGCCAGAATTTGCTGATCAGAGGCCTGTGATTTCAGTGCCATAGCACATTCACTGAGTTGTAGACGTGGTGTCTCTTTAAGCACTTTGGGATGGCTGGTGACTATGCAGTCTGTGAACAATGTTTTATATTGTGTCTTCTCATGGTGCTGAATGTGTAAGGACCATTGATCAAATTTCTGCTTGGCTGGACGATGTATTCCTATGGTAGAGCACATGACGTTGCCTTTTACTGGCTAATCAGCTGCTGTCAGCTCTGGATGTTCATCACTAAGGGTGCAGTTACAACGACTTTAATTCTGTTGTGGTTACTGTTAATCTATTGAAAGCTGTTGTGGAAGCTACCAAAGTAGTATTTCCTGTTGCTTGATTTTTTCATCAGCATCTTGTGGCAGACATCTTTGCCTATATGAAGCTTGGAGTGCTACAAAACTAAGGCTTTTATATTTGGGGGTGGGGGAATATTCTGGCTTCCCAGCTGCCTGCAACTTAAGTGAGGTCTTTATCATTAGCACTCTAGTTCATTAATGCTGGCCATTAAATCTGCTGTATTGATGTTCTGGGACCAAGACTCCTATAGAGAACAGAATATTTTTTTGTTTGTGGTACCTAAGAGGTCTTTTCAAGTTAATGAACAGCTACCTCTCAGTCTGTGTGTAATACTAAACCTGCTTCTGCTCATGTCCTGTCTAGCCCACAGCTGTGCACATACAGGAGTTCCTCACTCTGCTGGCTGTGTGTCATACTGTTGTTCCTGAGAGACAAGGAAATACAATAATCTACCAGGCCTCTTCTCCAGGTTGGTTGTTGCTGTCTTTTTGGGGAGGGAAGGAGTGAGGGAGTAGAAGTAGATGGATGGGGATGAAAAGAAAGTCCAGAAATTTCTGAAAAGGTCATTGATTTTTAAAAGCAAGATGTCCTCCGTGATGCTAGCAGTAGATCTGGCATCTTCCATCACCAGTACACACTGCTTTTGAATGCCTCATGCAAAACTGCCAAGTCCATGATGTTTCTGTAGAGCTAGGCTAGGCTTATGATCCTTTCTACTCTCATGAGACCTTCTACTGTGGCCTCTTTCTGCAGGGGTGAAAAGCAGTAGTTGACCTATGGAAGTACTGATTTGTTCCTGCATGAACAGTTACTTGCTCTATTTGGCACGAGTGCAAACTGTTTGTCTTGATCTAGTAGCTTCCATGTTGCTTTGTGCAAATACAAGATGTTGATACATGACACGATACAATGAAGAGCAGAGTCTTGGCCATATTCAGGCCTGCTCTTCAGCCATTTCTTCCTTTCAGGCAGCACAGTGGTACTGAAAGAGGTAGGCAAGGCCAAAATGCAGAGCAGTAGGGCCCTGCTGCCCATCAAATTTGTCTCTGTTTCTGAGGATGTTTCTAGAATTGTTGTACTGATGTATTGAGTGATAAAGCTTCAGCATTTCAGTTTGTCTTAAAGTGTCTCAAGAATTGGGTGAACAGCCCGTGTAAGGCAGCTCTAGTCGCAGTGTTGATGAACCATGAGGAGACCAAGGGAGCTGCAGAGACATTAGGGTTGCTTGAGCTGGGCACTAAATTAACTTGTACAGTGGTTGTGCTTAATGCCACTTGCTCCCTAATGAGGCTGTATAACTACGTACTAGAGGTAGAGGTGTTGGCTCTGGTTTCAGCTTGGTTATTTGAGCTCTTAATGACATTGCCCGTGCAGTCTCCAGAAGACAATGCTGTACTTACTTCTATAGCACCTGAACTTAGTGCCTTTACAGTAGGAAATAGATTAAATGTGTGTTGTAGGAAGTCAGAGTAACACAGGTTTGATCTTGCTTTCAGAACAGGTATTTCCCCTTTTTTGTGTAGAAAAGTATGACTCCTTCACAGCAACAGCATTTAATGCTTCAGTAGTTACAGGATGTTTTATACAGACTGAGTATGAAGTTTGTGTAGTTGATATTACATGGCCTTTGTAGGACTAAAATGTGAATGTTCTTGTGGAAGTGTGTGCAGAGCAGCCCTACAGATGTGGGAGTACATGGGGAAAGGGGTCATCTGTGTTTTGGCAGTGTGGCATATTTAAGTAGGGGCTTTGCAGGCCTATTCTACATACCAGATTAAATTTAAGCTTTTCTTGTATTGGCAGATGAAGGGGCATTAGTGAAAGGAGCAAAAAAACTTGGTTATGTCTTCACAGGACGGACTCCACATTCAGTTATCATTGATGCGGTAAGTAGTACATGTGCATGGCACAGACCGCCAAGCTCATGCAGAGCATAAATGTCTCCTGTGTGGTTCTTGTGAGTTCCCCTTTACAGGGCCTTTAGGACACTACATGCAAAATGCTTTTGCAGACTGGGAAAAGTTGTCTTACTCTATTTTTAGATGCAAAGTTCTCTGCCCTTCTGTGTGACATGTGTGGCAAGCTTATATGGGAAATAACAGCAGTTGTGCTTGAAGAATATTTCCCTTGTGTGGGAAGCACAGATGAGCACACTCACATCAGAAGGAAATTCATGTGTCTAGGAGACTTTCTACCTATTACGTTTAACAGTTACTGTACTTCTAAATGTTTGATTTGTATTGAAATGGAATTTTTCTTCTGAGTAAGATCTTCTGTAGAAGATGTATCTGCTTAAAAAGCTCTGTATGCAGGGCTGTGTAGTTAACGGATTAGAGTTGACAACAGGCAGTCTCAGACTCATGGGGCCATGTTCTGACTTAAGTTGCAGTCTAAGCTAAAGTGGCTTCAGATTTACACAGGTGCAACTAAGATGAGAACTTTCTCTGGAATATAGTAGGGTGCTTAAGAATAAGGGATGTATTTTTGTCCTTCCTCTCAGGTACATTCACTTTGAAGTTTCTTGGTACACTGCCAAGCTAAGCACTTAACATGTCTTTCTAGGACTTGTCACATACTTTTTACAACTACTCAGAAAACTACTGTTTAGTTTAAGGGGCAGAGCTTAGGATAAGTGGTGTCACCTAGAGCTGTGTAGTCTCTTCCCTCTTCTACAGGAAGACCCAGACCCAGCTGACCTAGTTTTATACTCCTCATGCATGCCGAGCTGGGAGCATGGTCAGTCTATAGCCAGCAATAAAAGCTGTCACTCCCAGAGGTTCCTGTCTTTCCTCATTGCCTACATCTGTACAGTACACGTAACGTGGGTTGGAGAGGGCTTTTGGCCTTGGGGATATTGCTGAGTTGATACGTGCCTTGTAGGACATAATTCTGTACTGCGATTAGATTTTGCTACAGCCCTTTCTTTAACCACGTGCTACAAATACTATTGGAGTTCTGAGACTCCAGTAACTCCCACTGGTCCTACTATCTGTTATACAACAGGAATAGTAAAGACAAGGCATTTCTAAATCCTTTTCCTTCCTTAGGTTGCTCATGCTCAACCCCAGCAAACAGTTGTTAGTGATAACAGGAATTACTCCTCAGTTAACCATTTTTTGCCATGAAAAATATAATGTAATATACTTGTAAATTCAAGTAAAAGAAATAATAAATCAGTTCAGACAAAGGTTATTGTAATACCAAATCTGGATGGCATGTTTATTTTAACTTGGAATAATGCTCACAGTCTGTAATATGTCTCTTAGTTGATAGCTGTTAAGAGGTAAATGTGCAGCTTAACTTTCAGAGCATGCTTATCGTTCTGGAGTAAGATAATAGTTCCTTGAAATGGTGTAAAAATAGTAAATGGAGGATACCACAATATTAGATGTTCAAGTAGGATTAGAATGCCTTCGTTAAATAGGGCTCTACATCTTTTACCAGGAGAGGGAGCTATTACCACATTGTATTTGCACTGGGATGTGTAAGAAAAGGTATTTAACCAGCTTGCATGTTTACACATGTAAGCATATACTGCAAATTATGCTTACAATACTACATGCTTTCTTTTGTAGCTGGGAAAAGAAGAAACCTTTGAAATTCTTAACGTGCTGGAGTTTTCCAGGTAAGTTTTCCTCTCATATACTAAATGCAGGGTAACAAGAAAACCATTTTTGTAAATATATTCTTGAGAATAAAAAGATTCAGCTGATGCAGTAGAAAAGTTGAACTTCTTTAATTTTGTCCTGCCCCTCCATCCCTTCGTTTCCAATATAGGGCTAATAGAGAGCTTCTTACAGACTGGTGGCTGTTGGCATGTCATATGAAGCTCTCCCCTGCCACTCCAGTTCTGTTGGCTTATTGAGAAGTTGCTGCCCTGAAAGTGTCATTCTGTGCCTCACTGATTTCCTGATGTATCACCTGTCTGCTTCAAGAATGTGCTTTGAGATTGCACTTTTATAGTGCTTCTGTAAATTAGTTGGTTTTGAGTAGGTGGAGTCTACAAGTGGAGGGCTTTTTAGTGCCCCTTTAAGAACTACTCCAGCTATTAAAAACTAAACCTTGCAAGCACTCCTAGCTTGCCCGGCTAGTTAGGATGGGCACTGCTTGGGTAGCAAGAAGCTTTGTGTGATTAATCGGGGCCCCTAAATCACTGGAGATGATAAAAGGTGCTTTCTCTTTGTCAGCTGATAGTTTTGTCAGTTTGGATACTACTAGTCAGTAGGCTTTTCTGCTGTTTTTTCTACTCTTACTGTGGCTTAAAGCCTTGAAGTCTTGTTCTTTGCCCTCTTTTGAGTTGTCTGGTTCTGCTCTAAAGGAGCATGTAAAACTAAAGTCAGGGAAGATGTGGGTAGGCAGCTTTTCTTGTGTCCTGGCTTGCTTTGAAGGTTATGCTTGACTACTTTCCCTTTTTCATTCAGAATGGAGCTACTTAGGCTACTTGCAGAAATATCTAAAAAGGTACTAGAAGAGTCTTTTAGGGTTTCTGACAAGTTGACCGGTACGCTGGTGTCTGTAGACAGGAGTAGCTGTAGCCTGCATGCAGCAGAAAAAAGCTGTCTTAGCTCTTCCCTGTGTGTAGCAGCTTCCCACTTGACCAGTGAGGGGGGTTCCTATAATGAGAGTTCAAAAAGCACAAGTAAGTTTCCCAATGTCATTAGCTTGCTGCAGAAATTCTGGGCACAGCTAACTGCTGTCCTTCCTGACTTTCTTTAGAAAGTCTCAGTATTGTTTTGTCTGATCATACATGCCAAGAGCTTACTTGATTACACATGGCTCTTGAACCCTGAAAAAGGGCTAGATTTCCCAGAGGAACTTCAGAGGAGGAGGATTGCTCAATGTTCTGATCTGTTTGTACATATTGGCAAGAAGGGAATGAGGAAGGAGGATGCTTCTGAGTTCTTTTGCTAAGGAAAAGAATTATAGTTACAGATTACTACTTCTGAATGTGAAACCACATGTTCGTAGGGTTCTTTTGATGAGAGTTGATTTGCTTGCCTCTGCCTCTTACAAGCCACATTTTTTTTTTTCCCGTGGCTCTTTTAAAGGAGAGATTGATAAGTGAAATGCAAAAATTGTTCTTTTTTAAAAAATATAATTGCCTACCTTGCTTTGTTAAACATCTGTGTACAGTATGCTACTGTTTTACCTTTATTTTAAAAATACATCCCAAACTTGACTGTCTTGATATGCAGCCCTGCTCAGAGGGTCTGACTTTATTCTACATAATCCCTGCTATGTAGGTCTAATTAGCCCAGTATAAAGAACCTATAGGGATGCCAAGAGCTCATCTATACCATGATTCCTTTCTATGACATTCCTGCATTCTTTTGAGTTAGAAAGTTATTTAACTGTCCTTGTCAGTGGGTGGTTATTTCAATGTTTGTTATGCCTATAATAAATATGCATTCACCCTTAAGAGTTCCATTTCTAGCCTGAGTCCCCAAAACAATTTTGCCTGAGGAATAATGAAAAGCTGAAAATAAATGTGACTCCCCTTCTTTCAAGAGGACTTCTGTGCCATCTTGCTCTTTTCCAAATTCTTGCTCACATTTGGGTGCAAGTATGTTCTGGTTGAGTGCTCACCAATGGGAGCCATAGGGCTGAAGCTGGAAATGGACAATTTGGCATTTCTCCTTGCTGTCAAGGGTTGTGGGGTCTTAAGTTACTACTGTTACATATCACTTGATCTCAGATGCACTAAGCATGTCTGAGAAAGTTCACTGGCTATAACAGGACTTAATCGTCATCATGATGACCAATGAAAGCAAATATTTGTCTTTCAATAGCAACAGGAAGAGAATGTCAGTGATTGTTCGAACTCCAGCAGGACAGCTACGTCTCTACTGCAAAGGGGCTGTAAGTAATTACGCTACCTAATGGAGAACTAACACTACCACTTATTGTTTCAATGGCTGTGGCTGATGCTGGAATTTCATGTCTCATACATAATACCTGTTGGCTTTCTGGTTAGAGCCAAGTGATTTAGGAGATCTGTCATTCCTCCTCTGATTCTTTGCAGGCTGGAAGATTGCTAGGCTTTCTACTACCCAGTTGAAATCCTGAAACTAATGGGAGCAGTACTCTTTACTTATGCAAAGGCAGGATTTCACCCAGCTGTGCAGCAGCAGTTTGGGAACTAGACTAAATAACTGTTGTCTAAATTTGTAATACTAAAATCTGTTCTCAAGTGGTTGGCTCTTGATCTGGCTCTTGTGTCTCTGCACCTGCTGTTATTTGTCATCATGACTTGCACCATGTTGTGCTTCTGTCCTTACTGACAAGAGCAATAACTTACCAAAGTACAAAGGCTGCAAAACTAGCACTGGCCACAGCCAGAGAGTGGTTCTAATTTCAGTGGAAAGCTATGCAGGTGGCTTTCTGCAGCACAGAAGACTATTTCTGACTTCCGTAGGGATCTGGTTTACTCGAATTTGTCCTGACATACAAGTCTGGGTGCACTGCTCTGTTCCTTCAGTTTAACTCCCCTGATTTAATAAAGATGTGCTGGCTTCATGCTGATGTGGTGGGAGTGAATTAAGCCCACTGTCATTGTGCAGTATTTCAGAGTTGTATGCCTGGTAGGATTGCACAGATCTGCAACTGCTTGTTGCTCATACCATGCCTGCGTTCACACTGTTTCTTGGAGTGTGGCACTGGAAGGGATGGAGAACAGGAGAGTTTGTAGGAAAAAATTTCATGCCATCTTCAGTATGAGCAGACTCAGATGTCTTAACAGAGCAAAAGGGTTGTAGTAATCAGTGTAATCTGGTGTTCTGTCTTGTATGTTCTGCTGCATCCACCACTCATCTAAACTGTAAGTTAACTGCCTATTCTATGTGAACTCTTCTACATTCTGATAGTCATCTCCCATCCTGTTGCATCCATCATAAATTACTTGTCTTGTATGCCTATCTCTAATTAGTGATAGGTGTAGGCCTGTTTACTTAGCTTAAGAGTACATATTTGAGCAAAAGCAGGGTTTTTCCATTTTACATGTATGTAGTAACTTGTTCTGGTAGTTGCAGAATAAAATCCAGAGACTTTAGGTATCTAGGTGATGGTGCTGCATTTTGATTTTAGCTGTTATCTGTACCTTTTCAATTGCCCTTTGATTTAGTGATGAAGAAAGTTGCTGCAGGAGGAAGGTTATTTCTGAGAGAATTTTGTGGTAGAACCTGTTCAGTGTTTCTGCCTTCTATTTTTTAACATCAGTGGGAATCTTTTCTAGGAAGGATTGCAAGAAGCTCTTCTGTATGGGACTACAATGTGTGCTGAATAAGACTAGACACTTAGATTCTCTGAAAATCAATATATCCACTTAGTAATTCAGAGAGGAGTGTTCTGTATGGCCCAATAATGGGGACCCCTTTATGGAAGGAGAGGAGGAGGGTAGAGTGTGCTTCTGTCCCCATTATTTAAAGTGGATGCAGTATCTCTGCCGCTAGGCACAATCCAGATTACTTTCTCAAACCAGAGTGTCTAAAACTGAAATGCATTACTTATAGTCTTGGGTTCTGATATTAGCGAGTCCACTCAGGATACTTCACTTGAGCTTGTAAATAAGCAAATGGGAACTTCATATGTAGACTTACTTTGTTGTAATGAATTTGGTTTTAATAGGATAATGTAATTTTTGAGAGGCTTTCAAAAGATTCCCAGTATATGGAGCAAACACTGTGCCATCTTGAATACTTCGCAACAGAAGGTAAGATAAAGAGCATGTCATAAGAATTCAATTAATCAAATTACTTGCAGCATGTTCTGCATTGTCTAAGCTTTACAGTGTCAAATAAGATGGTTATGAAGATAAATTAAGAAGTGGTGTGTAATCAGCAAATTAACAACTCCAGGGTAACTTTAAGTCTAAGGCAGTTTGTGCCCTGCTTCTGTATGCTTTTAGTAGGGAAGTGGAATTTGGAAGGAAAAGATGGGGTTCTGTGTGGCCATGATGAAGGGAAAGGGCATAAATTCTGTTGCCTAGAACACCTCAGTTACATTGGAGTTAGAGGTGTTTTTGCCAGTGTAAAGGTCAAATGACAAAGTCCCTGGCTTTATGAAGCAGAATGATAACCTGAACATGCTGAGAAGCCTGGAAGACCAAGACATCAAAGATGATATGAAATGGTCTCTAAGGCCTTTATGGCTGGTGTAACACCTGCATTCACAGGGAAGTACTTGGCTTTGTTCCCTTGTCTGCAGTAGCAGAAAATATTTGCATTATAGTAAAACCATGAACCAGTGGTTTTCTTCCTAAATCTGGAAATATTATTTATTCAGCTTTTTGCAAAAAAAAGTTTTGGTTTTGTGTTTTTTTCTTTTTCCAGAATCCCACATTCTCAGTAACTAACTTTGGTATTTTATAGCACACACACCTTTCTGCTTGACTTGTGCCAGAAAAAAAAAAATCGTTAGTTCTGGATGTTAATTTTTGTCAGTGGTCTAATAAAATGGCTTTCATACTTCATGGACCCTATTCTCTACTCCTTTGTGCATGTTTAACTCCCACTACTAATGTGAGTTATGTGTATACACTGAACGAGAAAACAGACTTTCTAAAAGGAAACATGGGCTGTGCAGTATTTTTGACTAAGTAATATCTCGAATCATAATATGTAGCCAATTCTTTGTTTAATTTGATCTTTTTAAAAAATACGTGAAAGCCAAGCTTGCTTTCATACTTAAACTAAAAAGATTAAAGATGACCCTTTTGTTGCTCTAGTATTGCTAGATTGCAATACTGAAAATCGGGGAGAAGTTTGTGCCTGTTAGGCGGTCTCTTGATTTGCACCAACGTTAGTAACCTAAATGAGCCAGACTCTTGTTTTACATTTGTGAAAATCCAAATGCTCAAAGTGTACAGGGAGATTTTCCGGAATCCAGAGTTTAAGTGTGCTTTAAAAGCTCTTGTTCTCTCCAGTGAGAGGGTTAGAATTTAGCATTCATTAGGGCATTAATGATTTGCTGATACTCAGCGTAACTGTACTGTGTGTAATGGCTGTCTTCTGTTTTGTAGGTCTGAGGACTTTGTGCATTGCATATGCAGACCTGTCAGAAAACTCCTACAGAGAGTGGTTGAATGTCTACAACGAAACCAGTACAGTTCTGAAAGACAGAACTCAGAAGCTAGAGGAATGCTATGAGATCATTGAAAAGGTAAGATGCATACTATTTTGATGATCAGATACAGATACCCTTACATATGTCTTTTCCCATGGAATTTGGGCTTTACACAGTAAAACAAACTGTTAATTTCATTAATGAGAAACTGAAAAGGTATTCTTAGTTGGCAACCTGTTCAGTCCATAGACCTCTCCAGTTTTAGTTCGTAAATCTGAGACTAACTTATAAAGGTGATTGCTACTTATAAACTCTTTTCTCACATTCTTTTTATCTTTTTATCTTGTAAGGTTGATGTAACTTGATAAAGACAGTGTGTAAAATTGTGTTGCACCACGTTCCCATATACTAGTATATGAAGAGAAAATTGTTCCTTTTCATACAGCACTTACAGTTCAGGTTTTCTGAAAGGTGTTGCAGACACTGTAGACAAAACCAAGTGCTCACCAAGGCCTGTAGTCGCGTGGACTGAAAAAAGATAAACTGCTGTCCATGCAAATTGTAGAACACAAAATTCTGGAAGGGGAAAGCAGGTATCAGAGAACCACTTTGAAACTCTCTAATCCCACACTGAGTGAAATGTTAAAACGTCAACGCTAGGGGCCAGTGTTTCTTTGATACTTGTTGGTCTTGCCGCTTTCTGAAATGCTGACAGTCCCACTTCTCACCTACGTTTATTCATGCTCTTTCCCCTCGCTTCAGTTATTTCACTCTCATTTTATTTAGTGGCTTCTTTAAAACACTCCTTCAACTTCGGTTTCTTTTTTAATTAATATTAACAATGCAACTAAGTTCTGGAGCACTGTTGGTTATTTAAGTTAGTTGGGGCAGAAGAGGGAAGGAGGTTGAGACTAGGATGGGAGCTAACTTTCATAGGTTAACAGAAAAACTCCAAGAACTCCTTAAGTAATAGCTGAAGATTGGGTCTTGCTTTTCAAACTAACACCTAAAGTCGTCTTTTGTGTTGGTCCATCAGTAGCAGTGTGGCTGTCTAGTCCTTGACTCTGTAGGTTTGCATAGCTCCTACCAGCTTTCTGCTCCCTGCACTGTGCTCTCATACTGTTCTGTTTTCACTGATGTGAAAAATGAACACGCGTTGATTCTCTTCAAAATGTGTTCTCAAACCTTAGGTCGTTTTTCACCATCTACCTTCTGCCTCTTTTCAAATATAGTATCTTGAAAAAAGGGGACCCATGAGTGGGTTGTAGAATTGGAGTTTTGGACTTAGTGCCATATTGGTAGGAAATATCCACTGTATTGTTTTCCTATTAATGTTTGCTTGCTAGTCATACCAAGGAGCAGGGAATTGCACTTGAAACATAAATTATTTTTTTTTTAGAGCTGGTATTTCCCAGGTTAAATTCTCTGGTCTGTAGGCACTTCTTTCTAGATAATAAAGTGGCTTGTGGCTGTAACATAAAATGTGTTTTAACAGGCTGATTTTTCATCTAAGGGCTCAAATGAGAGTGGGAGAGCTACTTTGTCAGTCTGAGCATTGAGGTCACTGGATCATAGTACAGGTGCATATGCGGAGACAAACTTGAACGGGCTTCCTTCCCCACCTGTACACTGGCTGAGAGGGCTTCAGCAGGCGCAATAGTAACTCCCCTGCTCGGGTAGCTCAGCCATGCCGATCCCTGTGCTGTCATGTTTAACTGCTTAATAAGTGATTTTGGGAATAAAAGGCAATCTACAGTTGCATGCTTGGATTGCATTTGTAACCTTCAAGTGTTAGCATCGATAGGGCTAATGCTTCATCAGGAGGCTACAGGGTACTAAAGCAGATGATTTATGGGAGTTGATTCTACTACCTTTACCAGCTGAGCATCTCATAACAACACTTTAAGCTTTGTCAAGACGTGTAACTAATGCCAGCCTACATACCTGTATGAATAACAACTTCCCCTTCTGTTCTTTATGCATGCATAGATGCATACAAGCAGGAGCTGCTCTAATGCCTTCTTCATAGAATCATAGAATGGTTTGTGTTGGAAGGGAACTTTAAAGATCATCTAGTCCAATCTCCCTGCCATGGGCAGGGACATCTTTCACTAAATAGGGTTGCTCAAAGTCCCATCCAGCCTGGCCTTGAACAGTTCCAATGACGGCGCATCCATAACTTCTCTGGGCAACCTGTTCCAGTGTCTCAGCACCCTCATTGTAAAAAATGCCTTCTGTATGTCCAATCTAAACCTACCCTCTTTCAGTTTAAAACCATTGCCCCTTGTCGTGCCACTGCAGGCCTTGGTAAACAGTCTTTCTCCATCTTTCTTACAAGCCCCCTTTATATATAGAAAGGCAACAATAAGGTCCCCCTGGAGCCTTGTCTTCTCCAGACTGAACACCACCAACTTTCCTAACTACTTCTGTTCACTTTATCTGTTTTCACTTGTTTTGAATAATTATAGTCCCTGCAAAGAATAGAAGCTGTTACTTTTTCTGTGAAATTCCTGAAATGATACAGTATAACTAAACTCATTTGTATCAATTTAAAAGAAATTGCACATCTTTACATGTCTAAGGAATCATTAAAATGCTTGTAAAGTTAAAATCTGTTAAGTAGATTGTGCCTTTTGACAAGGTTTATTTCTTCGGTGATTTTGCCTGCCTGATTTTTTTTTTCTGTAACATGGCCAAATCTCTTCAAGCAATTGCTTTAGAATTGCGTAAGACTATGGCTTACTCTTGTAGTATTAAGTTTGTTGTATGAGATGTGTTTTTCTGGCAGACATCTGTATGTAGACTAGAGATACTTGGATTGATTAATGTTCATACCACTTGTATTACATAAATGTACTGATTATATCCATAAATAGTTGTAATAATTTTTGCTTTGAGTGATTGTATCCAGCCTGTATGTACATTTTATGGGAGAGAAATTAGTTTAAATGATGTGATGCCAGGTGACTCTTGTTTTGTGAGCTTAAATACATAAACTGTGACCACTCATCATGTTGCTATGGTGATTAGCAAATGCTCTAGTATATATGTTCATCCATAGGCTAGCTCTGGAGTTGTATAACTTCAATTAATTGCTCTGGAAACATTGCCATCTTTCTGATCAGAAACACTCGGTTCCATTCTGTACCGCTTGAAATGAGAATTATATGCAGAGGAAGTAGAATAGCCACACTAGAAACTTACTATAGTGTATATTGCTTGTCAAAATGCTGTATTAGCAATGAGGGGCAACATGCTGTCCTTTTTGAGTGTGTTCCAAATAGAGGTTTATCTTAAGAAAACAATCCCTCAAATTCTTTTTTCCAGGATTTACTGCTTCTTGGAGCTACAGCCATTGAAGACCGCCTGCAAGCAGGTGTTCCAGAAACAATAGCCACACTAATGAAGGCAGAAATTAAGATATGGATTCTGACAGGGGACAAACAGGAAACAGCTCTCAATATAGGTATCCGTCTTTCTGGTTACTCTGAATTTGTCTGATATGTGGCAGGTTACATACTAGATCTGCTGTGTGGTATTTTAAACAAAAACAGGCCTGCCTTTTATAGAATGGTTCCTTGGTAGCAGACAGGCATGTGGTAGCCTTCACATTGGAGAAGGGGAGGGTTTGGAGTGAAGTCTTTGCTCTGAGTGTCAGGCTGTATTCAGGCTTTTTAAGGCAAAAGGGACGCTTCTTCTCTTGGTTAAGCGCAATTCTTGTATGGAGTGAATATAGGTAACTCTGCGTTCTGATGGAAACGGGAGAGCTCAACCAGACTGTAATGTTTCAGTTATACTGTGCATTATATCAAACTGTTCTACGGCCTTTTTCTTTTCTTACTGACTGCATTTTCTAGACTTTAGAATATGGGATATGACAGGAAACTATGATGGAAACTTTGGGATATGATGGGAAATATGGTAATAGAAAGTGTATAGCTTACGACTTCTTGGAAAGCTTGTCTGTGAAGGTAGGTGGATGCTTGAATAACTGCTCCTGTTGTCACCTTATGGCACATCTGTTAGTCAAGTATGTCGTGATTGTTAGTGGAAGTGTATTGCTGCTATTGAATGTATGGATAGAGTTTAATGTGAGTTGTTTTATCAAGGCACAATACGGATATCCTTCTCTCAAATTTGTTGATGCATCTTAACTTACGAACTACGTTCTTCATAATGCAAAAAAAAAATCTTGTAATGATGTGAACAAAAAGTACAAATTGAAGTGTTTCAGACAGGTGTGCTTGGATACTGATGTAATAGAATGGTAACCTACTTAAGACATAGGTGTTTATCTGACTATCTGTTTTTGCAGCATAAAACTGGAGAGCTTTTAGCACTGTAAGTTTAGGTTTGTTATTAGAAGCAGCCCTTAAACATTAGGTTTCCTTTTAGGTCATAAATGTATCTGATAAAATCAGTCTATATACCTGATTCTACTTGTAATTTGTGAATACAAAGATTTTACTCTAAGGCTGGGCTGAACTGGAGGTGCACATTGTAATTTCAATCCTGTAGCAACTGTATGTTGTGCTGTGTAGCACTTCTGCTATTGTGCTAGTCTTGCATTGAATATGCCACATGAGTAGGCCTAATAAGTACTCAAAACTGAAATCCTTCAGCCTTTTTTCTCACTGTAGATGCTTTCAAGGTGGGCAGCCTGGGTAGCAATACCTTGTGCTGTCACAGAATGCTGCTGTGCTTGAAATGCCGATTTGTGAGCTACACCTGTGCTGCCATCATGCCATAGCCCTTCACACAACACTAGTAGCCTCCTAGGAGAGGGGCTCTCCAGGTCATAACTGAGTAGTAAAGACTTAGTAAAGGAACAGATCCTGATACAAGCACCCCTGCCCCATGACATCACATATCTCCCAAATATAACATCCTTGGCAATATAGTGTCATGATGCTCTTCTGTTCTTTTTGATATTTTTTTTTCTCCATGTAGCTGGTAAATCTGCCCAGAGATGGGAAAAGGCAGAGTGGCACTCTAGTGAACTGACATCTCGCAGAACTGAGTGACACATTCACCTTTTTTCTGAAGTCTGGAACACTCAGCTTATCCCCACTGTGTGCCTGTGTAAAGTGACATCCACAACTGCATTCAGATTTGGAGATAAGTCTGTTTAGATGTACAGGTATAGGTTAAGGGGATCCTTAACAGCACAGGTTGCCTTCTGTTGAAGGAGCTATTTGTTTAGCCTTCTCAAGTTCAAGTTGACTTCAAGATTCTCTAAGTATATGAAGAATGTGACCGATTAAGCTTTTTATGTATAGAACTGCAAGTAGATGGGTCTGGGTGTATTTCAGGCTCCTCCTGGCAGAACTGTAATGCTGTAATAACTAACTGCTGTAACTATAATAACTGTAACGGAACTTACATTACCTTTACCAAAACTTCAGGCATTTGCTATTTTTTTGTCTGCTTTTTAATTTTTTCTGCTTTGGTTGGTTTAGAGGAATTTCAGAATGTAGTCTGCTTGACTGACTAGAATTTTTGTTTACTTATCAAAACTGAATCAAGTTTCATGTATCTTTGTATGTTGAAGTTGGTACCAAGAGATGAAATAACTTGCTGAACTGATACAGTTGTAGTAGAAATGGCTTAAGTAGATGATTGATTTAAATGCTAGTTATCTGGTTTGAATCACTATCTGCAGATTTTGCTTTCTTTAAAAGCAGTAGTCAACTTAAGAGGATAGAAGCATCATCTTTTGACAAATTAGGAAAAAAAAAGTAGGTACCGCTTTTGGCATAAATATCTGACAGCAGCTAGCCTGAACACAAGTACATGAGCTTTACAGCAATTGCTTACTCTGAAGGCTGTGAAGGAGACTTCCAACTTGTATCTAAAACTGTTTTTTTATGATAGCAACTTGAAAAGAATAAGAGTCTCCCTTACAACTTCTAAATTATCACTTTGTTTAGTGTACAATTTGGTAGTAAAACTCTGGAACTTAATTAGCTTCATGTTCAAGTTGGCTTGAAAGTACAGATGTGTGGCAACCTTCCAGTTTTTGTATGTAGCCCATTAAAACTAATAAACATTCAATTTAAAACCCAATCCACGTGTACACTTTATGCTTCAGGTGTAAATAAGTTATCTGGGAGTGAAAAGTATTTTCACTTTCTCATTGTGCGTGGAGGTTATGCTTATGGACTCTTGGCTTGCTGTATGGGTATGCATGTGTATTGAGGGATATCTGAGTTCTCAGCATCTGCCCCAAGGAGTTGGAGTACTCTGTTCTTCCAGCTTCTTCTAGATTCTTTGGCCTTCAGAATTTGTGTGTGTCTCTGTTGTCTCTTGACTGCATTCTTGACTTCTCTGAAGAGTAATGATTGACCTTGCTGTGGAGTGGTTGCATGCCTTCCACTCGGCCATGTGCCAGCTGATAGTGCTGCAGGTGAGGAGTGTGTTCCTGATAAGCTTAATACTGATCAACCATTTGAACTCTCTGCCTATAGAAAATAGGAGTTCCGGATTCAGAAACATCTTTGAGCATGACATATGGTATTCAGTTTTTATCAGCTGAAACTGTCCTTAGCCAGTGTCTGTAAACAACTCCAGAAGGCTTAACAGTGTTCTTGTAGCTTCATCCTTCTCTTAAAACGATCTGCAGACTCTGGATCTTCTTCCTTTCAGTGAGGCAAAAAAACCCCATGGCAGATTTCTACTTACCACCATCCTGGTGCTCATCCAGGCTCCCAGAAAATCAGAACTGATGTATTTCCAGCCGATAACTTCCTTAGTAACAGATTGTTTTCTGGGAATGTGAGTGTAGTGTTTACTGAACTGCATCCCTCCCTTGAACAAGGAATCAATCCCAACAGTTGAGCGAAGTACTCTTACCTAGAGTATGCATTCATAGCTGCGAGCATGGCCTTACAATCATAGAATGATAGAATGGTTTGGTTTGGAAGGGACCTTTGAATATCTAGTCCAACCCCCCTGCCACGGGCAGGGACATCTTTCACTAGATCAGGTTGCCCAAAGCTCCATCCAGCCTGACGTTGAACAGTTCCAGTGATGGGGCATCTACAGCTTTTCTGGGCATCCTGCTCCAGTCTCACCACCCTCATCATAAAAAAAGGTCTTCCTTATGTCCAGTGTAAACCTACCCTTTTTCATTTTAAAATCATTACCCCTTGTCCTGCTATTACAGGCCTTGGTAAAAAGTCTTAGTCTTTCTTATAAGCCCCTTTTATATATTGAAAGGTCTTCCTGGAGCCTTTTCTTCTCCAGGCTGAACAACATCAACTCTCTCAGCCTTTTTTCATAGGAGAGATGTTCCAGCCCTCTGATTGCTTTTGTGGCTCTCCTCTGGACCTACTCTAACAGGTCCATGTCTGTCTTGTGCTGGGGGCCCTAGAGCTGGATGCAGTGCTCCAGGTGGGGTCTCGGGTCCAATTTTTCATCCACCAGTATGCCCAGATCTTCTCAGTAGGGCTGCTCTCAATTCATTCATCCCCCAGTCTGTACTGATTGGTATCTGGGATTGCTGCAACGCAGATGCAGGACCTTGCACTTGGCTGTGTTGAACTTCATGAGGTTCTCACAGGCCTACTCCTCAAGCCTGTCAAGGTCCCTCTGGATGGCATCCTTTCCCTCTAGCACATCAACTGCACTGTTCAGCTTTGTGTTGCCTGTGAACTTGCTGAGAGTGCACTCAATCCCACTGTCTGCCATTGATGAAGATACTAAATGGTATTGGTCCCCAGACTGACCCCTGAGGGACACTACTCATTACTGGTTTCCACTTGGACATTGAGCCATTAACTGTAACTCTTTGAATGCGGCCATCCAGCCAGTTTCTTAGCCATCTAACAATCCAGCCATCAAACCCATATCTCTCCAATTTAGAGGTAAGAATACTTCTGTTATGGCAAGCTGTGATTTTTCAGTTGATGGAATGAAAGCAATGCCATCATGCTTGCCTGTATCCCTATGTGAAGTTTGAGCAGGGCATGTGTGCCCTCTCTAAACACAGAGCATAATCGTTCTTGCCTCAGATGCTGGATGCTGTATGCCTGCAGTACGAATGTGCCTGTGGGCTATGATCTTGAACTCTGGTTCAAGCAATCTTTCTCCCAGGACACTTGAAGGGATATAAGTTCCAGAAGTACCTGATTCATCTGCTTCATGGACTTTTAGTCAGACTTTTAAATTAAAAAGAGCTAGATATCAACTTACAGGTCTGGATTGACATTTTATACCTGGTTTTGAACCAGTAGTTGATCTTATTCTACTCAGAAGCATTGACAAAAATATGCCCTGATCTTAATGTATTTTTGCTTTCCATGTTAGTACTGCCAGTAATAACTATTATAAAACTTTAAAAATATGACTACGAATGTCACTTATAATCTTACAGTGGCCAGTTAGTTTGTTTTGTACTAGTGCTTGATTTTAACATATTCATAGTCCTGAAATTGTACATAATGTATAGATCTCCTATAAACTGTTGTTAGGCTTGACTTGTATCCTCCTATTCCAATCTTGATCCCCTTCCTGCTTAATGTGATGACAAGACACAAAATGACCTCAATTGCAGGATTAGTTCTTCTGACTCCATGACTTCCAAGATGCACAGCAGAACAAATTTGTTTTCCACAGGTTTCTTTGAACTCCACTTCTTGAGTGGCATCTTTTGAAAGAGGTAGAATGAAACAGTGAGCAGTGGTTTAGAAATTACAGCTTGGTATTGTAGCTGCTGTTCCAACCAAATGCTACTAGATAATCCTTTTGAATTAGTTATACTGAATTTGTAACAGCCTACTGAACAAGGCTGTTGCCATTCCCTGGGGAAAGAATAACCCTGACAGGGAGGGAAGTGCTTAAGTTTGCAATATTCTCTTTTTCTTCTCAGTAAAAATAAGGAAGTGGTTCTTCAGCCTGGGACTAACTTCTAAAAGTGGCAAACTGACTTTTTTTCCAAGTCAGTGTTTTGTCTATATCTGTTGAAGCTTCATTACTCAGTTCTGTGCTACCACCTAAGACTTGTTCGCAGGCAGAATCAGAGGCTATCTGCAAAGCTTTCATGTTGTAGGCTGCACTTGGTTAGAATATATTTCATCCTTTTCCCAACAGGTGAGTTCAATGTCATTCTGTATTGCTTTCTAAAGCAGAAAGTAAACCTTAGCTTGTTAACACAAATAAGATGAAAATGTATCTGCAAGATTGCACCTGATATCCGTATACCACATAGCTGTGAAAATGGAAGAGAAACAAAACTTCTGCAGGTCATCAAACCTGCTGCCTGAAAGTGCCTGGCTATGTGATATAAGCATGTCTTCCACAAAGTAAGATGAGGGATTTGCTTTCTTGACAGAAGTCATTCATGCGGGCATGCTAACCTTGGATTATACTTACAAAACTAGCCCAATTATAAAAATTCTGTGGCCTGAGGAAATGATTTGCATTGGAATTGATGAGCCAGTATGGCCTTCCTAAGGAACCAAGAATCCCACAGAAAATAAATTCATGCCTCAGTTGTTCTCTTGCTGTTGTGAGATATGGAGGGAGACACTTAATCTTTTTACGTTGACTATGCCATTCTGCTTTTGAGCCTGTGGCCTTGCAGTGGTTCATCACTGGGATGTTACTCTTATACTGCGGTGGCCTCCAGTCTCCATTTAAGAAAAGTAAAAGATTTCCTGAGACCTCATTTTATGACAGCAATTTCTTAAACTCACTGTGATTTATTTCTATACAAAAGTGCAGTAGAAATAGAAAATAATTCTATTGTATTTCCTTTTCCTGTGTAACTCGGATTGGCAATAAAAGGCATGTGCTTCAAATAAATGAGTTCTCTGCTGTTTTACGAAGTTATATGGCTGTGCCAATGCCAAGAGAAAATTTGATGAGCTTTTTAGGATAATGCAGTGGGGTCAGTCTGATGTGAGTTTGCATTTGTCTCTTGCCATTAATATGAGCTGGAATTAAACTGTTTATTCTGTAAATGCCAAGTATATGTGTCCTGGATATGACTTTGTCTCATGTCAGTGACAATCGTGTGGCAGAGGAACTGCCACTTCAGTGGCATTGAATGGTACTGCAGTCACTGGCTTTTACTGTTACAAAAACAAGAGGCTTTTACTCTGTCTTGAGAATTTTTGCTTTTAACTTTTGTGTCCTGCCAAATGTACAGAACTGCCTTCTGAGTGCTGCTCCAGACTTGGCAACATACTCTTGTTCTTTCACGTCCCAGTCCTACACTGAGAATAATCTAGTACAATTACCTGATGCCTCTAGGAGCTGGTAGGGGCTCTGTGTGTGTCATTGATCTGTAGTTTTTGATGAAGCTCAGGACCTTCCACAGTAAAATCTCAGGAGTAAAATATGCTCCTGTAACCAAAGTGTGGGCTAAGGCGACTGGGTAGCGCCGATGGATTCAATGTGTATGCTTCCAGTCCTGTGGCATAGCTGCAACTGTGCGTTCACATCTGTTCCTGTAACATGTTGAAGGCAATTCTGCCTTCATGTAGATTAAAAAAAAAAAGGTATAGAAATACTTAATTTTGCTGTAGGGCTATAGCCTATAGTTACTGCATCTAGTTCATATGGTGTTTTCTTTGGTTAAAACATCTCAAGTGATGTATTTGGAAATGCACATGAAATGCAGCCTCTGTTGCTAGTAAAATTGTCAAGTTGGAGTGTCCTATACACCAATGTTTCCAGTAGCCTGCCTGATAGGAGTAACTGCTCAAAAAGTAAATGGTAATCTGGCCTATAGATGCTTATCTTAAGGTTTAGCTAAACCTTAAATATTCTTCCAAAACGTAAATCCTTGTGTTTTTTTTTTTTCTCTTGCAGGGTACTCTTGCAGACTCATTTCACAGAGTATGTCTCTCATCCTGGTCAATGAGGATTCACTAGATGTAAGTAAGCAAATTCTGGTGTAATTCTTCATAGAAGAAGGTGTTGCTAACAAAAGGAAAAGTTGTTGAGCTTTCGCACTTTATTTCTCTCACTTGCCTTTAGGGGTAACAAGATAAACAATTCATGCTAAAACGGGGGTGGGTTGTGCAAAACACACTGCTGAGGTCTCCAGTCATAAGCTGTACAGATCAAACTACAGTCTCAGAACAAGAAACTAATTAGGTCTATGGGTTTGATTCTCCTGCAAACTGGTGAAACCTGCAGTATGCCATTAGGAATACTATTAGGCTTTAAGGTATAGATATAGGAGTAACATGTTTGAAGAAAAAAAAGTTAAAAGATTCATTTCAACATAATAAGCTATCTTCAGCATTGCATGGAACAGCTGTAACCAAATCTATGCCTGAGCAAACTGCACTGTGAGCTTGCTTATGTACAGCTTTTGAGACCTAAAAATTGGATCAAAATTGCCTGCAAGTGGTTGCCATGCTCCTCAGGTATGTGCAAAAATCAACTAGAAAAATCATACACTTGTACACAAATCTTTCCAGAAGATCCTTTTTCCAGTTTGCCTGTTTCAGCATCAATATTAGCATTTGATATCACTTGAATATCTGATTGCTATTAGAGGTATTTGTAGGACAGATGAAAAGATCTATAATAGGCAGGATGTGATACTTGTTGACAATTCGTCCTGCTTGACTGGATGGGAGATGCAAAGCCTGTACCTTTGAGTATGAAAGGAGTTACTGGATATCTGGAAATCTGGTGGAAGAGGGGAATACTATTGTTGCAAAGTAATCGCCTGATAAGTGTTACTTTCTAGTTGTGTCTACGTGATTTAGTTAACAGCAGCGTTGATAGTATTTTCAGCTTAGACTCAAGTTCTTTGTATGCGGTTGTGGCATCTCAAGTCCTAGCGTTCTAGCTCACCAGAACTCAGGAAATCCCAGTGAATCCAAGGGGAGGTGATCTGTCTCCAGAGGCTGGATTGCTGGTTCCTATGCAGCATAATGCACCCCAAGGGGAGCTGTCTCATTGAGTTCTAGCAATGAAGACCATGTTAGTACTCTTGCAGAAGTTAACAGTTTTGTGTTTCTGCATAGTTAGAGACTTGTTTAATTCTAGTGGGATAAGAAAACTTTGGGGTTTTAACTTTTAAATAGCTAGTATATTAAGTATGTGTAGATTGGAGTATGTAAATTGTTTCAAGCAAATATCTAAATGCCTTGCTTAAGACTCTCATCTGCTCAGACCATCTTCTTCCAGTTTTCCACTCCTGTACGGTCTGTCTTTTAAGGGAATGGTTTCCTTTTTGAGAGTTCAAAATACTGTGTTTCTGATGAGCTTTCTGCCACACTTGGCTGACTGGACCTCTTAACCTGAAGAAAGATGCAGAACCTCAATAGAAAATGAGCAGCTGGTGGTCTTTGTTTCCTGAAGAAGATTAGTTGGTTAGGATTATAGGAATAAGAAAACTTGGTTTCTTTTTTCTTCATGTATTGGGAACTCAACCCAGAGGAAGGAAAACAGTTATGCTTTCTTTTCTTTTTAAAATTTCTTACACATTCTGAAGCTCTGAGTAAAGCACAATTGAAGTTTTTTGACCCTGGAAATTAAGATTCTTACTTCAATCTGAATTAAAAGTAGTTCCTCTAAATTTGCAGAGACAAACAATGTGCCTGTTGTGATGCCTGTTCAGAAATAATAAGACTTAGAAAAAGATTCTCTATGGCCAAAGCAAGGGGTACAAACTGAAGACATGACAGAAGAGGTTCTTGCTATATCAGAGGAAGAAAATAGAGCTAACATTGCTTGGTATTTACAGAATCACGGAATCGTATAGGTTGGAAAAGACCTTTAAGATCATCGAGTCTAACCGTAAACCTAACACGACCAGGACCACCACTGTACCATGTCCCTAAGCACCACATCTACACGTCTTTTAAATACCTCCAGGGATGGTGACTCAACCACTTCCCTGGGCAGCCTGTTCCAGTGCTTGACAACCCTTTCAGTGAAGAAATTTTTCCTAATATCCAGTCTAAACCTCCCCTGGCGCAACTTGAGACCGTTTCGTCTCATCCTATCACTTGTTACCTGGGAGAAGAGACCGACCCCCACTTTGCTACAACCTCCTTTCAGGTAGCTGTAGAGAGCAATAAGGTCTCCCCTCAGCCTCCTTTTCTCCAGGCTAAACAACCCCAGTTCCCTTAGCCGCTCCTCACAAGACTTGTGCTCTAGACCCTTCACCAGCTTCGTTGCCCTTCTCTGGACACGCTAGATTTAGAAACATCTGGAAGCTGGACAAGATAGTCTTCAAGCCATGTTAACTTGACTTTTTTTACTACTTCTGGTTTTGAATGCAGTGATATAGTGCTAGATTTTTTTGATACCTCTACTTGTAGTGAATATAATACCGAAGGTGTAAGTAGTACCTAAGAGCTTCAGTACCTGCTTTTAAATTGTGACTTCAGTTAATTGGGTGAAAGGGCCATGAGAGGGCAGGATGAATAATGAAATGGGTTACTCTGTGTGCCCTAATGGTGAGTGCTTCAACCATGGGATTTTCCTTCAAATGTCAAAGAGCAGTGTAGGTAGAACGATTCAAGGACTTTTAGTAAGAGGCAAAAATGAACTTGCCTTTTCTGGGATGAAAGGCTGGATTTAAGCAATAAGAAGTGAGAAAAATGTGCCCAGATCTCAACTTCCCCCCCCCCCCCCCCCCCCCCCCGCCTTCCCATCTTCAACAGCAAGAACAGCTTGGCCCTGGCCTATGTGTAGAACCAGCTCTGGTTAATTGGTGTGATTGCAGTCCTATCTTGTTTACAAAACTGACATAGACTTACTGACATGTATCATGTAGCTGTACAAAGGAATACACTTACATATATTACTGTAGGATTTTTAGACTCCAAAAAGGCTTCTGTGTTTTATTTTCAAAACTTGGTATGTTTTGCATTGCTTTAGGAAAGTAGGGGTTTGTTTTAGCTAATTTTATCTATGCATTTGACATTCTTGAAGTCCTATTAGATCCTTCTGCTTTTTAGACCAGTCTTTGATACTTCTCTTGAAATATGAGAAAATGGAGGCCTATGACAGTTGGTTTTGACTCAGTAGATCCTATGTGATGTTAAAAGTGCTGCTTTACCAAGAACTCATTGTGCAACCATATCTATTCAGCTTGATATGCTTTCAGTTGATGGGCTGGGTATGTGGGTGGGGGAGTCTGACAGTTTCCATACTCCACCTTTTGAGTACCTTTCAGAGGGTCAGCTGCCTACTTCACAGCTTCAGTTAACAACCCCTGCCTCAGTATATACACTAAATGCCAAACCAATTGTAACAGTGAAACCTGTCCTTCCTTTTATCACAGATCTACGAAGCAAAAATGGCTACTAGAGAGGAAACCTAAAAGGAAAAAGAAATAAGAGCTAAAGAATATAGGGTACAGAAAATGCTGAAAGGTGGGAACTAGTGTATTCCAAGAAAGTATAGAGGGAATCTCCTATTTTAAAATACTTGAAGGCTTATTTTAATTCCTTTCTGAACTTGGTAGCATATGCACTTTCAGGTTTTTGTATATTCAACTTTTTCCCCGAACTTTAGCCAAGAAGTATGAAGGAAAGGTAATGTGGGAACTGAACTGGGAGAAAATGTCATTGACCAAAGCATCTCTGCTCTCTTTCCCACATGCCAGCTTTGCAAATACTGTAGAGTGCCAAAACTTCACGTGGAGTTATAGACAGGATCCCTGCAGAAAGAAATTAATTAAATAAATTAGAAGAGGCTATATACTCTCTTCCCCATTAGAGGGAATATGAATATGAAAGGGGAAAGGTGACAGATCTACCCACTCACTTCCACTTGCTGAATCTTGAATCCATTGTCCAGTTTCAGATTGAAGTCCTCTGAGGCAGTGAGGGGAGGACAGGAATGAACAGCTATCTCTGCTGTTTAGGAGAGGGGAGGCTAGGAGTCGAGTGAGGAATAGTAGGGCAAGTAGTTGTTTTCATAATTTTTAAGCTTTCTCATAAGTAAATGTGGTGCTCCTGTTTTGAGGTCTTCTGTTAAGTACTTCAGAAGCAGAAACTGGTAGTCTGGAAAACTGTATATAGAAGTATATGTTTTTGCACTGATGACTAAAAAATAAAAGTTAATCTCTGGGTCTTAACTCCAGAGAGTTAACTCTTGACTTCTAGATGAAACTAGAGTTCTTAAACAGCTGTACTACAAATGAGAACATGGGTACAGATTAAAAAAAGACAGGGTAATTAACTGAGAAGCTGTGTGGATTGAACAGTCTAGGAAGATTTAAGGTTGTATTAGTCTTCATGGTATGGGTTAAGATAAGGAGAAACTTTTTGTTGACAATCTGTTCTCTTACTACGTTGAAGTTTTGGCAGATTTATCTAATCAATGGTCTCCACTATGAACACCAATCAAAGGTATATTGACAGACAGACCCCATGTTGGTAGAGGGGGTCATTGGTCACATGTAAAACTTGAAAATATTACTGGAGGCTCCTACTGTCTTAATGCCAGAAAGCACTGTGGTTGGATAGATGGGGGTGTGGAGCCTATTTTGAAGACCCTTGAGGACTCTGTATTTGTCTTTAGAGAGTGTGGGGATGGGAGGCTTTGACTCTACAGAATACTGGCCATTAAGGTGGATCTGTTACTCAAATAAGAACGGTTAGTCATACTTGTAAAGCATGAGAGGTCAAGGATGACACCATCAGTCATAGAGCCATTTTGTATGCATCTTGCCAGGTGGCTCAGTCTAAGGACACACTAGAATGAGAAGCCCTGATCAAGTATGGGTTGACATAGAATGAAACCCCTCTCTCCCCTCTTTTTGCCTGACCTCTGCCAACATAGAAAAGAAATATGCTATCAACTTTCTAGTAGGCATACTTTAAAATCCCTAGATAAAAAAGGAAACTCTATCATCGTCTTTTCCCACCTGCTACCTCTAGTTATGTAGCTGAATGAGGAGTTCTGTGGAATACAGAGAGCACAGCAGCTGCTCCTAATTCTTTAAGTTGGAGTGTTGCTGATGGCTCATGTTGAATTGAATGACTGACACCTTGATTTTGGCCTCAACTGTCATCAGTAGTATCACAGTATGCTTAAGGATTCACTCTTGTGGATAGCTGGAAGGTACTTTGCAGAACTCAATGCTAGATACTTACTTTGGTGAATTAATGTTATGTGGTGCTTGGTGCACATAAGGTAGTGGTGGGAGAATGGGGAGTGGGAAGAAACAACAGAGGGTTCCACCTGTGCATAGCAATATATCTTCCACACCTAATTTTAGCTGATTCCTTCTGGTTTCCCTTTCCTGAGCCAAAAATGTGAGCTAATACTATAACAGTTCTAAAAAACATAAAAGATTAGTGTCTTTATTTTTCATGCTTTTCATTTGTGTAGCTTTACTTCTTTGAAATAACATTACCTAAATCTTGCAATTATAAAAAGCTGAGAACATCTCTTTTTTCTGGTCCTGTAACTTCAGATAAGTCAGAATTGGAGATGACAAACTTAACCTCAGCTGTGCATGTCTCTGGCTGAGGTTCTAAGGAAGGGGTCATGGCTGCTGCTGGAGTGATTTGAGTTTGAAAAGTGATAGTTGTTAAACAACATCCCCTGTGCAAAGTTGAGAATTTACTTCAGACATACCATGCACCAACATTCTTGGAGCATTTCAGTGTTAAGTGCAGATTTTATACTTGAAATAGCCTGTAAAACATAACCACGGCTGATTTATGTTGAGTAATGCAGAGTCCTTAACAAGCTACTAATAAGTGGATAGGTTTTAGCAAAAGCAGCAGGTAAAATAGTATCTATTCTTAGTTTATTCAAGTTCTAGTTAGACACTTGTACATGAAAAAAAGCTTTGTGGAAAATGATTGTTGCATTTTCTAATTTTCCTCTGCTGCCCCCTCATCTATAGATGTTCCAATAATTTAATGCGTGGAAAACTTTGGTTATAGAATCCAGTTGTAAACTAAGACAACAGTATTAGAAATTTCTCAGTAAATGTAAAAACTGACGGAAGCTTTCAGAACACTAAAAAAACCCAGAGAAATGGAGAACCACGACATGTCAGATGAGCAAAAAAACCCCATTGATATATAGTTGCTGGTCTTTTAAGTAAAGAAAGTGATGATGGGTGATTACATGGTACATCATGAAGACATATCTAATATTGAAGGTGACTGTGATGCTTTAGCTCAGATAACATGTGGGGCTTTTCCAAAACAGGAGCACAGACTTATGGAGCTGGTACATCAAAAATGCTTTGTATTACATCAGCCTTGTTTTTAAACCAAAGTAATTCTGTTTTTTTCAAGTACTCTTATCACCATTTTTAATATAGACCTGAATTTTGTGTAGGTCTAAATATAGAACTTGTACATGTTTTGTTAATAATTGCCACTGGTTCTTTTAATTCTAAGGTAAGTGTGTTTACTTATTGCCAATTTTTCGGTATCAGATATCCATCGTAATACTTATTTTGTATGTTGCACCTGTAACAGCAATTATGACTTCTGTTCAACTTAGCCTAAAATCTATCAATAGAAGATTCTCACATCTGTGGCATATATTTACTATATTCCACCTCTGAAATCCATTAATGCTAAAAATGAATTTTTACAAGATACAAGTTGAGCTTAGAGCCTTTAAATATTGATACGCTTTCCCCTTTGTGCAGTCCCTGTGTGACTTTTTTTCCCCCCACTTCTGCTCCTTGGCATGCAGCAGCAGGTGAGATGTGATCGAACAACTGTCTTGGCTTGTTTGAGAGCTAAATTTTTTTCTAAATCATGCACTTGAGGGAAAAATCCATCATTTCTGTTCTCTTCAGAGAACTACTGGGTATAGAAAAGACTAATCACTAGCTTGATTCGGCTGAATTCTAGAAACTTAGCATAATAATCTGCAAATGTTTGTCTTATGGACTTAACTATATGCATACATATGCTCACTTAGTTTTTTTTTTTTTTTTCCTCCTCTTAATAAAGCTTTTTCAAGTGAAAATATTTTGAGCATGAGATTTACTTTGGGCATAATTTGTAGATTCAGTTTCTGTTTGTTTAAATTAGAAACACAATAAAATCTGATTGTGTAGCTCTTAACCTGGACAAATTTCTTTCATTGGCATCTCATAGAAGTTGAGTTCAGTGAGAGGGAAAGCTGAAGAAGGGAGATGAGATGACCCAGAGAGGCCCTGGAAAGCCTGAGATGAGAGTAGTGGATATTACAGCTGAGGGATGTTGGGTGTGTTCCCCCCACCTTCGTGCTGTAGAAAGGAGAGCTGGGAACTGTATCAATTGGTTATCACGTTGGGCTGTATTTAACAGTAGTGGAAGGGCAAAATTGGAGGGACCCAATTCTGAACCTGTGCGTAGTATTTTGCTGTAAAGTAATTCTGTTGATGTAAATGGAGCTACACAGTAAATGTGTCCTGCAGAACTCATGTGCCTGGACTGACAGTTGTCATCTTGTGTTATACATAGATGTCTAAGTAACCACAAACTGATGCTCCAGTATAAGAACCCTTAATGCCAGTGCCTATTGATGGTAATCTGACTAAAAGCGTAAGCACAGAAGCAGAAGCTGACCTCCTTCACTTCTCTGCTTGCTCAGCTGCATCTCTTGTATGCTTCGCTGTTTGGATGAACTGTTGAACATGAGCATGGATAAACCTGTTTGTGCTACCATGGTATTGTGTAGTATTCTTAAAAAACAAACAAAACGTCACAGTGTAATTTGTTGTCTGCAGTCAGTGTCTTGACTTCCCAAACTGGGTCTTACTATCTGCAGGGAAGCTTTACATGCAGTTATGCTTTGTATTCTAGTGGTGAAGAGTGAGGACCCAGAAAATTTGGTTATTTTGTTGTTACCTTATATTTGCTATTCTGTAGGGTAGCATTACTACAAAGGTTCTATAACCTATAAGGAAAATCTCTTGAATCCAATAATATTCTCATGCTTATGCAATGACTTTCATGATCTTCATTCTTATGGGCACATTTCCTTCCCACACTTCTGAACAGAGTTTTAAAAAAACCAAACAATCTTTTAAGGAGATCTTTAACAGACACCATTATTCCTTGTGTTTAAATACTGATAGATCTGTAGATCTAGGATTATCTAGGAATCATGCATCTGAACTGCTCTGGATCTCTTAGGAAGTAGAACTCTGATCTGGTCACTGGATTTACCCATATGCTAGAAATAAGCACGTCTTGCTGGGTTGCTGCCTAAAATGTTTTCCAATAACCATTGGGAAAACTCAGACTGTCTGTGGCAAGGAGGAAAACCTGAGGAGTAGGCCATTAAAAATAAGTTGTCTATCAGCGTGCCTGTCTCAAGGCGAAGGATATGGTTCCAATAGTGTCTTCTGTACTCCACTTCTGTACACCGTACAGAAAGATTTGTGTAGCATTATGGTTTCCATAAGAATGGTGTTAGCTTCAGTACAGGAATTTCTTTAGCATACACAGTATGTGAGTTACTTTATATAAATCTGTATTTCAAATTCTTGAGCACAACTACAGGACACAGTGCCTTGCGAAGCCCTGAGAAACTTTGAAGGTGTTGCTTTTTGGATCCTGATGCTCCTGCTGTTGGAAGAAAGAATGTCTGCGCATTGTCAGTGATGTAATATTGACTACTCCTAAGGAATGGGGGTAAAGTCATTGTCAGCTTTTCAGACTAAAACCAAAGTTACTTACTACTGGGAACTCCAAAGCATTGGTATTGTGTTTTTCAGTCCTACTAAAAGGTAGTAAGGTGTACTGGTAACTGCTGGGAAGGTGAGAACAAGTCCTGTACTGCTAATGCCTTGTAGATGCTTTGAAGGTTACATCTTGTGTGTTGCACAAGAGAGGAAACTGGGAATTTTTCTCCCTTGCTATCATCTGCCTAAATGCTTTCAGACAAAGTTAGTATTCTGGAAAACTGATCAATGTGGACAAACTCAGTTTTAGCCAACCATCAGCTCTCCTTCAGAGGGGCATCTGGGATGCTCCTCTGGTGTCCTGTGGCTCATAAGTTACTTCAATTACCAGTCAGCCTGGAATTGTAATCAACTCTTCTGTATAGTACCCGGAATTTGCAAAGGAAGCTCGTTAGGAAAACTAGGGAAAAAATTAATTTCTCTATTGTACTAAATTCTTTATATTGCTCAAATTTCTGTTTTTCTTAATCTAGAAACAGACGTCAAGCTAATAAGTAGTTACACAAGGAATAGTGTCTAGTAATCAGATCAATCTTCAAAAACATTAGGTAGAAGAGATTTAGTGGGTTTTTTGTTAGTTTTTGAGGAACAAATAGAATCTTTCATAACTCCAGGTATTTGATAATCTGCATAGAAAGTTAGTTGTATGTATGTGGAAAATATACAGCTCTTCGTGTGAAAAGCTGCTTTGATTTGAGCCTACTGTGTAGAATTACAAATGAAAGAATATAGGTGTTAACTGGACCTGTAGGTTTAAGTACACACAGGACTGTGTAACTTAAGTATCAGATGACCATTTTTTCAGGAAGTAATACTAATAGGTTTGAGCTGTGAGTGGTGAATGAGTTGGGCTGGTATTTTTGTTTCATCCTACTTTCCCTTTTCAGCATTCATTAATGACTGTTTTCCCTTATCTGTGGTGCTTTTTTTTTTTTTCCTGTTAGCGTTTTCTGGCACTGTGATAGTTGGTTTGGATTAAGTGGGGGGCACTTGGACCTGAAGGAATGCAAGGACCTTTAGGAGTCCGAAGACCAGGTTTCTAAGTGACTCTTCTTTCCATAGCTGGAAATTGCGGGGTTGGGGAGGGCTATTAAAAAAACCCAAACACTCTCTTTTCTAAGTTACTTTTCCCTTCATGTCTTAAGTTCTAATAGCGATGACATTTGACAACACCCAGAAAAGATCTTGCAGCTTTAGGCTGTGGGTATTTTAGCAGCTGGGGGCTCATCCTGCTAATGCCTTGTCCATGCTGTAGGACAGAATAGATAATATTACATAAAAGTGGAAGGGAAGAGGGTGTGTTCCCTGAATTCGATCTAAAATTTGCTATCTTGTTTGTAAGAGTTCTCATATGTTAGAGGAAAATGACTGGGAACAAGCACTATTTCTCTTAAAACTGCTAATGATCTTCACATATGTGGAGGCTTCTCTCTCAATAGATGATCCCTGAGTGTTATCCAGATCTGTTTTCTGCTGTATAAGTAACAATATAATAATGGCTTCAGCTGGATGGTGAAGGAAGTATGTTTGCTTTGAAGATGGGATTCTCTGCAGCATACTGATACACTTCTTTCTAATAAGCACAAGAGACCATGGAAATATAAGGATGCATAATGAAGTGAAAGCAGGATTTTGTTAAATGAGAAGCTACCAGTGAAATGCAGTTTTTGCTTATGTTAAAGTATGACGTGTTTTTTAGGAGAATAAGACTAAGCGGGTGTCCGATCTGTAGGAAAATGAGTTATGGATACTGATCCTCTTGATTGACATGGCTAATTTTACACATCTGTAGAAACAGTTCAGATTTGTCTTTTGTATTGAAGGGTAAGAACTAAGTACTCCTTTCTTCTCTCAAGATAGTTATTTTCATATCTGATCCTCTGCTTTCATTGAAGAGGAAGGGGAGTCCTTGTTCATGCAAGCTTATATTTTTTTTTTTAAGCATAAGCAGTCTTCCTTTCTTGGTGCGGGGCCAGCCTAAAGCAATAGGATTTATTCACCTGCACTGTTAACTTAATGAAGATAGTGGAGAACTACTGCTTCAGGGTAAGAATTAGGGTATGTCTTGATCACATCTTCAGAAAACAGAGATATAGGTATCTGTGGTCTTTTTTGTGGTTCCCATAATACTGACTTACTACTTCGTTAAACATGTTTCTGAAGATTATTTCCTTTTTTCTTAAGAATTAGAGAATCATTCTTGTAGCTGAAACTTGATTACTCCAAGCCTGCTCATCAATCACATAAAGGAATAAATCTCCTTCACATGAGAATTAAGGAAAAAGATCTTTTACATTTGGTTGAAGCTAGAAAAAGTCCCACTGAATTTTTCTGGGTTGACTGGCCTGTCAGAAACTAGAATTAAGCAATTCTCCAGCTGTATGAAATTAATACCTGCCTATGTATGTGTTCCTTCTGCTTTTTAACCTTCTGCATAGAGTAGAACTCATCAGAGAAATCTTTTAGAAGCTTCTAAGGCTTTTATGTGCCTCTGCCACAATGATGTATGCTTATTTTTTACTGAAAAATGTGTCAAGGTGTGTTTTCATATGTAACTCCAGTCATTTAACTGAGGTAGTGATGCTAGAGGGTCAGTTTTGCTCTGTTTCATATTTAGGAAGTGATTTGTTAGAGAAGATAAGCTGACTTGAAGCTAGGTAGTGAGTGCAATCTCCTCTCCATAGTTTCAAGACAAAACTGATTTCAAATAATTCCCAAATCCTAAAATTATCATAACCAGTGTTCTAAGCAGGCCTAAAATCACAGTTCTGAAATGTCAGAACTTAATGCTTTTTTGGAGAGCTTTGGGAATATGAGTGTTAATTAGAGCTGAGGTGATTCAGATGTCCTCTTGAAGCTTCCATCGTGCTGGGTTGCAGTGGTATGTATACTTGTTATACTCTGTTTTTTCAAGCTAGCCAGGCAAGGTAAGAGTGCACTTGTGAAGCTCTTGACAGCCCTGATGGACACCAGGGCTGTGGTAGTGGTGGGAAGACTTTTAGAGAAATTGCCTCATAAGCTTAGAATCGGTATAATCTCTTTAGTTCTTGCAAACTTGCGTCTTGTGCTCCTCTCGGGTAGTCCTTTTTCCTTCTACCCAGAAATAGGCTAATTTAGGAAGAGAATCAAAATCCATGGAAAACTTGACTATTCACTTATACTACTGTGTTCTCCATCCTACCCCACCATGATAAAAGTAGATAGTGAGTTTGAGTTGAGCAATGGTAACAAGTTCTTTGAGCATGTTTCTTGGTAGACTGGCTATATTTCATGGCATGCTTCACTTAAGTAAAATGTATGTCACAAAATAAATTCAGCTTAATCACTGAAACCGGCTCCTCAAGTTGTGGCAAAGCTTCCTGTTCAGCTATGTGTCTTGTTTCTCTGTGGGATGTGCTTGTCCTGGGAGTGCTTCAATTTTTTTCCTTCTATATCATGAACTTTTTGCTAGTGGTTTTTCCAAGTGCAGTGTTATAAACATCTTGTGACAGATTCCTTGTGTGGCAAAACTAGCTGTGAATAACATAATTTTTCTGAATTGGTAGTTTTCCAACCTTTTCACTTCCTTCCCTTCCCACCCCCTCCAGAAATCTCAAATTTGTGCATATATGGGAGCTGTCGCAGAGTTTGGACTTTGCAGTTTGCCTTTGATTTGATAGAAGAGAAGTATATTCTTGCAAAAGCAGAGTATTTCTGTCTGTTGAGACAACTCTCATGCATCCTTGCTATTTGCTCAAATAAGCAATGTAAGATATTCTGTTCATTTGATCCTGTTAGTCTTATGGGAGCAGGGTTAAATCTTAACATTTTAAACTGTCAAACTTTAAAGCAAAAGGCTATGGTGTAGTCATGTTGTGATGATGTCTTTCTATGGCAGAGTACACCACCTGCATTATCCTTTGTCAAGGAATGTATTACTAGCTTGTCATGAATAAGGTGTGTCATTGGGAGAGATCTATTTTTAATTTTGAATAGGTTCTTCTTAAAAGAACCCAAGAGAGTTCTCCAATTTGTTTATAAATAAAACATCTTCCATAAATAACTTTGTTCTTTTGGTTTGCTGCTAATTAATTAAAAAAAGGAAATGTAACAGCTTGCAGTGTTAGAGAATTCTGTGGGTAAATGTTTTGCCGTTGACCTAAGTACCACCACAGTAGGGCACATAAACTAGATGACGAATGAGTTCTTTGCAAGTAAGACTCCTGTAAGGTTGTGGCTGTACTGGTACTTAAGGAATGGCTGGGTGCATGCTGTGATGCTGAGCCACTGAGAAGTCTGAAGAAAAAAATGCGATGTATGATGATTAGTCTGTTGCCTTTTCCAGGATATATGCCGCTGTAGTACGGTGACCCACAGACAACCTGTGCTGCACAGTCTCTTATGACAGTTTGTTACTGCATCCTAATAGTGGAGAACAAAAGTGCCACTTGTAAGCTCAGTTCTAATAGCCTGTGCTCATTATGGGCAGCAACTCTTCACTTCAGGACTTGAGAGAAACTGGATCATATCCTTCTGCTATTTACTGCAGGATAATGCTGTTGAAACAATGGGGAATTCTTCAGACACAGCCCGGAATTATTTCAATATTTTTTTATAAAAATTGCTCAAACCTTGCTCTCACTTCCCAGAACAGTACTGATACTAGATACTGGTGCAGATTTTGTTCTAACCTGTGTGCTACAAACACATGACAACCTCTTAAAGGACTAACATTTTTGGTGACTGAAATTGTTAACCATTGATAGCTTCTGCTGGCTGAGATGAAGAATGCAGGGTGCTTCTAGTATGTGCAGTTATTTCACCCTATGCATTCCCGTTCCATTAGGTGTTAATTCAATGTAGGTCTCTTGCCTTTCTTGAAAACCTATTTTGGGAAGCAGTTCTGTCAAAATGGCTGTAAAGCCTGGTTTTGCCTGCCCTGTAAGCCTTATTTTCATCTTTTTGTCTTTTTATCATTAAACTTTTGATCTCCTGATGTGCTCCCAATTTATGGCAATGTCTCTGAGATTCAAACTTTGTTTTGTAATTAGGGGTTTGCAGTTCCATATGTAATAAACTGGGTTTAAACAAATACTCCCCAGTGAGTAGACTAGTATTTGGGATCACTGTGTGCACTTAGAGGCTGAGTTTTATATTCAAGTGATGATATTACAGTGGAGAAGGGGGCAAGTGCATGGAATGGCCAGCTGAGTGTCTGCCTAGTTGTATCCACAGAGCTTCTGAAATAACTAAACCAGAATTATCTTCTAGGTGCTGTGGACTTCAAGTCTTTATCAGGGAAACTGCCTTTCTTGTGATGCAGTGCTTCATAACAAGCACCTTTGCCAGTTTATCTCACCTTAAATTGAAGTTTGCAAGCTATAGCTTTCATCTAATTAATGGATTTTTTTTAATTGGAGCTGATTATGCTGTAACTTCAGTTCTTAATATGCTCTTCCATGTGGAACTAGTTGCTGATCTGGTATGAAGGGAGTACTGACACTTCTTTGAAAGGCTTTATGAAAAAATACTTTCAGTGATCCACTATGGCAATTCACGCAACAAAGCCCTCAAAAATCAAAGCTGAAAGCCTGGTTATCTAGTCCATTTTGCTAATGTGTTTGTTCGATCCATGTGTCTTTGGATCCTTAGGTGCTCCTTTCTGGTCAGGTAAAAAGAATTGTTCAGTACAAGGTGGTTTTACTTTCCCTTACTTATCTGAAACATTAAACATAAGTAACTTCTTAATCCTAGAAGGGTGACCTGGACATTAGTTCAGTCTACCTGCATGTCCCTCTTGTTTGAAATATGGCCATAGGGCCTTTACATCCCTTAGGTAAATCCTTGAGAGCAAATCTTGTCTCTGGGGCAAGAACTGTTCAGCTGTGGAGTATTCTAATTTGGGGCCTCTGCTGGCTCATGTAACAGTGACTGTAGGGTAGAAATTCATACTCATACAGACCGTCTTGGTTTAAGCACTTGCTGCTTCTTCAGGCTAATTGTACAGCCTGTATTTAGTATTCAACTCTGATCTGCTGTGGCACTCCAGAAAAGAGAAAGTAACCCCTGAGACAGCTAAAGGTTGAAATGATCATATCATAAATGGTATGATCCTGGTTTTTCAGCTCAGGATCATATCAGTAATCATAGAATTGTTTAGGTTGGAAAAGACCTTCAAGATCATCACGTCCAACCGTAAACCCAACACTGCGAAGTCCACCACTAAACCATGTCCCTAAGCACCACATCTACATGTCTTTTAAGTACTTCCAGGGATGGTGTCTCCACCACTTCCCTGGGCAGCCTGGGTGGTCCAATGCTTGACAACCCTTTCGGGGAAGAAATTTTTCCTGATATCTGTACCTCCCCTGGCGCAACTTGAGGCCATTTCCTCTTGTCCCATCGCTTGTTACCTGGGAGAAGAGACTGACCCCCACCTCTCTACAACCTCCTTTCAGGTAGTTGTAGAGAGCGATAAGGTCTCCCCTCAGCCTCCTTTTCTCCAGGCTAAACAGTCCCAGCTCCCTCAGCCACTCCTCACAAGACTTGTGCTCCAGACCCTTCACCAGCTTCGTTGCCCTTCTCTGCACACGCTCCAGCACCTCAAGGTCTCTCTTGTAGTGAGGGGCCCAAAACTGAACACAGGATTCAAGGTGCGGCCTCACCAGTGCTGAGTACAGGGGCACGATCACTTCCCTACTCCTGCTGGCCACGCTATTTTTGATACAAGCCAGGATGCTATTGGCCTTCTTGGCCACCTGGGCACACTGCTGGTTCATATTCAGCTAGCTGTCGACCAACACCCCCAGGTCCTTCTCTGCCAGGCAGCTTTCCAGCCACTCTTCCCCAAGCCTGTAGTGTTGCATGGGGTTGTTGTGACCTAAGTGCAGGACCCAACACTTGGCCTTGTTGAACCTCATGCAATTGGATTGGCAATATCCAAATTGCACCAAAAGACTGGGAAATGATGGTGAGTACGTAGTGGAAAGCTGGACACAAAATCTTTGTCCATTTTTGTGTCCAGCAAAACTGACACATCACAAGGAAGCTTTCTTCTGAGAGATGGAGGAATTTGATGTCTGTTATTAATTCAAGTTCTTGTAGCTAAAGTATAGAATTCACTGAAATAATAAGATACAGCTATTTGTAGAAAGACAAGGTATCAAATTCTGCGGTACAACTGGGGACCATTTATGTGGCTAATGGTGACCAAAGTTGTCTGGCTTCAAGAATTCTGTGTTTGCAGTGGGGAAGAAGGTCAGCAGAGCATGTGCTTTTGGATGTGGAGTTTAGTAGTCTGTAGAAGTCTGGGAAAATGTGGATGAATAAAACCAATTAATAGTTAAGGGGCTTTGTAAGATCTAGGTTGGTATGGTAATATTTATGTCTTCATTATAGAATTAATATTGCCCAACTGATCTCCAAATAACATAAGGAAAGGGGGGATGGGTTCACAAATTAACTAGCTGATTTCTTTGAAAACTTCTACTTTCTTTTCAAGTTATTAAAACTTAATTGCTCTGTCTATATTAGGTTTAGTATTATCCAGTTCTCAAGGGATTTATAGTTCTATCCACAGCTTGACAGACAAACTCTACAGTTCAGTAGACAGAGTTAATAGGTTTAGTAAATATTAATAAAATAAATCTATTGTACAACTAAATCTTTAGGGAAATGGCTCTGGTGGCTTAATTTTAAAAGAAACATTATCTTGATTATTTTATGGAGTTTTCTTATTAAAATTATTTTTAGTAATTGAAGTGGGTATCATATTTATTAGATAAACTTTAATAAAAACTTCAGATGTACACATGGGGTAAACTGATAGGGAACTTAACTGGTGTGTTTTTAAAACTCTGGAAAAAAGGTCTTTGAAAGTTAGTGTTCACCTTAGGGAACGGTGTTTATTTGACTAGAAAAGAGAAGTTTGCCTGGGGCTTTCTTACATAGCACCTTCATATTCTTTGCTTAAAAAAAAAAAATACAGGAAACCATCAGGATGAAAGCAAATCAGATGTTGTGTCCAGCTTCTCAGTTGAGTGGGTACCAGTTTCTCTGCTGGGAAAGTGTTGTGCAGTGTCAATAAGATCCCCCCCCAGTTCTCTCTAGAATTAGACAAAAGCAGTCAGATGATGAGCAGTGCAGCAGCAGAGCTCCTCTTGCTTTCTGAGCTACCTGTGGATATCAGGGAAATGTCAGTTTGCACCAACTGTATATGGGAATAGAACATTTGTTTAAGTTGTTAGGACTAGGATCAGCAACGTTAAAACTTTGCTGGTTTTGGATGCAGAGATGCTTCTGAGCTTATCTGAAATGCCATTGTAAATCACTAGTTTATAATGCATTCTAGAGTCAAGTTAAACAAGAACAGCATCTACATAAAGGCTGCCCTGTGACCTCTGTATGCATTATGCATTGTAGGCATTCCTAACAGTGGCAATTGCCAGCAAATATGTGTCACTTTTAATGTTTTTTGTTGCTTTTGAATCTGCAAGGAATAAGCAAACAAATCTGCAATAGAGGAAGGGGACAGAATGGGCTATTTGTGGGAGTCTAGCAGGGTATAGAGTATCTGGAAGAAGATGCTCTTTTCTCTGTGGCTCGTTACCTGCCATTAGCAGTTTCATTTGAATTTGTATTGTAGGTGGACAGAGTATTTTGGAGAAATCAAGTAAGGACAGTGGAGAAATCCAGTGTCCTGGTTTCGGAGGGAGAAGAGATAGCAACTAGTTGTGTAGTTTGTTTGGTGTGGTTTTTTTTTTTGTATGATGGAAGCATGTGAAGCTAAGAAATGGAAATTATTTAGGTACTTGAGGTTGCAAATAAAATAGACCTTGTGACAGATTATTTGACTTGTGGTTTGTCCAGCACCCAGGAGCCACATGAATCTTCAATAAGGAAATCTGCAAATGGGAGGCATTATTTTGGCAAAAAAACCCGTTAGAAAGTATGTTTGCCATGAATGAGTCATTCCTGTTTATCAATAAACTAGGGGAGTGCTGTGCTTAAGGAAATAAGTTGTTGCTGTAGCTGTTGTACAGAAGTGTAGTAGAATTACTCATCTCCCAAGAGCAATATAGATCTTCAGTATAACTTTTTGTGGTGGCCACCTACAGGAAATTCTCAACCTAAATATTATTCAAAATGCATCTTGAAGTGAATGGTAGTCATGTAGGACCAAGCATGCATCTAGCACATCTCTTACCCCTGTAAGAGATGAAGCACTCCTACTCATACTGCCTTAATCTCTGCACTGGCAACTTAGATCACTGGACCCACAAGGTAACTAACTGCTGCGTATTGCCTACTCAGTGAACATAAAGTCCTGGACTGCCTCTACTTTTCAATCATAGCAGCATCTATCAAAAAATGGCCTGGTTCCTTATTGGGATTTTTGGCTGTTAATATACATACTGTTATGATTGCTGTCATCAGACAAATTTAAATTGAGTGAGGCTTGTTACATACATGTACTTAACGGAAGCCTGGTGTTAATATGGACTAAAGTAGACTGCATATTTTAAGAACTAAATAGGCTAAATAATGTGGGCTAAAATGGGGGGGAATAATCTTTTTATGTATTCCAGTAAGACAACGAGTAGAAATATATTCTGCTGGAAGAATTGCCAGTGTGGTTTTAAGACCATGTCTACTGCCTCATAAATGCAGTTTCAGTAGTCCTGAGTTTGGGTTCACATGTACAAATGGCTGGTTACAATATTCTTTTCCATTAAGCATTTTTGGAACACACGATACTTCATGAGCAAAGGTTAACTAGGGCCTGAAGGAAGCTCGGAGCAGGAAAGTACAGATGTATTTGTAGCAATGAGGACCAGTGGTGAACCTCAGTATTATTACTGCTGCATATTATTTAAAGGTAGACTGTTGGTCAGCTCTGCCAGTGTCTTCCAGAATATGGTGTTCTGCCCTAATTTCAACGTCCAAAGTCATTGTGCCTAAATCCCTAATTCCCATGTGATAGCATTTCAGTTCATGTAGTCAGAAAAGTATCCTGTATGATATAAAAATGAATATTTTGCGCTTAGAGTTATGAATTTACTTATAAGTTACCTTAACTGTGTGTTACTCTATGCTGGAATTAGTTCTCTGAAAATCTTTATGGTGCTGCCTTTTGAAATTGTGCATTTGTATAGAATTTTTAAAAAGGTGAACATAATCATCTTGTTAGATAGTAGAATAAGCTTTGGGAGGTATGCAGTACCTGGAGCCTTGGGAGGCTGGGATAAATGAGGGCTCGGCATCCCTGTGAGTTACAGGGGGTCTTGCATACAGTCTGAAAAATTGCTGTGATAAACTTCATTATTTTGGGTATTTCTGATTCTTGTCAGGTAAAGCATTTACTGACTTCAGCTGGGAGGAGGCTTTTTGTAGATTTTGTTTTATATCTAAAGTATTAAATTGCTGAAACTGGTTGTTACATGATGTTAAGATTATATAATTTTAACACTGTTTCAGTGAGTCATTGTCTGTTTGGGAGCTCTCCATAGATTCTCATCAGTATTGGTACTTCAAGATTATTAAAATAGTTGTCTAAAGTGATTTGAAACTTAACACTAGGGTCTGGCATCAGGACAGCTCTTACAAAACACTCCTTGGATGAACTGTTCAGTCACTGAAACAAGCAAATGTCTCTCGCCTCCGTCCCCCTCTAACACACTACCTGGGATTGTTGCCTCTTGTGTAGCTATGAAAATATAAAGACACTAAATTTTCAACACATGTAATCTTTCAAATTTGCAGTTCGTCTGAAATATGAGTGCTGACTGTGTACCATGGCTGGCTAAGAAACTGCCCAACCATTGTAGAATATGATGGCAAGGGCAAATGTCATTCTAATGTCCTCTTAATGTCATCTTACGTAGTATTAAATAGGACTGTGTTTAGCAAAGGCCTTTTTTTCTGTTCCTGTGCAGCTTGGAGGTGCTTAGAATACTGAAGACTTTATTTTTTTTAAAACAATCTTAGTTAACAAAATAACTAGGAACGCTGACTAGGGAACAGCTGAGTGGAGGCACTCACTTTCTTTGATCTGCACAAAGGCCAGAGGCCAAGCTGTCCTTGTTCCTGCTTGTATCCTTTTCCACACCTATGTAAGGATGTTGCAAGGCCAGACCATCCACAGGCAGTGCCTCTCCGAAGCTGCTGTCAGGAGACCTGTGCTTGTTCATGCACGTTGCCCTTCCCCAAGGGTATAGCCTGTGCCAAGTAGCTAGTGCTGTTTGAGGGAGTCGGGTAATGTAAAATAATCTCAGGCTACTGACTGATATTCAGGAAAATCTTGGTGCCCTGTATAATCATCTTTTTATAAACCCTAAATTTTTTATGTTTTTCTTGTTTTTAAAACCCTCTAGACAAGAATTCAGGCCCTTTAGGAGCCTCTGGCCATGCACTCTTATCATTAAACCTAGTATCTTCTGAGCAGTTAAAGCTGTGGTGTAGTAGCAAGCATTTTTTTAAAAAATATGCACAAAAGTTAATTGAATTTGACTTAAAACTGAAGTAAAAATCAGTAGAAACAGTGACAATTTTATGGCAACTTCTGGACTAGCTGTGGTGAGCTAGTCCCACTTCTCCTAAGACAGTGGACTTCAGGAGGTGGGCGGTGGCTGTACTCTGCTGCTGGTTCTTCATGTGCCATATGGCGAGGGGATGGGCTGGAGAACTGGCTCCCTTGTCCCCAGTTTCGAGAGTGGAGCTGGGGGTAAAAGAGGGGATTCAGATCTGTGCCACATCCTGTTTGCTGTTGCTCACATATGTGCTGCCAGTTGAAGTAACATCAGTTGCTCCAAGAAAGCTTGCTTGTATTTACTTTTTCAGAGTTATCTATTTTTGTCCCTTTCTTGCTCATTAATCTGCTGTGCTTCAGTTGCAAGACAAAAGGTTTGCGTTTCTTTTGGTACTTTGAAGATAAGTAATAGCATCGAGCATGAATTGATCTTGGTAGAACTCTATTAGAAAATCCACTGTTCAGACTTTCTCTGACTAAAGGTGTTAAAGCTGGAAAATCTTAAGGTATTTACCTGACATTATTGCTGTGGTACTAGTTTTGTAATCAAATTGTGACAGAATAGTTGGCATCTTGACCAAATCTCACTTGAGCAAAACTAGTAAGTTGATTCAACAGACTGGCTTGCATAAAACCAGTTGGATAATTTTGCCATGCTTTTTTCATTTCATGATCTAATGCTTTGCAGATAGTTCAACTATGGATCCTGTATCAGCTGAACAAGTACATAGCTATCTGGATTTCTGGTATTTGAGGGTGACACTAACTTCTTCAGTTTTTGTAATTTTTTTTACATGCTCTGCCTATGTCAGTGGTTTGGATAGCTCTCCTGTCACTTTCCTTAAATTATTGAATGGGAGTTATTTGATCCTATAGATGTATCAAGTGTTCAGGTAGTGAAGATCTCTGCTGATGTAGCAGGAATGTTTCCTAGCATCTTGCTTGTTTAACCCAATAGTGTTTCTCTTCTTCCCTAGTGTATGCCTCTATTTTAGCACTGTAATTGATGTGTTTCCAAAACTATAATCAGAGGTAAACTATTGTAGTCCCACTACTGTCCTCTTCTTGAAAGCTAAGCTATGGAGCTCTTACTTTTAGTTTTGGGGCATGAGGGAAAAATCTAGTTTCCCACATCTTTGCTGTTCCAGCTTTCCCATCTCCGCTTCTTCTAGTAGCCTTCTGTCTGTGTTTTCCAGGTGCAGGAGTGTTCAGACTCTTGTCCTTCAGGGCATGCGTAGCGTTTTCTTTGCTCAGGATGTTCCTCAGCCTTCACCTGCCCTTGTGGCAACTCTTAAGCAATTTGGGCACTGTTTAGTCTGAAACGCAAGCATTGTCAGACTTGAGGGTCATCTTTCCAGTTGCTTGCTGAAGGGGCTAGTTTGGGCAGGAGAGCGCTGCCTTGCTGTCTGCTTGCTGGGCTCAGTTTTATTAGAAGTCCTGAGAGGTCACAAATGGACTGAGGCCAGGAACGAAGTGGCCAGAATAGCCTGTTGCACCCTGCCTACTCTCTTGGGCAGCTGCTGAAGGGCAGGAAGGCTGAACTAATTCTTTAATGAGTCAAAGTGATGGTCTGGGACTGTAAACTATCTCAGAAGTCCTTACAGCAATCCCAGTTGGATGGGAACAGTCAAAAAGTGTGCATGTTCCCCATTTCCAAGAGGCTGTTGGGAAAGAGGTAAGGTCATGGGAGTACAGCTTGTATCGGATCCTTCTGAAAACACCTTTGTGTGTTGCTTTATTGCCTAGTCAGCCATGGGTAAAAAGGAAAAATATATAGTCCAAGGAGTGTAATTTCTGATGCTTGTCATGCTTTAAAAGTAGAAGTAAAATCTCAAAGGGTATTTTGAGAACTGTAAGTTCTCTCATATTTCTGTTCAATACCTGTATTGTGTCTAAATCAAAACCAGGGCTTTAAGAAAACAACTTGGGTTAAAAGCAATCTGCTTCTTAAAAGCCAGTTTTATTACAGAGCTTGCCTGTGCTAATCAGCTGCTCTGGAACTTTCTCGGCTTCACTTGGAAAACAGATTTGATAATACACAAGCACTTGAAAGGAAGACTAATATGACAGGTTGGCTTGTTGCATGTGTGGGACTGTCTTGAGTAGCTTTGAGTTTATAGTTGGCTGTTTGGCTTAATGCTCAAAGCAGTTTCCTTTTACTTAAGTACTAGAATAACTTTGGCTATGAACTCCTGACAGCGGTATGGCCTCTGTTACTTACACTAGCATGCAACTGAGTTATTAACTACACAGATGCTAATGGTGATATTTTTTTTAGGGGGGATTTTGGAGAGGAAACTGAGAGTGGAAGACTAAATAATTGAAGCTCTGGCTTTCCCTAGCCCTTCTTTAATTTTATTAGTTTGTAGAGAGGAAAATTCTGTCCTTCCAACTTTATTTTTATGTCTTACAGATTGACATTACCTATATATGAAAAGGTAAAACCAAAACTTTTTCTTTTCCACGCTACAGATGTAATATGACTTGAAAATAATAAATGATTTTTTCATAGTGAGCACTATTTTTGGAATGTGCTTGTGTCTGTACTGGCAAGATACTGCAGCATGAGAAAATCATGTTGAGGCAATCCTGTCTTGTACAAACCAACCTACTCAATACTATGTGTTTCCTGCATATAGCATTCTTTTGGAGAAAAGATGGGTTCTGTCATCCAGTCTATATTTCATTATGGCTAGTGTTCAGTCTTTTATACCCTAATAAACATGGGTTCCTTACTTGCTAGCAATGATAAAACTCCTTCAGTATGGTCTTGGCTACATTGTTGGCTTCTCTTTCTGTCTCCCTTTCAGGAAAAGTTGTTCTAATCTCATTGAATCAGGATGGTTATATTTCATATACATCAACCCAGGGTATTATAATAGTGATAATATACATGCACATTACTTTATATGGTTTTTATATACACACACATATGAAAAAGTTGACATCTCTAGATGAGATCTGGGCCTTTAAAGCACCCTACATGCATATAATAAGAAAATACCACTATTTTTTTCTGGGAGTAAATTATAGGCTGACTTGTAGGTCCCCACACCAGTGTAATGTTCTTGGCTGAATTCTCCTTAGTAGTTTGTGGGCATCTGAGTGTACTAACAACTTAAAACACAGAAGCATGTGGTTAAGACACTGTAACACAGAATCCTATATGTTCATGATCTGAAGCAGAAGGTTGTGGTATCTTCTTGATCTGAAGATTTACCCAGTGAGCTGAAAGGTTGGCTTTTATCTTTGGGAAATTACTTAGCAGAAACATCATTTCCTTGGAGTTCTAAACAAGAGCTAGTTTCTGCTCCGGAATAGCTGGACTGTTATATTAGAAAGAGAAAAAGCAATTGGGACTTGTTTGACTAAAGTAGAAGGAAATAAAACAAAAAGCCTATTCTGTTGAATGAATTTAATAAAGCTAAAATATCAAAATATAAAGACACTGAGGCATTCTAGCTTGTTAGCAAAACTAACAGACTGCTTCCTCTTGTCAGAGTACAGTTGCTTTTAATAATTACACACATGTGTTAGTGTCCAGAACAAGGGTTTCTTTCTTGCCCTTTCTGTAGTATGAGATATAAACTGTCTTACGTGTACCATAAACTTTTCTGTGGTCAAACATCTAATATGTAGTGAAAGCAATAGAGAGATTGTCATACGTAGAGCATTTCTGGAGTAAATGAAAATCATCTAAGCCTAATCCAGCTCTTAATGTGAAGAGAACAGGGTTTTAGCTATACTATTTAAAATCCGTAGTCTTCCCAGGGTACACATGTGTTTCTTGCTAAAGTTAGAAATGCTAAAAAATAATGTCAAACTGAACAAATGTGCTATTGTCTTTCATAGCATTTGAAGAACATTTGATGATGAATTGTCCCTTTGACTGTAGTTGTTTCTACGTTTGTTATGCTGCAAGCTTTGCCCTCCGAGAACTCAAAGAAGGGTTGCAAAAGGCTCATGGCTTTCAAGATGGTGTCTTTGGCAGTCATGTTGCACTGGGTGATCATTTAGGATGTCAATTCTTTGGGCTGAAATGCTGACACTTTTGTCATTTTTCTTGATTTTTAAGAAATAAATTTAGTATTTCAATGAGAGTTTACAGTGAAGATTGGCTTTGAAGATGCCACTCCCATAATCAGTGTGTCTCTTCAATCTGAGGAAAAAGTACTGTTGCAGGAAATTGGAGGTTTTATTTCAAATGATTACAATGCTAGGACCAAGACTTCTGGCAGCACATACTGCCATGATACTTAATCTGCAAGATGGGAGATGACTGGTTAGTAAAGTCTTGAACAAATCAGTTTTACCTCTGAATTTGGAAAAAGCCTTTCTTCCCTCCCGTGTCTCCTCTCCCCTGGGTGCCCAGCTCATGGGTTGCAGTGGGACTTCATACATATTCCTTAATAAAGACACCACTTTCCTTCACTGAGAGCCCGAAGTTTAGCATGCAGCCATCTGGCATTCTGCATCGTTTGACTTGAACATTTAACCATGTACTTTTCAAGTGGTCAGCTCTTTGGTGCTATTCTTTACTGTGATCTTGAACTATCTGCAATGCTTTATATAGGATATGTATTTGAGATGGTATATCTGACTGACATATTTGGAGATGATTTTTTCGTGATCAAACAAAGCTCGTAAAAGAGCTGTTTCACTTTTAAACTACCTTGGAACATGCTTGGAGATAAATGTACTGCTGACAGGACAGAGGTTCCTTCGGGGTATATTTTCTTCCCTATTTACAAAGTTCCTTGGCTCCTGCATAATCAGTTCGTTACAGAACTGAAAACATCCTTGAATAATTATCTACAGCTCTTGATGGTCCAATTCATCTGGACTTTCAGCTGCCACTGGAGACATAAAAGTACTGATATGATCTGTTTATCTAATTTTTGAAGGCTAGATTTAGTCTGTATGTGTGATAACCTGAGACTTGCTATGCAGATTAAGAACTCTTTGTATATAGACGTTTTAGATTACTTGGTTTACTGTGAAGGAATTTCAGGTTGGAATTGGATTCAAAGCTATGAAAATGATATGAGTGAGGCCATCTAATATCTCTGGGTCCTCCATATGATGTTTTTCTTGGCATGGTAGGAGACCATATTCATCAAGCAGAATCATGGTGCTTTTAAATAAGCAAGTACTGCTGTGTAGAATCAGTGACAGTCATTTGATTGACGCGTTTTAGGAATGGGATTTTGTTGTCTTGCCTTACATTTTTAGTGATATTTGCACTTGCTTTATAACAATACTTGCCTAATATTTTATATGTTGCAGTTCTCTAAATATGGTGGTGAGCTTACTCTCATAAATGGGTTTGGATGAACAGATGGCACATTGCTGGGGTCGTTTGTGTGTAATGGTTATCTGAGCTTATTAAATACTTTTGTAAGAGAAATGCAGATGTTGCTTGATCAACTTCTACAGACTCTTGTGGGAAGGCAGATGATGACTATAACAACATCTTTTGGAAAAATTATCCACTCATATCACTCAGTTAAATTGAGGCTTCCAGGGGCTTTGTGAGGAATCTTGTTGGGAATGATTTTGAAACTGCAGGTTTTCTCTATGGTACCTGCAGAAATGGTTTAGAATAGTCTATTTCCCGGCTATTGTACATACATGCTCCTGTTCTCACCAGGCTCTGAGAATATTAAGCTATTTTGGCACTCCTGTCAGAGGAATCTGGGATCAAATGTCTTATAACTACTTCAGGCTGAATTTTTGTCAAAAACATGCTTGTTATACATAGAGAGGAAATATGGGACACTTCGTTATACCTCTCAATCTTTGGAGAATTGCTTCAAAGGGGTGAAGTCAAGTAATTGATTGGGACTTAGAAGATCAAGTTAGTGTTTATCAGTGTGAAGTGTCATTGGAGAGCTCACATAGTGTGTGCTCTTAGTATCTCTTCAAATCAGTATGTGACACAGGGTGAGCACTGCAGTAATACTGAGCAACAGCTATTGATAAGCCTGAATTTTTTTCTTTAAGTTTTGATCTCACTGAAAAGAGTAAATTGAAGGTAGTCAGCTGGGATCTGATCTTCTCCCATGATCCATTTGCTGAGTGGTTTTGTATGTGCAGGTTGAATTTGAAGTGAATCATCTATTTTGAAGTATTCAAGGCTTCCTAAACTGGAAGGTGCTTGTAGTATTTCTTTTGAAATGTGAAGTAGTGAAGTATTCACAGTTGGACTCTTCAGCTTTCAGAGGTTCTCTTGGCTTTGGAAATGGAGAGTGTCCTTATAGTCTGTTCTTCCTGTAAAGCTAAGGAATGGATGAAGTCTTAAAATTGGGGTTTAGAAATGTGTAATTTTCAGAGGCATCTCTGCGTAGTGCTGTTTTCAGTGAGTTAATAAACAAAACAACCTCACTGCTCATATTTCTACTTTTGGCATTACAAGAACCTTACAGGTGATGGGTTTTCATATGGAGCTTCATAGTTTGTCTCTTTGCATGTTATTGAGATATCTTGGTACATAAGTTTCTTTTCTAGGAGTCATCTTAGTCTAATTTCTCCTCCTGGCTCTTCTGCCATAATCCCGTAGCTCATAGGTCCCAATATTACTGCTGTTCCTTCAGATGCGTTCATCTGGCGAGACACTTCCAAGTCCCTCATGACTCTCAGAACTTGTATGAGCACCTGATCACACATTCCTGCTTTTCTAGTCCTTTATCCTTGCCTCTTCTAGAAGAAGCTATAGAAAAAAAGGAAAGATGCAAGATCATATTATTGCACAGGAGTGCTCAACCACATGAACACAAGATGGGGAGCAGAAAAGGAGTAGGTGGGTCACAAGCTGAATGCAAGTTAGGTGTTATGCAGTGGTGAAAAAGGTAAAAGGCAAGGAAGTATGGCACAGGAATATAGCCTACTCCATTCAACACATACTGCCTCATCTGTTGCACTGTGTAGCTAGGTGGTCAGACAGATGTCCATACTGCTGTCAAGTTTGATTTTTTTTTTTTGGCTTTGTGACACAGCTTTAAGGGTAGAAGAAAGCTAAGGTAGTTTTGTGGATGCTCTCAAGAGCATCCTCGTTGTTGAGAAAGTATGCAAATGCTTGTCTGAAAATTTTTGTGAGTAGAACATGGAGGTCCATGTTACTGCAGAGCTGATTGTATTAGGCCATGCATATCCCCATATTAATAACTAAATATTTCCAATTCTGCTGATGTTTTGAGTTTCCATTTAATTGGCTGTAAACCATGCCTTTTGGATCAGTATTATGTAAGCAGGTGACACAGTACACCTAGCAAACACTACTATGTTTGCATTCATATTTGTATTCACAATCTAACTCTAAAAGTACACAGAAGCAGTTAAAGAATTGTCTGTTTGAAGATTGAGCAGTTGTAGGAAGTCACAAAAGAGGGTGACCAGAGGAACCTGACCAACAAATCCTGCAGTTGGCCTCTTTCTGTGCAGAAGTCGTCTTTACTAGGCTTTGTCGCAATGTACTTTGCACCTTTGCTTATAACTAGGTCTTTGGAAGTTGCCTGTCTGCTTTCAGAAATTGAAGTCGTTTGTCCTAGTCAAGTTTGGTGCAAAACTTGGAAGATTGGCAGAAGTGAGTATCTGTTCTGGAAATAAAGTGCTATTTCTTCCTTGGTTTCAGGAGAGGTTTCAAGATTAGCACTTGCACATGTGCTATTTATTGTGGAAAGCACTTCCAGTGTCTTTTCTGCCCAACAAGTGTTGCTCTAAATACTTGTATCATGTTTCACCAGCTTTGGTTTAAACGTTAGTTTGTCTTGCCTTTATGTTCATTATCCCTGTTCTCCTGTAAATTTGCTTCTGCCAGATGTCCTTACAGATCCCTCAGGTACAGCAACTAGACAGTTTGAAGTGAAAGACTTCACTGAACATGTGGTGAAGCTTCTAAGTTGCAATTAAGATACAGTGCAAAATTTTCCATGAAGTAGGGTTGGCAAGTGTTCTCTTGAATGGGGTTATGCAGTGAAGTCCTTGCTTTTCTTAAGTCCGCCTTGGAGGATTTTTCATTTAACACTGAGGGGACAGGGGGTATGGCGGGTGTTTTGACTTGAAACCACTTTTTTTTCAGCTGTCCTGGTTTTCTCTGGGATAGAGTTAAATTTTCTTCCTAGTAGCTAATACAGTGCTGTGTTTTGGATTTAGGATGAGAATAATGTGATAACATGCTGTTTTAGTTGTTGCTAAGGAGTGCTTACACTGGTCAAGGACTTTTCAGCTTCCCATGCTCTGCCAGGCACACAAGAAGCTGGGAGGGGGCACAGCCAAACTGGCCAAAGGGCTATTCCATACCATATGGCGTCATGCTCAGTACATAAACTGGGGGGAGTTGGCTGGGGTCAGTGATCGCTGCTCACCCCGTCCACGTGGGAGGGGGGAGGGTGAGTGAGCAGTTGTGTGGTGCTTAGTTGCTGACTGGGGCTAACCCAACGACATCAGCATAGTAAAAGAATTGTTACATATGATTATTCACATTATCCATGTGTAGGAAGGAAACAGAAGTCATAAAAAGTAAATTCTTAGGTTGGTAAAATAGGTTGAGCTGGCACTTCACTGTACTGCAGAACAATGAGTTAGCTTGTATAATTTATATCATCTCACAGATTTAGTGGTTTGGAAATGAATTACAGTATGATGGAAGAAGTTAACCTGGAAAAAATCTTTAAACTGCTGTAGCTAGCAGTACTTTCTAGATTTATGAGAAATATAACAACAAGTAGTATATACAGTTGACTTAGCTTACAGTTAAACTAATGAAAGTGTTAGTTTAACATCTCTTACTGCAGGAACTTGTTCTGTGAGGATCACTTTAGCTCCTCTGAGATGGAGGAAAGGCCACGCAAGAAGGGTGCATAAAATGTAGATGCCCGAGAAGGCCAGAACGTAAGGCTGATTTAGGCTTAATGTGTGTGTGTCTTGGAGGTCACAGATCCAGGCGTGAGTAGTTTTCTTCAGCTGAAGAGGCCTTCTCGTCTCTGATGCTACTTGCAATTTAGTTTTCTTCCTGAGTTCTTTTGCCTTGTGGGCCACATATCACTGTATGCTTAGAATGAAACGTGAGTGTAGTTGCTGCGCAAATGAGGCTTCATTTCTTTCTCCTGCTATCATCTCAGTGACTTTGTGAGCCTTTCCAGGGAAAAGCAGGGGAGGAAGGGGATGAGATTTGGAGCTGATCATCTTATAGTAATTGTTCAGTTCTTCTCTGGGTATCAGCTTGTTTGTAAGATAAATTTAGGGAATGGCTGTTATCCCACTGAAGTCTTTTGCACCCAAAGTTTTGGCAAGTACTACTGATGGTTTTTCTTGGCACGTATCTGATACTGTCATTTTGTATTGGGTATCAGATTGCCTCATTGTCCTGGTTTCGGCTGGGGTAGAGTTAATTTTCTCCCTAGTAGCTGGTATAGTGCTGTGTTTTGGATTTAGGATGAGAATAATGTGGTAACACACTGATGTTTTAGTTGTTGCTAAGGAGTGCTTACACTAGTCAAGGACTTTTCAGCTTCCCATGCTCTGCCAGGCACACAAGAAGCTGGGAGGGGGCACAGCCAAACTGGCCAAAGGGCTATTCCATACCATATGGCGTCATGCTCAGTATAGAAACTGGGGGGAGTTGGCCGGGAGGCAGCGATCGCTGCTCGGGGACGGGCTGGGCATCAGTCAGCGGGTGGTGAGCAATTGCTTTGTGCATTGCTTGTTTTGTACATTCTATTATTATTATTATTTTCTCTTCCTCTGCTGTCCTATTAAACTGTCTTTATCTCAACCCATGGGTTTGTTTTTTCCCCCAACTCTCTCCCCCATCCCATGGGGGGTGGGGAGGGTGAGTGAGCAGCTGTGTAGTGCCTAGTTGCCGACTGGGGTTAAACCATGACACTCACACTAACACTTCTTGCTGTAGCATGCAAACTTCCCAAGCTTTCATGGGAGGGAATGGGCTGTATGGTGTTTTGCTGGGGTTTTTTTTGTTTTTTTTTTGGTTTTTTTTTGTTTTTTTTTGTTTTTTTTAACAACAAAAAAAAACCAAAAAAACCCCACAAACCCAACAACAACAAACCAACAAAAAACCCCACCCAAAGATGCACACAAAAAAGAAAACCCTTAAGGTCTTGTTATATAGCCTGTGTAGTAATGTTTCTAATGTTTTCTTATTACAGTATGAGTCAGCTCTTGTTTTCAGTGAAGTCAGCAGAGCTCTGATTGACTTAAACTCTGATTGCACTGACTTCCAAATTCACTCTTAAGCATCATGTGAAAATTATTAGTATTTGCTTTGTTAAACTACAAAATAATAGCCTGGGAAATGCCAGAATTTGTTTATGACAGTTTTGTTATTTAAATACAAAGCTGGGCATAGCAGGGTGTTTTTCTGAGGCTTTAGAAAGTGAGAATGTACAAACATGTTATTAAAAGGTTTGTTAAAGATCCTGAGAGTACAGTCCAGAGAAAAGACCACACAAACTCAGCTTCAGGGTGTTTTTCATTTTCTGCCTGTCAACAAATTATTGTCTGCTATGGAGATTTATAATAGTGTACTAATAATGTTACTCCATGTTCTAGATAGAAATTATGCACACACAGAACAATACAATCTGAAGTTTGTTTTAAGACAGTAATGCAAGTAAATGCTCTACTCAAGGTTTGTAATTGGGGTTGTGACTTGTTAAAATGGAAATGGGAAAACAAACAGGAAAAGCGGGTGGGGTAGGTTTGTGATGAAATATACCATCATGTCTTGAATTTAACTCGAGCATAGACACCATAACAGCATTAACCCTTAAATGCATTTGTGTGAGTCAGAATTGTTGATATTTTAGAATCAACTCCTCCAACCATGTCAAATGAGTAGAAGAAAAATCAAAACATAATTTCCTTGGCTTCCTCAGTTTGAGCTCTGCAATTGACTCTTTGCAATTTAACCGATCGTTTTTTTTAATGTTTGTGCTTTGATTTACTTGGTGGTCTTGTATGAATGGGTTCTTAAGCCCTTGTGAAGCTCTAATTAAACTAATAATGTTGCTCTGACTCAACAGACAGCGTAAGCATGTGCATATGTCCTCTACTGGCTAATGAAGTGTCTGTGTTTATTTGAATTGCCCACTGAATCAGGGCTACTAAACCGATGGACTTTTCAGTTGATACACCTTCTGACCTTTAAGTAAAACTGTATCTGTATCTTTAATATTTTGTGGAAATTTATCTGATACGTCAGTACAATAAGTTCTGATTAGCAGGCACCTCTCCAGGTTTCCCCAGAGCAGCTGGATGCTCTGTGTGTCTAAAGGAAGTCTTGAGGGAAGAAAAACCAAGTTTGTTATGGGTAAGCGAAGTGCTTGTAATATTCTCTTCTGTAATATTCTATTTTTGTGAGAACTCCTGACAAGCTTTCCATTTACTTTTGATGGGTAGTCAGTAAAAATGGCAGGGGTATTCCACAGGTCTGAGTTTATCCAGATACTTTCTTAGGACTACCATTGATTTCTGCTCCATCATGCTTGTTCTAGTAAAGGATTGATTTTTTTTTTCTTGCTTGATGTGACTCGGAGAAGAAACTTATCCCTTGATGTCAGACACAGAGTAAAAGCTAGGTATTGGAGATTTCTACTTTAGTTATCAGTAACGAGTTGCCCATGGAAGGATATGGTTCCCCATGACTTCCAAATGTTTGTTCATCTGCTTACTTAGGAATTCTTTATTATGTACCCAGTGAGATTTGGAGGTAGTTTCTTTTGCTTAATCGCACTGGCCTACAGGACCAGTAGTTTATTTTCTTTTTTAAAACATAGCATTTGTAAGTAGTTGGAAGAAACAGAAATAATAATTAGTGCTTTTTTACTGTATAAGCTATTAGGTTGTAAGTTAGCCATGCATATGGAAGAGTATATTGAGACCTTTATGAAATGCTGTTTAAATGAGGTGCCTGATTTGTAATGCTTGATTTATAGCTTTTTGAGGTATTTATTAACCCTGTTACTAATTCTGTGACATCTCGTATGCAAGATGAGTAAGTTCAGTGACCAGGGCATGAACTGGATGAGGTTTATGCATAGCCATGATAATAAGCTATGGAGAGACTAGTAATCTCATCTGATGAGAATCATCACTTTTTGTAAGTCCTCCTGTTGCCATGTGACTCTTTCCTATGGGCAACAAATGATGGATATTGAATAGCCCTCCTGAACTTGCCCTCAGGTTCTCCTTTGTCTCTGCATGAGGAGGTAGTTGGGCCCTGGCCCTTCACCTTCCTTTGGGTCAGGTGAGGAAGCAACAGGAACGTGAAGGTGTTTCCTCTGAAGTGCCAGAAGGGCTAGATAGGGAATAAGGGCAGGGACTGTCTCCCTTGGTTTCAAATAGTCAGAGAAGTTTTTAATCCTGTGGGTGGATTTGGGAGAAGGGCAGGGGTAGTTCTGCATTTGAGAGCAAGAAAAAGATTTGAGCAAGACTGAGAGGAAGCAGTGAAGAAAAACAAGTGACACTTATTCTAAGATCCCAGGGGCAAGGGTTCTTGGGTTAAAATTCTGTTATTGATGACATTACCCAAACTGTATCCCTTATGCAGTCCTTGGGATTTCTGTGAATGTTGTCACTACACAGTAGTGTTGAAGTAGATAAAACAGCTTTCTTTCCCCAAGACATACCCTTGTTTTCCCTGCACCAGTCTGTAATGGTTTAAGCACAGTCATCTACTTTGTGTTAAATTTTCAGGTACAGTATAAATAAAGCATGCCATGAAGTCATACATCTAATCCCTTACATCTTAACAGGGAAGCAGGGAATGACGCAGTCATCCTTGTAATGAAGAAGGTGCAAAATGTAATCTCTGTCTGAAATGGCTGAATTGTGCACTCTGTCATACTCACTAACTTAATCTGTAAATTTGCCACCAGTTTGGGGCTAGTTTCTTAGTGAATCAGAGTGAGTTTTTGACTACCATACCAATGATTGGGGCAAGAGAAAAGAAATTGCAAAGCAATTTCCCCTCCTCTTTTTTTCCCCTCCCTTGTGTGTGAAAGTGGCTTGAGTCTCCTCCCACCTGTTTGGCCTGGGAAAGCTCAGTCATCCTCCTCTGCTCAGTAATGCTGTCTTCACTGCTGTCATGTCTTCAACTTCTTCACCACCCAAAATTCATTTAATCTCCAATGTTTCTTGGGGTTTCTTCCTTGCCTACATGCTGTTCTGCATCCTGCTCTACTCTAGAGGAGCGGTGACCTCTCTTCCTTTGCTAACTCTTTGATCTGCTTCCCACAGTTCTTGGTGGTAACTGGGGGTTGAGGGCTCTCCCATAACAGACCCTGCACCTTGGCTCAGGAGGTCCCTGAGCTGCCAACTGTGGGGGCCCAGAGGCTCTTCTGAGAGAGCTGGAATATGCTTGCTGTATTCTTGCACTCATTCCCGGCTGGTTGCTTTTGGCCATGGTCATGGCCTGGTTTGATTTGAGTGTGGCTATTTTTTGTCTTTTATTTTACTGGCTTTATTTGTGTAAAACTGATCTAGTCAAACTTCAGAACTCTATGCAGCAGATGGCTGGAAGTGCTGCCACATTCAACAGTTTTGCGATACATTTCAGGATTTAACATATTTATTGAGTTTTGTTTGAGAAACATGATTCAAGGCAAGCAAAAATATGTAGTCTCTAACCATCACAGTACTCAGTCTTGCTGCTCGGTGTACTGTGGTGGCTGTCTGTCTTGACAGGAGTCAGATCAATTTCACTATTATGCATGGAAAACATTTTAAAAATTATTATTTCATTTGGGAAGCTAGTGTATTTTTCCAAAACAAGGTGATTTTGAGCTGGAAATAAAAAGATAGAGGAAAAAATCCTTTACCATGACCTTATGAACATGGGCATTTAAAGATCGTTGATGTAATCCTGTAGTAGAAATCTTTGTAAAAGAATTTAAATCAACAGAGAGGGAACATTTTTGTCTCTGGTTGTTTCAGTAAAACATTATTGGGATGATCAAAGTCCAAAGTATTTGGGATGATCCTGCTGTTAACTGTGATGGAAGTGAAGTTTGGACTGGTTGTGGTTGCTGATGGCTGCAGTCAGGATACCTCTAGCCAGGGTGAATATTACTATTACAACCTCGTTAAAACTTTGCCACCAAAATGGGAGCGGGGAGGGGAAGGTGAGAGGAACAGAGGACAGCGTTGTGGTGCACAGAATCCTGCCCTCCTGAGGGCTGCAGTATGAGACACCAGAGCCGCAATGGTGGCTGACAGGACCGTGGCTGTTGGGGGGCTGGGAAGCACCAACAGGCTGTATAACATCTGAGCAGCCATAATTTTATTGGCACTTGGCCTCTAGCGAGCATGAGAACTTGGGTTAGTGTGGTCTTACTGAAGTGTAGTAATAAGAAAAAAAAAAAGAGGGGGTGGGTGGGAGAGGTATTCTGCCGTAAGCCAGAAGCACTGCCTGTGGTTCTTTGTCCTGGAGGGTGCGGAGTAGCTCTCAGTCTCCAGTAGTTTGACATACTGAATTGATTTACCTGAGCTTCTCTGAGCACTGTGGTAGTGCCCATCTGGTCGGCTGTTCCGGGTGTCTGTGGCAAGGTGTTGGGTGCTGCAGGGGCCCTGGTGAGGAGACATGCTGGACGCAGCCGGTTCCGCAGGGCACAGCTGAGCCCCTCAGCCAAGATGGCGGCACCTCTGGGAAAGCGTATTTACAAAAGGACAAAACGCTGCGCAGATGGCGAGGAGTGAGGGGAGAAAAAGTGAGAAACAGCCCTGCAAGCACCCAGGTCAGAGGCGTTTCCCATCACTTTATTCACAGAAAAAAGTCCCACCTCAGTATGACATTTCTGTTCTTTAGAGTGCACGGAAACAGCTTGTGAAAGCTTAGATAAGAAATTAAGCCATGGTACTAGGAAGCTCTTTGTGTTGTTTTTTTCCTGTATTTTCCCTTCATGGATAGATGCTAGAGCAGTCACTGAAGGAAGTATTTTAGGAATGGGAACTTGTTTCCCACTATTTTAGTAGTGTGATATGGAACTGGAGCATTTTGGCTCAGATGTTTGACGTGAAAGAGATGCAACTTTAAATACTACTTTTGCCATCTTCGTAAGAGGGTTCACATATGCAGGTTTCTATACATCTTTGGTTTGCTCAACCATGTGCAAAAACCCTAACTCCTGTTCTCAGTTGAATGTAGAGAAAGAAATCCAGGCTCCACATCAGTGCTGGCCTTCATTGAGGTGATCTGTTCCTCAGGACCAGCAGGCGTGTAGTCCAGAGTAACTAGTTTAATTACCTTAGTTTTTCGTGGGTTTTTTTGTTGTTTTTTTTAAACATCTGTCTTAAACTGGAGGTGCAAATAGGAAATGCAGCACTTGGCAACAGTTTGTGGCCTTGTAATCATCTGGAGAAATCTGGATCTATGAAATGATGAATGGGTTGCAATGAGGCATAAGGATCACGTTTTCATTTCTGACAGTTTTTTGGTTGGTTTAAGAATGGTGAGAATACTAGACTGGAAACTGGGTGAGGATTTTCTAAAACAAAACCCAATTATTCTTCTGTATGCCACTGATACTCTTTTTTTTGAACAAAGGGGAAAAACTGAAAAATTATAGGATCAAGCAGTTGGTGATCATTTGTCACCTAAAAGCAGTGTTTGGCTGGTACTGAAGTCTTTGCTTTTCATATTTTGCCATTGTGTGTCCTGTGCATCAAGACCTTCTCTGTGAAAAAGTGCATGTACACTTCAGATCATGAGCAACTTCTTGAACTATTTAGCAGTGGTTAACTCAGCTGGAACTGATGGTTAAGCTAACCTACATGGGCATGGAACAGACTGCTTTAAGCATGAGTTTCGCTGCAGTAGGATGGTTGAAATATTTGGGGTGACAGTGAAACATGAACATTTGATTTATTTTTTTTTTTTCCCAGCAGCAGCTGTCAGTGAAAATATTTTTCGGGTAGGGAATACTGTTTGAATAAATAGCAATACTTTGAATGGTGTCAAAAGCCATGAAAGGCATTAGGTTATACCTGCCCTATAGCTGAAAAGGATGTATCACAACTGCTGTGGGCACATGCGGCATGCAGGGGTGTGTAGTGCAGATGCCAGAGTCTGCACTGAAACAAGGCATGCATGCATTCCTAGGCAAGCGGATGCAGCTTTTGCTGATTTGTCACCCAAATTAATGTCTGCACAAGGTCCTGTTAAAACACTAACTCATGTTAATGCTAGTTTGGGTGTGCGTATACGGTGCTCCACTGCATAGTCCAGAGATGCCTTGCTGCAGTTTGAATGCACTTTTCTTGTATTAAGAAAAAACATGATTTCTTTCTGTTCATTCTTCAGGCAACAAGAGCCTCTCTGACTCAACATTGTACCAGTTTGGGGGAGTCGCTGGGCAAGGAAAACAATATTGCTCTAATTATTGATGGCCACACACTGAAGTACGCCCTTTCATTTGAAGTCAGGCAGAGCTTTCTGGACTTGGCACTCTCCTGTAAAGCGGTCATTTGTTGCAGGTAAGAAATTCTAGGACTTGTTCTGGTAACAAAATGGGCACAAAGCCTGGGAAACTTTACCTACTATGTTAACTTTCCTTTCATGCTTATAGTGCTTACAGGAAATATAGAAGTAGGGGAAATAATGTCATATTCAAGAGGAAGTAAGCTGTAGTGGTGAGCCACTTGATAATATAATTGATTTCTCTGCTGCGGAACTATTATGAAGTGAGGCTGTGCTGGGAGGAGTAAAGGAGGACTGTAGAGAGGTATTTGTCTTATACCACAGACAAGTCTGTGAAAGCATTCATAAGGCTGACTGACAGGCCAGCAAAGTTTAAGATTTCAGTTCTTCCTGTCCTACAGGATGCTTTACAGTGCAGCAGTAGAGCTTGTACACCTTTAAGGTGAGCATTCAATCGGCTGCATGTTCCCTCCTGGTGGTAGAACTCCGGTAGCTCTTGGAAGCAGTCTCATAAGTATACTGGAAAGCAACTTGGGTAGTAGTTGGTTCCTCCTATGGAGGAGGAAGCAAGTCCTTCACTAAAATTAAGTGCCGTCTAACAATGCAGTTCCCTCTGCCACAGTCAGTCCCAACAGAGTCCAATCTCTTATAAAACGATGAAAGATCATGAGAAAACATTATACCTGATTGCCTGATTATAGTAGACACTGAGAAGGACTGGTATGGATGTGGTTAATAGTAAGCAATAGGAATCAGCTAGCAAGAAGTTTCTGTGACTGTTCAGTTCGGCTCTAGAGAAGGTCTCTGGATGAATCCAAGTTGTCTTGATTTTTCAGTTATGTATGCTATGCAAGAGAGTGTGTAACAGTGCAATTTGTGCTATTTCAAATGTTAGACTACGACTTGCTTTACTAGATCACAGCAGAACTTGATGCTGTGTGTGGATTTAGCCATACACAGATGTGGTCCTATGTCATGACTACCTCAGAAGGAAGGAAAATAAGAACCCAAAGAAAATGAAAACCAAAAGCTGGCCTGCTTTACTTTCTGCATAGCAGGAAGGCTGTATCATTTTTAACTTTAAAAGATTATGCAGCTTTGAGGACTGTGTGTGTGTCCACGCGTGTGTGTCTGTGCTCATTGCTGGTATTTGGGGAGAACTGTGACCTAGAAGGGATTGTTGGTTTAAGTGGACAGGAAGTTTTATCTGCATCCTAGAAGCAAGACCTGCTTTGTGGGGAATGACTATATGGAGACCTTGTACTACTGTTTTGCAGTCTTACTTAGCTTTATCTATGTGCACACTAGCATACAAATACTGCGTGGCAAAAACAATTACAGTCCATGCACCTGAAGTAGATGAACGCATTGGCTGTTTCCGTCTCTGAAGAAGCTGAAGACTTGAGCAGAGAGAAATCTCATCAAGCTCAAGAAGGGGAAACGCAAAGTCCTGTAGCTGGGAAGTTATAGCCCCATGCACCAGTAACCGCTGGGGGTTGCCAAGCTACAAAGCAGCTTTGTCCAGAAGGATTTTGGGGTCCTGGTGGACAAGCTGACCGTGAGCCATCAGTGCACCCTAGCGGCAAAAAAAAAAAAAGGCCAACAGTATCCTGGGCTTCAGTATGAAGAGCATTGCCAGCAGGTCGAAGGAGGTGATTCTTCTCTACTCAGCACTGATGAGGTCACATCTGGAGTACTGTGTCTGGTTCTGGGATCCTCAATGTAAGATACAAACAGGTTTAATGGAGAGACTCCAGTGCAGGGCCACGAAGATGATTAAGGGACTGGAGCACCTTTCATACGAGGAGAGGCTGAGAGCTGGGACTGTTCAGCCTAGAGAAGAGAAGGCTCAGATGGGTTCTTACCAATTTGTATAAATATGTCATAGGAGCGAATGAAGATAAGGGAGCCAGGCTCTTCTCTGTAGTGCTCAGTGACAGGACAAGATGCAACAGACAAATTAAAACACATGAAAGTCCATCTGAACACAAAAAACCCCACTGTTTTACTGTGAGGGTGGTCCGACACGGGAATGGGTTTGCCAGAGAGGTTGTGGAGTCTCCGTTCTTAGAGATATGGAAAACCCAACTGGACAATATGGTGCTGGACAAACTGCTCTAGCTGATGCTGCTTTAGTCAGGGCCATTGGGATAGCTGATTTCCAGCAGTCTCTTCCAACCTGGGTGATTCTAGCATTCTATGACTGGGGACAAATGTCTCATTTTTTTTTTCTAGCCAGTGCTCTTTGTCCTTCTCTCAAATCCTGTTCTAAATTGTTGTCAACTGCAATGATGTTCCAAAATCAGTTCTTTAGTAGCAATTTTTTTGCTACTGCTGATTGATTTTTTTTTTTTTTTTTTTTTTAATTGGGGGGGGACATGACATAGAGAGGAGAGGGCATGAGGTGTTAGAGGAGGGATCTCACTTTTGCAACTATTTCATGGGAGCGAACAAGAGTGTTTTACAAGAGGGAGCTCACACAATTGCAGCAATCTTCTCTTGAATGCAGCAGGCCCAGATGTAGGGCCAGTAAGAAGGCCAGCATTCTCTTTGTGCAAAGTTACCTTGGGCTTAGAGAGCATCAAGTGCCCAGGAAGGGAATTGACCCTGTGTTGTAGAATTATGCTGTTGTATTTGTGGGGCAGTTAACAAAATCAAGCAAATAGAAAGCTCTTACTTTCATACTCTTATCACAATGCTTTGGTAGAGATCCTTCCAAGGCAGTTTGTTAGTTTATTTCTGAAAGATTTGACAAGCTGGGTCAAAGACCTGTGTAGCTGAAACAAATCATAAATTGCAAATTACTAAAATTATACTACATTAATACATGTAATTAACTGAAGATAATGAATGTTCCTGTTTTGCAGAGATGTGTAATACTGGACACTTCCTCTCCTGTTATTTCATGACTGAGCCAACAGCAGTTTTGCTTATTAGTGAATTAGCAAACTGAGGAACAATGTGGGGAAAAAATACTGTAAAGTGTAAATCAAAGGGGAAAAGATGATGTAATTTCATAGGCTTAAAAAGAGGAATAAAAATAACTGAGTTTTAAATCCCCAGGGAAAAAGAGGAATGCCTTTAATAGCCTTTAAGGCTTTGCAGTAACCTTCCATTTACTTGCCAGGTGCTTGATACTGAAGAAAGAAAAACATTTATTCCCCCCCCCTCCCCCCACTCTGGGCTGTTTTTAATGGTACTTTGTGTGTCACATGAGATAGTGCACTTAAACTTCACAGGAAAAAGTTTTAACATGTAATTGGTATAGCAAGAGGAAACTTCAAATTAAATAGAGTCAGTCTTCAAACAAAAATGTTAATTGGGAGGGGGATCTGGGTCTTTAAACTTAGTGGTATGATGTTTAACTACTCTAGGAGGAGTTGTGTTGCTATTCTCAACATAGCATAAATTCGTGGGACTTAATATTTCATAAACTTACTACAACATTTTCATCTCCTCTGGGGAGTTTCAGCTGCATTTGCCTTTCAAAGATTTTTTCAAATATACTTAAGTTATACTGTATATTCATTTGCTGGGCTTTAGGCATAAACTGTAGCTGAACTTGATTCTCAGGGGTAATCTCTTAAAATGAAACTGTAGTAAACCTGGCCCCATTTTGCATTAAGAGGGAGAGATGGTATCTTCTGATGGGGTTAACTCTTCCACTGTTACAGTGTCTCTAATGGGCCACTGGCACAGTGGAGGAAAATGTACCCCTCCGGAGACTTGGTGAAGCTTGCAAAATCAAACCAAACAATTCTTTAAGAAAAAGCCTCGTTTGTTAAAAGTTGTTTCAGAGGCTGACAGATCTTATTATCTTCCCTCATGCTGACTGGGATGTCAGTATGCAACCAGTCCAGAGCAAGCAAAACTTACTTTTCAGTGGAAGTAATGTTGTTTGGAAGGCAGTTGAACTCATGACTTCATTTATGAGATCTGAGCTGTTGATTGCCTGTCTCTGGTTTTCAAATGTTCCTTTAAAGGACCTGTTTTTATTGATGTTTTGTGAGAGCAGCAAAATGTTCAGGCTTAGGTAGAAGTGAGATGATTTTTTTTTTTAATAACAAAATGAAGTTTTATTATTAACCTAGTATTTATACCTCTTGGAAAGCTAGTTTGTACAGCAGATTGCTGTTTGGCTTTGAATATAAAAGTAGCAGAGACATATGTAACTTGCATGTTATGGCAGCATATTTAATTCTCTGCTGAAGAGCCTGCCTTGAATTAAAATATTTCTAATTGAAGTATGTGGTGTTTCAGAAATACTTTTTAATGACTTTATATGCTTTGGGAATGGTTTTTTTGTTGAGTGGAGCTTTTCTGCAGGTGACAGTGATTCTGCCTTTGTATGAGTTTAATGCCATATTAACAGGACTTGCATCAGGAAGAAGCAATTCATTGGCATTTTATAGATCAAATTGTTCCAAGCAGTTTGTAAGTACTGAAGTACTTATAAATAATTGTTGGACAGCAGAAGCACTCCTTCCTTTAATTTCTCTCAGATGTAAGCACAATGAAGCAAGCATTTCCAGAGAAATGTGTGGCATGAGACTGGGACCACGTCCTTGCTGGGCTGCCTCAGGGTGGTTTTTTGCTCTTTTGCTTATGTTACTGGCCATTTCTGCAATACTGCTTGAGGTGATGGTGCTGGGATGTTGAGCAGAGTATTACTCTTTTCCACACATGTATCTACAGAGCAAGAATGTTAAACTAAGCTTTTGTACTTAGATCCTGAGGCCTTTTCAACTGAGTGAACAGTGAGTTGATGCCCTTATAGAAGAGGGTTTGGGACTTTGTACCAAAAGGAACAAATGCTCCCACACCATCTGACTCTTCAGAGCTACTGTTCAGAACTTCTGTATTCCTAAATGGAGAAGATCAGCTGGCATACAGTGTTTGGATGGTAATCACTCACCTCAAACATCTGCTGTGTATAATTTGGAGCAGAGGCCAGTCAAAGTTCTATTTAGCTATTTCATAGCAAGTTGTGAAAAGTCACTTGTACAGGGAAATTCTGGTGCTCTATCCTGTCCCTCTAAAAAGACACTGATGCTTCACTGGATCTGATGACATAAGTTCTGCTTAAAGGTAACAAAGTTGCTTTGACCAGCCTCTTCTTTTCCTACACTTACTGCTTAAGACCATCTCTATTAAAGCAACACCACCCCTTCCAGATGACTGTTTTCCAATGCAGTATTCATGTGCTGCTGCTATTCATGTTGTGCTGGTGGAAATCAGTATAGCTGGGAGGAATTCAATGAAGCTATGATGGCTTCATCAGCCTGCTCTAGTGATAAAATATATCACAATGTCTGTTTTGAGCAATTTACTTCTCCTGAGGTTTTATCTTGTTGCTGGGTTTTGGCTTGTGACAAAGTTCAGGCAATAGGAACACCAAGAAAAATGTCTCAGTTGCTGTACAACCTCTCAGCCTTTCTGCCCTGCTTTTATCAGAGATCCTGTTCCGCAGAGATTTGTAAAGTGGCGTAGCATGAACAGAAATTGAGGAAATCCAGCAACAGCACTTTGTGAACTATCTGCTGTTTCCACAGGGGCACTTGCCTTTTCATGGCTACTACATTAGCATGATTTTGCTGGCTTTTAGGTAGGAAAGGTGTGCAGCTGTTGCTCAGTATCTGAGCATTGACTGCAGGACTTCTGCCCAAACTCACCAACTAACTTTGTTAGGTGATAGTGGCACAAACTGTTGCTTTCAGTACCTGGAACAATAGTGGATCTGTAGTGATAATGGTTAGGAACTGAGGAATGAAGTAAACAAGTTCAAAAAATGCATGTTCTTTAAACAACCCACTGTCAACAACAAAAACCCCTGACTGTTTTCCCACTTGTATTGCTATTTCAAATAGTATGCAGAGTGCGTGGGGGTGAGGACATGAGCCCACAAACATCACTCTGAGAACAGACACTAAATGTTCTGAAATGAACATACCCTTTGACTAGAGAGTGTCTGCTTGGGTGTTGAAAGGGAAAGGATTTAATGAACTGAAAGCAGATGGTGGGAGAAGGGAAGGAAGAAAGCAGCCTGTGGAGAGTACCTGTTGCTAATTGTTAGTGCTACTTCGTCAGCTAGGTAATGAGAAGAGAGATGAGGAGATGAGAAAAACTGTCTTGGCACTCTGAGTTGTAAGGCCGTAGCTTGGATGCTTCTGGTCTTCCATCATCATTTGGAGGAGACATCAATAATATAGCTCACAAAAAGAACATCTGGAATACCTCTTAAATATTTATGCCCCTAGGTCTCATATTGTCGCTGTTAGTATTTGACAAAGTGATTATTCTGTGCTGTAGTTCAGAACATATTTATTTATTAAATCAAAAAAGTGTCTTGTTGGCTTTCATTAGAAAAGATCCCCATTCTTGTGACAGAAAATTGCAACACAATTCTGATTAAGAGTATGCAAACCAATTCTAACATTAATTGGTCCCAAAGAAAATTATCGATGTGTTATGTCTCCCTGTATGTACATCTTATGTTTTCCCTCATCTATCACCTACTAAATTATCAATGTTCATTCTCTTGTTCTATTTCTGACGATGCATGACAGCAGTATTCATCTCATGACTTTGAAAACCATGAGGGAAGAGCCATTCTGGCAGCTTTAATGTTTGTAGATGATTGAAGTGGGAGGAAGGTTTGGGGTTGCAACATGACGTGGTGCTCTCTGCACTCTTGAATAAGGAATACTCACAGATGATTAGAAATTATTGCTTAAAGTGTCCAGTGTGTATGTAGGTATGTGTAAAGCAATCTTGGGACTTTTTCGTATGATTACTTTTCTTAAAAGCTCATTGGCTGCTTTGCAAGAGCTAAGTAAACTTGCAAAATGCCACCAATTCTGGGTTGGAAGCCAGTATGGGCAAACTTTAGGGGAAGGCTGGTCTTATAAACGTTGGTAATTATCTTGTCCTTTGAGTGACAAAGTGAGTTTCTGCTGAATGGTCTGGCTTCTGGTTTTTCTTGTTAATCAGTGTCCTGAGCTGTGACAGTTCCCAAGCCTCACTCTCATAGTTTAAATCATGCAAACACATACCTAGTGTTTAAAAGGGAAAAAAATTACTGTTAATTCCAGTCACTTGTCTGGTCGACTGAGAATCCAAAAAGCAAAGACTTGACTATAATCCTAAGTGCGTTAATGTTTCTCCAAAAGGTTGCTGTATCAATTAAATCCATAAACCAAGGTAAACATCCCAGACTCAGGGTGTAGTCCTCTTATAAAGAAATACATGCTTATCAAGTCAGAAACATTTGTGAATCACTTATTCACTTTCTTAGGATTATTTTTGTTTACACTAAAAAAGTACTTAAAGATACTGTTTTGACTGGTTTTGTTTGGTGTTTGAATGACACATGTGAAACATGTTTCACTCTTTCCCTTGGGTAACTATTCAGTTGCCTTACAGCCTGAACTTAAATGATCCTGCTATAAGGCCAAACATTTCTTTTGCTTAACTTCATCCCATTATTCTGACCATGACTATACTTACAATTATTTTCCTTTTCTTGTTGTGTATTTGAGATGAGGAAATAATTCAGACAAAGTAATCTCTAAGTTGAACTGCTATTCCAGTTTCCATTATTATTCACAATTTGGCAAAATGGTTGCTTCTTTTGAAGTTATTAATGAAAAATACTTATTTAATTGAGTAAATTTGTGTTGTGTTTTTGGAACTTGTATGCTTCAGTTCAGAACGGGTACCTGTTTCAGTGTTGGGTTTGTTTTCATAGTGGACTACCAATTGACTGACTTCCCCTAACTGTGATTATGAATGAAATATTTGTTTCTGAAATACTCTATTACATTCACCTGAACTTCCTATTTCTGTAACCATTCTTACTAGTAAATTCACTTACCAGCATATATTTGGAAAAAATTGGAGGAAAGGCATGAATACAGCTAAAAGCAACTGATGTTTTTTTTCCTTTGGAAACAATTTAGTAGGAAAAATACTGTGTCCCAATAAAAATGAAGTTTCTTGTCCAAGTACTGTTTACCCTAGCTGTTATTTTTAAAGTTCATTTGTTGCCTTTTTGCATTGTGAGTCTGGTATTTAGGTGACCAAAATCTTATTTCACTTGACGTATTTCATAAAAAGCAAGTGAAATTTCTGTCTTGAGCAATGGTGTGATAACTCTTGCAAACAATTCCAAACGGTATTGGTATGAGTTTCTTCACCATACTACAGTACCTTGTCCAAATTGCTACCAGTCTTTTCAGTTTCTGAGCAGGAGCAGCCAGCAATGCTATGTTTAGCACTACACTTCCCAAATTGGAAAATAAACATTCCATAGATACTGCACATGAGAAAACACTATGTTGCTGGAACGTATGCTATTTTAGAAGAAAGATAAAACTGTGGTTTGGAATACCTTCTGTTCCATGAGAAATTCATAGTACTGGTATATTTTTCTTTCCACAAGTGTTAGTGTGTTAACCCCTATATTCTGGCAAAATTCCAACTTGAACAATTACTTTCTTCTCACTGAAATTCCCCCTGCCTTCTCTATCAAGTATGATATTCTTCACTTCCTATTCAAAGCTGTTGTGAGGGTGTCAGTGTGAATGCTAAAGCTTGCCAGGTTTTAACCCAGCGGTACTACAGCAAGGTCCTGCTTGTGAAACTCAGCTGTAACTATTGGTGAAACTTGGTTTTAGCTTTCTGGCTTGTAAAAATAGTTTTGGAAGCATACACGTTATCACAACTGTCTTTAAACAAAATATGTAGGTTTGGGGGGAGGGGTTGTTTGGTGGTTGGTTTTTTGTTTGGGTTTTTTTTGTTTGTTTTTGTTGTTTTTTTTTTTTACAGTTGGGATATGGTGCATATTGACCCTGGGCTCACCCACGTCCCTCCAGTTTGCCAGTGCATTTGTAAATTAACTTTGTGACTTAGCTGTCAGCAAAATGTTTCAGCTCTTTTAAGACAGCCTATGTCACA